>NC_045635.1:59481696-59843562 GCF_009829155.1 Mustela erminea
TTAAAAGCCTGACACGGGTCTCGACCTTATGACCCTGAGATCATGGCCTGAGCCAAAACCAAGAGTCAGACTCTCTATCAACTGAGCCACCCAGGCAACCCCACACGACCTCCTCTGAGGGATGGAGGTGGTGACTCAGAGAGGTCAAGTGACTTGTCCCAGGCTAGTTGGCCAGTAGGCCTTGTGACAAGATTCCTATTCACGCTGCTTTCTAATGGGCTGTTCTGACTGCTGAGGCTGGAGACCCCTGCCTGCGCCCCACCCCCCCAAAGCACACTGCTGCCTAAGGACTTGTTCTTCTAAGAGCCACGCCTTCCTTACCATACGGTCCCAACCAGGCATCTTGTGTCCTAGAGTGAGCTTTGCCAAAGCTCATCACAGCCCCATTCTTCTCGCCCTGTTCCTTCCCACCTACCAGGGAGAAGAAACATCAGAATCTCCATGACAAGAGGTCTGGAGGACCCAGCAAAGACCAGCCACGGGTCAGACGCCTTTTGCGACGTCCCCAGGAGAATCTGTGTTGCTCCCGGAAATCGCCATACTATTGCAGGTCAGCCCTGGAAGGCCTGGCTTGGAAACTTCCCTATGTGTGGGCTCTGGGTGCCTCTGTTTCCATCCTGGCCCATACCCGGGGCGCCCACCTCAGCTGGGAGGCCAGCCCACACTCTCTAGAGGCATACAGGTGGCAATGCTGTTATGTTGTAATGCACACAAATCTGACTGTGGAAGCCTGAACTGAGTCCCAGTTACTCCCATCGTGAACGGTTGGGGGATGTCCTCCACGCTGGTAAGCTGGGCTACCCCTTGGAAACAAAGTTATTGGCAGGCCCACCGTTTGGTTGTTGGGTTCCCTTGGGTTGCCCCACGGAGTAAGGTCAAACAGGAGAATAAGAACAGCTGAAATGCACTGATTACGTAACTATGTGCCAGGCACTACTCTAAGAGCTTTATTGGGACAAATTAATTTGATTGCTATAACCACGTAGTGACTTTGACATTATTACTCTTAATCACCCCTGTTTTACAGACGACAGAAACACAGAGTTTAAGGAACTCACTCAAAGCCGCACAGCCAACAAGTGGCAGAAACGTCATGCTCTTGGTTTTTTTTTTAAGATTTTATTTGTTGGGGCGCCTGGGTGGCTTAGTGGGTTAAAGCCTCTGCCTTCGGCTCAGGTCATGATCCCAGTGTCCTGGGATCGAGCCCCGCATCGGCCTCTCTGCCTGCCTCTCTGCCTACTTGTAATCTCTGTCTGTCAAATAAATAAATAAAATCTTAAAAAAAAAAGATTTTATTTGTTGATTTGAGAGAGCGTGAGAGAGCACAAATGGCGAGGGGTGGGTAGGGTCAGAGGCAGAGAGAGAAGCAGACTGTCTACTGAGCTGGGAGCCCGACATGGGACTCGATCCCAGGACCCTGACATCATGACCCGAGCTGAAGGCAGATGCTTAACCAGCTGAGCCACCCATGTGCCCAAGACCTCATGCTCTTACCCATTACAGACACTATAATACCTTTTAAGGTCTGAGGGACTGGGATGGAGGGTGGTGGGCCAAGAAGACTACTTTGGCTCTATCTGTAAGGTTTTCCTCAGAGACTGTATTCACATATTAGCTGAGTGATTTTTTTTTTAAGATTTTATTTATTTATTTGACAGACAGAGATCACAAGTAGGCAGAGAGGCAGGCAGAGAGTGAGAGAGGGAAGCAGGCTCCCTGCTGAGCAGAGAGCCCGATGCGGGACTCGATCCCAGGACCCCGAGATCATGACCTGAGCCGAAGGCAGCGGCTTAACCCACTGAGCCACCCAGGCGCCCCTAGCTGAGTGATTAAGAAGCCATCCAAAAGGAAAATAAAATTAAGCTATATATCTGGGACAGTCGGTGAAACTTGAATATGGCCTGGAGATGAGAGAATAACCCTATATCTGTGCTCTTTTGCTGATTTCAGCGATGTAAAAAAAGTCTCTGTTCTAGAAAATACACACTTAGATATTTAGGGGTAAAGGGCCATCACATCTGCAACCTACTTACATATAACTTGGAAAGCATATGCGCAGAGCGAGAGAAGGTTCACAGAGAATAAGGCAAACCAGGTAAGATGCCAATGGTTGCTGACGTGGGTGTCAGGGAGCTCTCTGTGCTCTCCTGGCAACTTTCCCCTCAATGATATTCTACTGAAATAAAAGTTACTGAAGGAATCTTCCTTGAACTGGGTGGGGTCGGCATCTGATGCTATTCCCACGAGAAGCTGGGAAACCTCACGTGAAGACAGTGAAGGGAATAAAGGCTCCCTGGCTGTGGCTGGCGGCCTCCTCCCCCAAAGCGCCGTCTGCTCCCACAGTTGTGTCCCCACTGCTTCTCCCTGGCAGGCGCTATTTCCGGAATCCTGGGCTGCTTCTTGCCTTTTCCCTCTATCGGGCTACATGTGACCTCTCAGGCCTGACTCCTTCCCAGTTTCCCTGCACTCTCTTTCTTTTTTTTTTTTTTCTGTTGGATTTTATTTATTTATTTGCATTTTAAAAATTATGTTCTGTTAGCCACTGTATAATAAACACATCATTAGGGTTTTTTTTTTAAGATTTTTTATTTATTTATTTGACAGAGAGAGATCACAAAGGAGGCAGAGAGGCAGGCAGAGAGAGAGAGAGGAGGAAGCAGGCTCCCTGCTGAGCAGAGAGTCCGATGCGGGACTCGATCCCAGGACCCTGAGATCACGACCTGAGCCGAAGGCAGTGGCTTAACCCACTGAGCCACCCAGGCGCCCCACATCATTAGTTTTTAACGTAGTGTTCAGTGATTCATTAGTTACATGTACTCCCCAGTGCTCATCACCCACATGCCCTCCTCAATGCCCATCACCCTGTTATCCCCTTCCCCAACCCCTCCCCTCTGAAACCCTGTTTGTTTCCCTGCAGCTCCGTTCTGTAGTCTCTCGTGTTTCCTCTCCCTGTAGCCTCTTGAACCAGGAAGGAAAGTGCAGCCTGCTCTCCAGGTAGGAAGCTTTAAGGTCCTTGAGCTCCCTCTCCAAGCCACTCAGCGTCCCTCAAAGAACAGTGGCTGTGCCTGGAGCTTTCAGGGTGACCCCATCCTGGGCTCAAGTGGCTGAAGAGAAGGGGTTAAGATATGCCTCCTTCACAGGGTGTGCCTAGATGAGAGCCTCGAGTTCTTTCTCCCAAGCAGAAAGAGGCCCGCCAAATTGAGGGAGTGGCGGGGCGCTGCCCGGAAGGCAGACTCTGCTCCCCCTGGAGTCTGGGCTGGGGCTCTTCGCTGCTGCTGGGCTCAGAAGAGATGCACCTGGAAACCCCAGTACGCCCAGCCCAGAGGTAGCCCGCTGGGCAAACACAGCTGACTGGTGTCTCTCCCTGGTTCCTTACCGTGGAGGGCACCCAGTTGTGCCTGAAGCTGCCCTCCTGGGAGCCTGCACGAGGCCCCTTGGTGATGATGGGCCCCATCCCGTGAGGACTCTACCTGCCTGGACTCCTGGGCCTTCTGGAAAATTCCTCAACTACCCAAACAGATCTCCTAAAATCCCAACAGGGTGTGGCATTGGCCTGGGAGGGGCGCTTTTCCCACAGGTCCTGGGCAGGGCTGCGGCTGGTCAGGGCCCTGCTTAGTCTTAGTGTGGAGCCCCTTAGCTCTCCGCCCAGGGCATCGAGTAGCACACACAGGGCAAGCATCGGTGCTTGCTGGTCTGAGCTGACCTGGCCCCGTGTGAGGCAGTGTGGCAGAGCAAGTGATCACAGAGACCATGGGACAGACTGGGCTGGATTCCTAGCTCTGCCATTTGCTGGCCGTGTGAGCCTGGGTGGGTCATTTCACTTCTCTGGGCTCCTCTGCGGATGAAAGGGGGCTGTCCAGGTACAGACGCTCAGATCCCAGCCTGGCGTGCAGTGAATGCTAGGTGTGACTTGTTAGCTCCCCGCAGCCCACACCCATGGAGGCAGCTTCATTTGCATGGAGGTACCCCACGCCCTAGATGGGGAGGCCTGAGCCTGGGCCCTGAGTTGCAGAATTGGTCAAAGTGCTGCTGCCTTTGACTGTGGGGCCTGGGTACCAGTTTTGAACTCCACACCCAAGTCTTCATGGGTAATGGGGTGAGAGGTCCCTTCGAGACAAGGAGCCTGCCTTGGAGGGGGGGCGCATTCTCCAAGTTGTGGGGGGTAGCACGAGCTGGGCCTGGCTTCTGGGGATCAAACCTTTAAAGGAGATTGAGGGGACACCAAATATTCTCTGTGGTACCCATAGTTTCCCCACTCACACGGTACCACATTTATTGTTGCCTTAGCCAAAATGCCTGTTGATGATGACACAGACAGGCACCAACAATATTAATCAGTTCCACTTAGGTAACAGAGCATACCAGGTGTAGCTTTATTTTTAAAATTTTTATTTATTTGAGACAGAGCGAGAGAGAGCGAGCATGAGCAGGGGGGGAAGCAGATGGAAAGGGAGAAGCAGACTCCTCACTCAACAGGCAGCCTGCCTTGGGACTTGATCCCAGGACCCGGGAATCATGACCCAACCTGAAGGCAGATGCTTAACTTTCTGAGCCACCCGGGAAGCCCGCAAGGCACTGTTTAAAGCACCATCACGCATACATATCCTCATAACAAGTCTTTCACGTAGGTTCTATTTATATTCCCATTTTAAAGATGAGGAAACAGACGCAACTAAGTTAAGTAACTGACCCATGGTTCAACGACCAATAAGTGACAGCCTGGATTTCAAACCAAGCAGTCTGGCTTCAAAGTCCACACTTTCCACCACCCTCTTCTACTGTCTCAGGTTTGAAGAGTCCATGATGTGAATTTAAGAGGAGCAGAGGAGCCTGAAGCTCACCCCCTACCTGGGCCTGACAGGAGGGGTGTGTTGCTCAGGAAGCGTATCCCCAGCCAGAGTTCCAGAGTGCCTAAGCCTGGGCAGGGACTGGGGCAAGGTTCAGGAGAAACCAAGGCAGGGCCCCTTCTTGGAACAAGGGAGAAAGCCACAGCTGTGTACCAGCACAGAAAAATGAAGCACAGGAGTCTGGAACCATCGGTGGTTACCATGGAAACCAACTGGTGCAGTAAACTCAAAGCTGAGCCTGTCTGGGTCTTAAAAAAAAAACAAAAAACAAAAAACAAACAAACAAAAAAACCAGGCAGGCAAATGATATTTTTAAAAAAATTCTAGATTGTTCTGGAGGATGGCTTAGGATGAACCCTCTGCAGAATCAGATGCATTTGTAGCATATTTGCTAGTGAATAGAGGTCTTTCACACTTAGAGTATCTAAAAGTTACTGTAGCTTCTAATACAGCTGGAGAAGCACTTGCATAGGAAGAGGCCCCAGACGGGATTGATGGGACACAGGAGGAGGAAGAAGAGGAGGAGGAGGAGAAGAAGGAGGGGGAGGAGGGAGGTGGTGGGGTTCGGAAGCTATTTGGAAGAGAGTTTAGGAGCAGGTAGGTGCAGGGAAACAGGTTGGAGGGAGACTGCTGGCTGAGGTGGGGGTGGTGGGGGTGGCAGGGAGGGGACAGAAGATGATCCAGAGCCGGAGTCCACAGCACTGACTTGCCAGCGCCAGCCCAATCTGCCTCCAGTGGGTCTCTGCCCACCTTTGCCACGAGGATGGCATCCACGGTGGCCTCTCTGTTCTCCCTCTGCCTTCGTGTCAAGTCTGGGGAGTCCGGCATAAAAGAAGTCTGTTTAGGGGCACCTGGATGGTGCAGTCGGTTAAGTGTCTGACTTGATTTTGGCTCAGGTCGTGATCTTGTGGGTCCTGGGATTGAACCCTGCGTCAGGCTCCACACTCAGCGTGGAGTCTGCTTGAGATTCTCTCTCTCCCTCTCACTCTGCCCCTGCACCCCCACTGCTCCCCCGCCTCAGATAAATAAATAAGTAAATCTTTTTTTTTTTTTTTAAAGGATATCTGTTTTAGTCTCTTTGAACTCCACCTTCCTGGTGAGGAACCTTTATTTCCTCACATAAAGCCTCTTCCTGTCACTGCTATTACTATCCCGAACAGTGAGTTGTCTGCAGTACAAGCTTTGGCAAACACCAACCCAGAGAGCGAAAGCTGTTCTGTGATCTGGCCCCAGCCTCCTGCTCCAGCCCCAGTCTTCACTCTGCTTCGGGTATCCTGTGTCCCAGGCAAACTGGGCCATATGCTGTTGCAAACACACCCCAGGTATCCAGTGCTTGGCTCGTCTCTGCCCACATCCTACCTGCCATCTAGGACCCAGAAGTGCAGCCAGAGCCAGTGAGCCATAAACACTCAAAACTCTCTTTATCTGAGATCTCATGGCCCTGCCCTGAGGGCCCCAGCTGATGGAGCAGGACAGAAAAGAAAGGTGAGATGCCACAGGGGGAGCAGTGGGAAGTTTCAGTACTCCGTGCCTACCTTCCCAACACAGAAACAGACTGAAGAAATTCATTTTTAGAAGATTTTATTTATTTATTTGACAGAGAGAGAGAGAGAGGACGAGAGAGGGAACACAAGCAGAGGGAGTGGGAGAGGGAGAAGCAGGCTTCCCGCCAAGCGGGGAGCCTGATGGGACTTGATCCCAGGACCCTGGGATCATGACCTGAGCTGAAGGCAGACACTTAACTGACTGAGCCACCCAGGTGCCCCAGACTGAAGGAATTCTGCAGGGCAAGTAGCCTTTGCCAATCCAACCTCCAGCCTTCTCACCCTCAGAACCATTCATTCCACTGTTGTGGACCAGCCCACCCCAGGTTCTAGAGGCTCTCGCTGTGAGTCCAGCTGAGTACAGACACGATATAGCACACTACTGGTAAATGGACTTTTAGGGCAGTTATTGGTGTTGGTCAGGCCTGGATTTCCATCCCATATTAGCCACTGAACAGCTGGATGATCTGGGCAGGTCACTGCACTTCCCTGAGTCTCGGTTTCCTCCTCGGCAAAATCGAGATAATATCTACCACATATGGGGAAGAAGAAATGGTTCTTGAGAAGATTAACATGCAACTAACGTAGGGAATCACCTAGTGAAAGGCTTTACCCAATCTAAAGGAGCGACCCCCCATCCCTCTCTACCCTTTCAGCTCATTTTATGCTCTTCTTAGCGTTAGTCACTACCTGGTATTTATTCGCTTATTTGCTTACTGACTGTTCTGTTAGAATGTACTTTCCACAAGAGACATGATTTTTCCTTTTTGTTTTTATTATTTTTATTTTCACTATTTACTTATTTATTTATTTTTAGAGATTTATTTATTTGAGAGAGAGAGAGAGAGATTGAGAACATGACCAGGGGAAGGGGCAGAGGGAGAGAATATCCAAGTGGACTTTGGCTGAATACGGAGCCCGACACGGGGTTCCATCTCAGGAACCATGAGATCATGACCTGAGCAGGAACCAAAAGTCAGATGTTTAACCGACTGAGCTACCCAGGTGCCCCTATTTTTGCTTGTAAAATCACTCTATCTTTCGTGGCTTGAGGCTTGAGTAATTTCTGATATATATAGTGGGTGCTCATAAATATTTATTGAAAGAGTTTATAAGCAAGTGCATAGTAGGTTCTGAAAGGGTAGAGGCATGATGAATCTGTGTGTGGCTATAGCTCACACATAAAGGTCTTGCACACACGCATCCTGCAATGCTGTGAGTTCTGCTCCCTGCTGCTTGGCTAGCATGTGACCTAGCACAAGGTGCATTCCGGGGAGCACTCATCCAGGGCCTGTGTTTGAGAAACAGTGCCCGTTAGCATAGGAAACTTTTGGTGAAGCTATAAAAACAAGAGCTGGGGTGCCTGGGTGGCTAAGTTGGCTAAGTGCTAAGTGCCTGCCTTTGGCTCAGGTTGTGATAGTGGGGGTGGTCCTGGGATCAAGTCCCGCATTCGTGGCTCTTTGCTCAGCAGGGAGCCTGCTTCTCCCACTGCCCCTCCCCCTGCTTGTGCTCTCCTTCTCTCTCTGACTAATCAGTCTTAAAAAAATGAAGAGTTACTGATCTTATTTGGTCACTGTATCAGCTTCCTAGGGCCACCATAAGGAATGTCCACACACTGGAGGGGGGGGACTTAAAAACAATGGAAGTTTGTTCTCCTGCATTCTGAAGGCCAGAAGTCCAAAGTCAAGGTGTTGGCAGGGCCACACTCCCTCAGAGGCCCTAGGGGAGAATCCATTCTTTGCTTCTTCCAGCTTCTGGTGGCTGTTGGCCATCAAACCTTGGCTTGTGACCCTGTCACTGCAATCTCTGCCTCCATCTTCAGACAGTACCCTCTTCTGTGGGTCTAATCTCCCTCTGTCTCTCTCTTATAATGGCACTTGTTGATGGAATTTGATGTCCACCCAGATAATCTAGGAGAGACTCCTCATCTCAAATTGTTTTTTTAAGATTTGTTTTTTTTAAAGATTTTATTTATTTGAGAGAGAGAGAGAGAGAGAGAGAGAGAGAGCGTGGATGAGAGAAAGCATGAGCGGTGGAAAGGGGCAGAAGGAGAGGGAAAGGAAGGCTCCCTGTGAGCAGAGAGCCCCACAACATGGGACTCAATCCCAGGACCCTGGAATCATGACCTGAGCCCAAGGCAGCCGCTTCACCGACTGAGCCACCCAGACGTCCCACGTCTCAAAATTTTGAACTTAATTACGTCATGAAGACCCCATTTCCAAGAAAGGATGTCAGATAATGTACATAGTTTCTAGGGTTTAGGACTGGATGGCTCTTTGGGAACCATTCAGTTTTCCACAACTCCCCGGCTATCACTGTAGAGTATATTTTGAGCCAGGATCACTTGTGAAAAATGTGCTTTTGGAAAGAATGGGCGTGGAGACAGAAGTAGGGTACAGGAAGAAACAACTTGAAATTTGGAAAGGATACTACAGATCGTCAGACCCTTCTCAGCATGGGAGGAATGGGGCTGGATACCGATGGAGCTCTCCTGCTAATTCTTTTTGTGGGTCAAGGACTGGGACCCACTGCTTACAAAGATGTGGAGAGGTAATTACGCCTGATGGAGAGTTATGACTGCGCTGTGCTTCTCATTTAATTGGGCTGGGGAGGGTGTCTGGGCTTTGGGCGGCTTTCAAGAGCTCTCCAGGTAATTGTAATGCGTAGCAAGAGCGGAAAACCACTAGGCAGGAGTGCTGAGGAGATGCGCGTTTCAAACACAGCTGTTAATGAATATTATATTGAAGAGTGGTAATAAAGTTCACAATGTTGACATCAATTATTAACCCTCTTGACCTTCTTGGGGGAGATAATACCGGATGTGAAAAGTGCCAGGAACACTAGCTGCCTGGGGGGAGGGGGGTTGTGGGGTGGGATGGGGGCGGGGATGCTGGGCAAGGAGGAGGTGCGGAGAGAAAGCAGAAAGCATGGCGGGAGCCAGGGATGGTCAAAAGCCTCAGGCCCTGGTTGGAGACTACAGGGCCAAGGCTAGGGCGTGGAAATAGGGAGCCAGCAGAGAACTGCCAGGACTTGTGAGGAAGAAAGAGGAGGTGTTAATTTATTTTTTTAAAGATTTTATTTATTTATTTGACAGAGAGAGAGAGATCACAAGTAGGCAGAGAGGCAGGCAGAGAGAGAGAGGAGGAAGCAGGCTCCCCGCTGAGCAGAGAGCCTGATGTGGGGCTCGATCACACGACCCTGAGATCATGACCTGAGCCGAAGACAGAGGCTTAACCCACTGAGCCACCCAGGGGCCCCAATTTAATTTTTTTTTTTTAAGGGAAAGCCCTTGGGCTGGACCCAGCAGTCAGTGGCCTCCAGTCCCTCCTGGCCCAGTAGGCTAGGGCACCCTGGCCATGACTGCTGAGGCTGGAGTGGGGGTGGTCAGCAACTCTGCAGGATCTCAGAGAGAGAAGCCAGCCTTTAGGAGAGGCCGAGTGCTTTTAGTGCCCAATTATTTTTTTTTGAGTATTAAATGTGAGGTTCAAGCCAACTGATCTGAGGCCTTACAAAGGATACCTGAGCCCCTTTTGAGGCTGGGGCTGCCAAAAAGGAATACTCTTCCCTTTCTCTATGGGGTCCTTATCCAGGGCTTTCTTATTTCCCGAAGTTCCCCAGCTCTCTGGGGAGAAAAACCATGTAGCATTATTGTTATATTTTTTCTCATTTTATTTTATTTTTTTTTAAATATTTAATTTATTTATTTGGCAGACAGAGATCACAGGTAGGCAGAGAGGCAGGCAGAGAGAGGCGGAAGCAGGCCCCCTGCTGAGCAGAGAGCCTGATGCGGGGCTTGATCCCAGGATCAGGGCCTGAACTGAAGGCAGAGGCTTTAACCCACTGAGCCACCCAGGCACCCCTTTTTTTCTCATTTTAAACGCGACAGAAAACTTGCCATTTTAACCACTTTAGGGAACAAAGACTCACAGATACCTTTTTATGCTGGGCCATGCCTTCTTCATAGAGAGAAAATCACATTAACCTCAACATCTCCAATCATTTCGGTATATTGAAAGGATAAAATGGGATGATGGCTTTGAAGCTAGTCTGTGTAAACTTAAAGTTCTAGAATATGTTGGTTCCTTATAAATACCAAGAATACACTAATTAATACCTGTTAGGTCCCTCGGCCTTCTTCCCTCACAATGATGGGCAGGAGGGAGACCTGTATGTCAACGTGGAATCAGACTCTTTGTTTTGAGTTGTTTCATTTAGACACTTTATGATTTTATTTTATCATTATTATTTTCTAAGATTTTATTTGTTTGACAGAAAGAGATAGCCGAGTGGGGAACCTGATGCAGGGCTCAATCTCAGGGACCTTGGATAATGACCTGAGCCGAAGGTGCTTAAGCAACTGAGCCACCCTAGGGGCCCCGACACTTACTATTTTAATGTGAGTGTTTTACTTTAGTGATGGGCAAGTCATTTTTAAAACCTAATGGCAAAATATGCATCACTTAAAGTTTACCATCGTAACCACTTTTTCCAAAGATTTTATTTCTTAAAAAAAAAAAAAAAAAAACATTTTATTTCTAAGTAATCTCCACACTCGACGTGGGACTGGAACTCACAACCCAGAGGTCAAGAGTTGCACGCTCCACCAACCGAGCCGGCCAGGTACCCTTTGTCGGAGTCATTTTTAAGAGCAGAGCTCAGCGGCATTACGTATGTTCACACTTTCATGCACCCATCACCACATCCATGTCTAGAGTTCTTTTCATCTTCCTCAACTGAGGCCGCACCCATTAAACACACATTCCCATTCCCGTCTCCTCCCAGCCTCCGGCAAACACCATTCTGCTTTCTGTCTCTATGAACTGGACTCCTCTGGGCACCTCATGGAAGTGGAATCATACAGTCTTTGTCCTTTTGTGACTGCTTTATTTCACTTCGCAGGTCTTCAAGGTTCATGCATGTTGTAGCACGGGATAGGATCTCCTTCCCTTTTATGGTCTAACCCTTGTGCAGGTAGACCACGTTTTCTTTATCCATGGGTGCGTCGACGGACACTTGAGTTGTTTCTACCTTTTGGCTGGTGTGAATACTGCTGCTGGGAGCTGGGATCATTACTTTTCAGGAAAGTAAAGTGAGGTTCGGAATGATCACACAGCAAATAAAGGGCAGGGCCGGGATTCAAAGGCAAGTCGTCCCCCTTGGCTGGGCCAGCCACCTCCAAAGACGCAGTTGCCCTGCACTTCACACCCAACAGCCCTAGCGATCTATCTTTTGAGCTGGGAGCTGGCCATTTATACCCCCTGGGAGGTTGGAATGGGCCCCCTCGATAAGACTCCCCTGGAAAAATCCTTCTCTTTACCTTGCAGAAGCCCTGGGGGCCAGATGGCTGGGTTCCTCTGTGTGGGTGATATTTGTGCCTGCTTCCAGCCAGAAGGAAGATGCTGGGGTCTCCTTGCCTAGTCTGTGTCCTGCCTCTTAAGGCTTCCTAACCACTCTGGTCTCCAGCAGGGCCCATCTATTCTTGAATCACCGCAACAGTCTCCAGGAGGTGCTGGAGGGAGAAAGAGCCTGGCCATTGTCTGCCTGGAATTTTCTGTCCAGGCTAGGTCGGAGAAGCCAATCTCTTACAAGCTCTCTGGTCCTCCTTCCACCCGCCTCCCCACCCCTCCCCCTGCTGCTGCCCGATAGGTAGAAAGCACAACTTAGCAGGATGCTTTTGAAAACTCAGGTTGCATATAATGTGCAGGCAAATGACCTAGCTTTCATGCCTGCCTCTAAGGAATGCCAGCCTCTGTAACAAGCCCAAAAGTTAGAGGAGGCATCAACACTCTCTAAGGCTTGGCATTAAACCTTCATTCGAGTAGTGTTTCAGCCACAAGGCTTGCTCCCTTGGTGTTGCGGCTCTACCATAACCCAGGTGGTCATCTGGCCAGGAGCGTGGGAAGGAGTGAAAGCAGAAAACCCACTACTCAGAGTGAACCCCAGTATCCCAGCTGGTGCGGGAGGAAGCAAGATATTGAGCTCAGGATGCTGTCGTGGAGAGGCAGGCTAAAGCTTGGGCTGACCGTGGCTCTGGAGCCTTCTTCTCGTTGCCTGCCTGACAGCCGTGCGCCTCTCCTTTTCCACTAGAAAACCCTTTCAATGTCAGGTACTCACTCTCCCAGACTCCCTGGGAAGCAGGAGTAATCATGTGTGACGACTGAGTTCTGGACCATGCTATGTAAGGGGAAACCAGCTGGCTGGCTTTGGGGAAAGGGTTCCCCTGTCTTAAAAAAGAGAAATAGGTAAAGTAGCTTTCCTCCTTAACTTACTGTCTTTGGACATGGCTGGAAGAAGAATCTGTTTGCAGATCCAATAACTGTTAACACTCATCTTTGGTCAAGACTTGGTTTCCAGATGGCTTGGAGGGCAAAGAGAGGACATCAATTGTTTAAAAAACTTTCTTAAAAAATATTTTATTTATTTATTTGAGAGAGAGAGCACAAGCAGGGGGAGTGGCAGAGGGAGAGGGAGAAGCAGGCTCTCCTCTGGGCAGGGAACCTGACTCGGGGTTCGATCCCAGGGCCCTAGGATCATGACCTGAGCCGAAGTCAGATGCTTGACCCACTGAGTCACCCAGGATCCCTGAGGACATCAATTTCTATAAAAGCCCAAGTAGGCAGGGCTAGAGGTGAGCCATCTGCTCTAACCACACCATCTACCACCGAGGCATGGGAGCAAACATGATACCGGTCTTGCCCAGTGCTGCCTTCAAGCCCTGGGATGGAAGCAGTTATACTGGAAACAATGATGAGAAATTCACAAGTTGGATTTTCCCTTGTCAGCTTGTACTCATTCCCTATTGTTGCTTTAACAAATTATGACAAACTCAGTGGCTTAAAACAACACAATTTCATCTTACACTTTTGGAGGCCAAAGTCTGAAATGTGTCCCACTGGGCTAAAATCAAGGTGCCTGCAGGAGGCCTTTCTGGAGGCTCTAAGGGAGAATCTGTTTCCAGCTTCTAGAACCAGCCACATTCTTTGGCTTATGACCCCTTCCTCTACCTACAAAGTCGACAATGTCGGTTTGAGTCCTTTTCAGACTGTCATCTCTCTGGTTTCTTCACTCTGGCTCCCTCTTCCACTTACAGAAATCCATGTGAGGGGAACCTGGGTGGCTCTGTCGGTTAAGTATCTGCCTTCGGCTCAGAGCATGATCCTGGGGTCCTGGGATGGAGCCCTGTGTTGGGCTCCCTGCTCAGCGGGGACCCTGCTTCTCCCTCTCGCTCTGCCCCTCTCCCTGCTCTGTGTGTCAAATAAATAAAATCTTTAAAAAAAAGAAAAATCCATGGGATTATATTGACCCACCCAGATAATACAAGAGAATCTCCCCATCTCAAAGTCAGCAAAGCTTAATTACCCTTTGACATGTAATATAACATAAATTCACAAATCCTGGGGAGGATGTGGACATCTAATTTCATCCACCACACAGGCGTAGGAAGAAAAGAAATTTTGCTCCTAGGAGCAAAATTGGATGTCCCATGAGTACATGATATGGGGCTAGAAGCCATTTTAAGTGTCTTAAAGTTAGATTGGATGCTGGAATTTTCAAATTATTTTTTAAATCCTAAGCTCCCACATCGCTTTATTCTGATATTATATCAGTTTTCATAAATCCGCTCATCAGCTAATCACCTCATCTTTGTAAACACCTTAGGCTCAAGGGTGTATTTTTCCCTTTTCTCCCCACTGGCCCCCCCCTACCAAAGTGAAGCCAGCTTTGCTCCTTACTGCCTCACTACTTCAACAGGTCAGGGAAGGAATGTAGCCTGGCAGGGGGGAGAGAGAGCACTGTGGGTCTCCGGACCTGGCTTTCTAGCAGCGCTCTGAGGAGCTGGTAATTCCCCCAAAGTGTAGTTCTCCCCCGCCTCATCCCCGCCTTGTTCACACAGAAACACAAGAGCTCCCAGCCGTCTGGCAGATTTCCTCAGCTTCCCGTGACAGGGACAATGAAAGGGTTAGTGGCAGTTTACAGACAACCAATAATTGATGATGAGATGGTGCTCCCTCAGATGTCTGGCATTGTGGAAGTTTCCAAGACCTAGTCTTGATCTCAGGGAGGCAGGAAATGCAAGAATGACTCAGGTAGAATTTCCCAACACTCTGCTGAGATGGGGTGCAGAACCGAAATTGAGCTGATTTAGAAAAACAAGAGAGGGGCGCCTGGGTGGCTCAGTCAGGTAAGAGGCTGCCTTCAGCTCAGGTCATGACCCCAGGATCCTGGGATCAAGTCCCAGGTCGGACTCCCTGCTCGGTGGAGAGCCTGCTTCTCCCTCTCCCACTCCCCTTGCCTGTGTTCCCTCTCTCGCTGTGTCTCTCCTTGTCAAAATAAATAAATAAATAAAATTAAAAAGAAAAGAAAAAAAAAACCCAAGAGAGAAGGATAATATTCTTCCATACCTAGATTTATGATCTGGGACTAATAACAAAGCAACATGCCTTTCAATCTGCCAAAGGGCTTGGACACACAGTTACATGGGAAATGACATGCTTAAAATGAAGCTTTTGGGTGTCTTTATCCACAATCAGAGAATACAATCTACTTCATGGAGCAGTGTACACGAACAAGCATTCTAGGGAGACTGAGCGAGAATGGAAAAGCATTGCGGTGCTCGAAGGAACTCACCTGCACACACTGGCTGCCCGTATTTTTGGAGAGCAGCGAGCCATATCTGCTAAGCAGGTATATCTCCTATGATTCCATGACCCTGACAGCATGAGTGCTCAAAATTACCTGTGCGAGCTGCCTCGGATCCATTTCCTCCTCTCTAGCTTTCCTTGCATGGCTCAAGCCAGAGTCTCTCACCTGGCCCACTGTGAACAGCCTCCTCTCCAATTTTCCTGGGTCCAGACTTTCTTCTCCACGGAAAAGATTGTTCAGAATACAAACCTAATCCTATCACCTCCTTGTTCACCTTCCTGTTCAAAACTCTCCAGAACTCTCCTCTACTGCCTTCCTTAAATAGACTGATATTCTGTCCCTGTGATCTGGCTTCTTTTTTTTTTAAAGACTTATTTATTTATTTGAGACAGTGTGAGAGAGAGAGAGAGAGAGAGAGAGCGTGCACACAGAGGCAGAGGGAGAAGCAGACTCTCCGTTGAGCAGAAAGCCTGATGCGGGGCTTGATCCCAGGACCCTGGGAACCTGATCTGAGCCAAAGGAGGACACTTAACAGACTGAGCCACCCAGGGACCCCTGTTTCCTGGCTTCTTAACAGTTTTGCAAGCATGCTGCAAGGTTTGTTCACCAAATGGGTCTAGAGGCTCTTGTCTGTGTCCCTGGGCACACTGTTCCCATCTGCTATGCCTGAACTCAGTTGCCTTCTTACCCTTCAGGATGCTCTTTGTGCCAGAAGCTGGCTTTCAAAGCCCAGCACGGTAGTGGTTGTTTCTCCTTGGGGATCCCACAGTACAGTGTCTACCAGGATGGCATAGAAGCTAGCATATTGGATTGCTATTTTATTTTCTTTAAACGTTTTTTTTTTTTTTTTTGACAGATAGGTAGTATAAGTAGGCAGAGCGGTAGGCGGAGGGAGAAGCAGGTTCTCCACTGAGCAGGGAGAGCCATGCGGGGTTTGAACTGGAACCTGAGCCGAAGGCAGCCGCTTAATCGACTGAGCCACCTAGGCACCCCTGGATTGCAATTTTAAAAACAATTCTTTCTCCATCTCGACACAGATGCGTTCTTTGAAGGTACAGTCTGTGTCGTTATGTCTGTATTTCTGCCATTTTAGAAGATTCTCAGTAGTACTCTCCAACTACGTGGTTTCAAGCATGCATGGCTCTCATTTTCCTAGACCACCCCCTTCTGGTCCCAGATAATTCAGGCTGAAGGTGCTAGAGCTAGAGATTTCTTCAACACTGAAGTGATGGTGCGGGGGGGGTGGGGTGGGGTTGTAAATCCTACTTTCAACACTGTGTCTGGACTGCGCCCCTTCATCTGTCACTTCCTGTGTGATCACGGACAAATCACAGTCTATGAGCTTCTGTTTCTCCCCAGGAAGACGAGCATAATCATGGTAGCTACCCTCAGAGACTGTCGGGAAGGCACCAAGCGACGAAGTGAAAGTGCTCACCAAATTGTCATGTGCTACATGCAGATAACCTTTAAAGAACCACTTTTGTTAAAAGTGGCCCCAGAGAAAATGAACTTAAAAAAAAAAATGAGGTCCCTAGTGTAAGAACCTAACGAAACCTTTCTTTTTGATCTTATTTGCATTTATTTATTTATTTATTTGTTTGAAAGAGAGAGAAAGCATGAGGTGGGGGAGGAGCAGAGAGACAGAGACAGACAGAGAGAGAGAGAGAGAGAGAGAAACAGACTCCCTGCTGAGCAAGGAGCCCAGCGCAGGACTCGATCCCAGGACCCCGAGATCATGACCTGAACCGACTAAGCCACCCAGGCACCCCCGGACCAAACTTTCTTATTTCTTTTCCATTGTCCAAACTAACTTTGTGCTTAATTCTGCCTTCACCTGCCCTCACCTGGGGGACATCGTCCTCCGTCTATGCCATCTGTTTTATGCCAATTCCCTGCTGGTGGCAGGAGAGCACCATGTCCCTTTCACAGATCTGGGTTCAAATCTCAACCCCGCCATCTCTCTTGACCGGCTGCCTCACCTCTTCGGGCCCAAGTTTTGTCATCTCCTGGGTCCTTGGTATGTGATGGGGAATAGATGACACCATAGAACTGTTCCTTTCAATTTCAGTAATTCCCACCTCTGCTCTTAGTCAGCCTCCCACGGGTTTAATCACACCTAGGATGCCTTCTCCGCTCAACCCAAGTTTCAGGTTTCATTTTCAAATATTTAAACTTGGAAATCCTCTTTTCTGAGTACCACCTCTGGTTTTTTCAGTTCTCTTCCTTCTGCCAAAGTCACTCTGCCTTCAGCGTGGCTTCCAGCCCCTCCAGCCAACCTTGTTTTCCCAGACAGCCTCAGGGACAGCCTCAGTCACCTCTCTGCCAAGCCAGAACCTGAAGCCTTAGCCACGTCACCGTGCCCTCAACTGCTGCCTCACATTTCCACACTCCCTTTCCCTGGGTGGCCTTGGGCCCAGATAACTTTCTGCTTACTGTGTCGGCTTCCAAATGTTCCCGTTTGCAACCAATAGGTTTTTTCCTCCTCTGCTGGGGGAACACACTCATTAGCAGAACGCCTGTCTCCTTCTCCCTGACTTCCTTTTGCCATAGCTGAGGAAGAGTCATCCCCCTTCCCTGCCAGCAGTCTCTGACAGGCACCCTAGCTCCTCCCCCGTAGCCCTTCCAGCAGGCCTTGATCCAGAACGATCCCCTCTATCGTTTGCCTCTTCAGCTTCTTCTCTTTCCCTCTCCTCTCCTTCTGCATATAGCAACCCAGATCTCCCCCATTCCAAGATGACCTTCTCAGGCTTCCTCTCCAGATACCACCTTAGATATGCCCATGGTACCATCCGGGTTCTTCTGTGTGGCCATGGACTTACCTTTACCAGAGATCTTTCCATTTTGACATAGCTTCACATAGCTGTTTACCATCCCTTGGTTTCAACTTGAAGGACTCCTTTTTAGCACTTTTTGTACAGCAGGCCTTGTGGTAAGAAACTCCCTCAGCTTTTGCTTGGGGGGAAACTCTTCCAGCCTTGTTGACGTGAGGGCCAGGACCTGAGATGATGGTGCAAGGCCGTAATGGCCACCGTAGGGGTGAGGATAGCTTCCTTTCATCTTTCTGTCTCTCCCCTGTATCTATTCCGGTGACCCACCCTTCTGTGTAGACAGGTTTAAAAAATACATACTTTTTAAAAAGATTTTATTCATCCATTTGAAAGACAGAGATCACAAATAGGCAGAGAGTCAGGCAGAGAGAGAGAGGAAGGGAAGCAGGCTCCCTGCTGAGCAGAGAGCCCGATGTGGGGCTCAATCCCAGAACCCCGGGATCGTGACCTGAGCCGAAGGCAGAGACTTTAACCCACTGAACCACCCAGGTGCCCCCATACATGTTTTTTTAAAAAGAATTATTTATTTATTTGAGAGAGAGGGAGAGCAGGGGGGAGGGGCAGTGTGAGAGGGAGAGAGAATCTCAAGCAGCCTCTGTGCTGAGCATGGAGCCTGACATGGGGCTGGATCTCACAACCCTCAGATCGTGACCTGAAATGAAATCAAGAGTCAGAAACCCAACCGACCGAACCACCCAGGCGCCCATATACAGTTTTAAAAATAACCTAACTGCCCTGCCTTACAGCTTTGGTTGGTACAGAGCCCACTTTTTAAATTACCATAGGCAACATTGTTTGACCAAATGTTTCACCACCAAATAACTAAGGGTGATAACTTTCTAATCTTCCATAGTTTTACCATTATGGCTCCAAGCCTAATCCTCCTTATTGAGCCAATTCTAAAATTTTGGATTTTGTACCTTGTAGCTCCTACTTTGAGGTACCACATTCCAATTTAGCTCCAATAACTGGAACTCCAAAGCCTGGCCCAAACAAATAACATAAAAACATATTTTCCCATGTAAGGAAAAGTCCCAAGACGGGTAATCAAGGGCTGAAATGGTATCTACACGATGTTTTCAGAAATTCGGACTCTTTGAATTTCTGCTCAGACAATGTTAGAACATTTAACCTTCACAAGATGGCTGCCTGACTGCCAGCCTTCACATCTGCCTTCAAAGCAGCAGAGGAGAAGAGAAGTTAATGACGCAAGGAGATAGGTCAACTGATTCAGCTCTCTCATCCGTGTTTCTTTGCACAAAATATACATGTATAAACATTCAGTCACTTTTCAGTGGGAAGGATGATACTCAGATTTCACTGTTAGGTTCAGTAGAACATAATATCAAAGGATGACATATCCAATGTGACACACTGAAAAGAATGTTAAATAAAGAGTACTTAATCGTCAAAGAAATTTATAATAATAATTTAAAGCTTCATGAATTAGGGTTGTGCCAATTTAAAACACTAAGGAATAGGACTATCATGAGAAACAAAATCAGCCTCTGAGGGTATGAAAAGGGATGTAGGGCAAACAAGAAGAAAATTAGCATTCATTGCGTTACGAGTATGAGCTTTCCATATGATGAATATTAACTCTTATTCAATGACAAATCTTGCAAATACAGAATAAAATCCAAATTACTGGTTATACAGCAAAAAAAATCTACTTGTGACAAAAGCAAGGTTATAGATTCAGGTTCTCATCAAACATTTCTTGCACTAACATTATCTACAGATAATGGCCAATTTGTACCCTGGCCAATTTGTACCCTTTCTTTAAAAAAGATTTTATTTATTTGAGAGAGAGAGAGAGAGATGCAAGAGTGAGAGAGAACACAAGCAAGGCTGGTTCAGAGGGAGAGGGAGAAGCAGACATCCTGGTGACCAGTCTGCCAGATGTGGGGCTCGATCCCAGGACTCTGCAATCATGACCTGATCTGAAGGCAGATGCTTAACCTATGGAGCCACCTAGGCACCCTGTACCTAGTGACTCCTTATGCATACTGAATGGGATTCAGGTAAAATGCCACTATGTACAAAGCTGTGTACAAAGCTGAAAGAATGTTCTCCATTTCCTGGGGGAAATTATCAATATACAGCAGGAGGTCTAAGGGTTCATATATTTGTTGCTTCATCACAATTCAAATGCATTTCTGGGTGTGGTTTTCATTTTGCCCAAATGAATATGTGCCTTGAATATGTGCCCTATGGTCACACTTAGCAACGAGAAGAAAACAGAACTCCAGCTTTGAGGAGCTGACACACTGCAAGCCAGCTGCAGGATATTACCTTGTGGGACATACTGAGGTCACCTTGCTTCCTGAGGAATTTTCACAAAAGTTTTATGCACCAACTTCTACTTCCATCTCACTAGCCAGAATTTAGTCATGTGGTTATCACTCTTTGAGGGAGCTTGGGCAATGTAGATTTCTAGCTGTTATGTGTTGCTGCCACAGACAAAATCAGGGTTTGCTAATGAGGAAGGAGGGAAAGAAGAAATCTCAGATGGGCTCTAACTAGTTGGGGCAGAAAGAAATTTATCTCCTGCAGAAATGTTAGAAGAGCTATAGAAGCAGGTCTAGGCAAAACTCTCAGAAACAACATTGCTTAGTTAGTCTGATTAACCTCAGAAACACTGCCTCTGCTGCCATCCATGTCCGCAAAGCCAGTGACCTCTGCCCAGCTGTGACCCCATGTCAATTCCGAATCAAAGCTTTCCACGGGGGCATAATATTGGTAAGAACTACATCACAGGCATGCAAGGGACGTTGGGGAATGAAGTTTAGGAGAAATCTATCTGAAGAGGTGGCATTCACAGTAGTGGTTGAGTAAGCATATTTCATTGATTCTAAGACACACATTTTCCCCACATTTTTATGCTTCTGAAATTAGTGTACTTTTGATAGGTCAGTGATGGCTGTTGGGTATCTGGTGCTTTTGTGCTGCGGCTGTCATTGTTTGTACGCCCATTAGACCCCCTTAAAAGAGCGAGAAAACATTGCCATTGAAAGGGTCCAAATGGGGGTTTCAATAGGTCGGAAGGAAATCCTGGACCCAAGAGTGAAGCACTCTATTTCAATGCCGTCCTGCCAAAGAATCCCACAGGGTACAAGATCAGCAACACAGACAGCTCTGAGTTCTACACTAAATATAAAGCATTTCTAGAAATAAGTTAACTGATTTATTTTGCTTTTAAAAAAAGATTTTATTTATTTATTTGACAGCAAGAGAGGGAACACAAACAGGGGGAGTAGGAGAGGGAGCAGCAGGCTTTCCACCAAGCAGGGAGCCCGATGTGGGGCTCAATCCCAGGACCTTGAGATCATGACTCGAGCCGAAGACAGACACAATGACTGAGCCGCACAGGTGCCCTGATTTATTTTGCTTTTTAATGTATTCACAAGAGATTGACACCTAAACAAAATAACTCTAATTGACAAGAAAAAAAAAAAAAGACTATTGGCTCAGTTACATCACTCTCAGGATTTAGCCTGAGAAAATAATTTAAAAGAAAAATATTCTCAGGGTGCCTGTGTGGGTCAATTGGTTAAACATCTGCCTTCAGCTCAGGTCATTATCTAAGGGTCCTTGGATCCAGCCCTGGGGCGGGCTCCCTGCTCAGTGAGGAGTCTGCTTCTCCCTCTGCCCCTCTCCAACCCTTGTGCCCTCTCTCTCAATGAATAAAATCTTAAAAAAAGAAAAAAATTTTTAAAAGGAAAACAAATTTGTATATGCACTATAATCACAACTATGTGAAATATGTGTATGAAAGTTTTTTTTTTTAAAAAGACTTTATTTATTTGTCAGAGAGAGAGAGAGAGAGAGGGAGCACAAGCAGGGGGAGCAGCAGGTGGAGAGAGAAGCAGACTCCCTGCAGGGAGCCTGATACAGGACTTGATCCCATGACCCTAGGATCATGACCTGAGGCAAAAGCAGATGTTTAACTGACTGAGCCACCCAGGAATCCCTTTGTATGAAAGGTTAAACACTCAAGAAGCCTGTAAAATATCTAGAAGCATGTTGCAGTAAAATAGGAATGTCCTGGATGGGTTCCTGGGGACCCATAGGTCTATTGGCTCTGAATCTTTTTTTTGGGCTATGAATCCTGTATTAGTCTCTTCAGGCCACCGAAACAATACCACAGACCAGGTGGCTTAAATAATTTATGTTCTCATAGTTCCAGATACTAGAAGTCCACGATCAAGGTGCCAGCAAATGCAGTTCCTGGTTAGGCTCTCTTCTCTGCTTGCAGATGGCCACCTGATTGCTGTGTCATCACATGGCATTTTCTCTGTATGTTATGGAGAGAGAGAGAGAGAGAGAGATATCTATGGTGTCTCTTTCTCTTCTTATAAAGATACCAGTCCCATCAGATTGGGGCCCACCCATGTGAACTCAGTTAACTTTCTAAGTTTTCAAAAAGATTTTATATTTTTATTTAATTGACACAGAGAGAGACAGCAAGAGAGGGAACACAAGCATGGAGAGTGGGAGAGGGAGAAGCAGGCTTCCCGCTGAGCAGAAAGCCCGATGCGGGGCTGGACCCCAGGACCCAGGATCATGACCTGAGCTGAAGGCAGATACTTAACTGAGCCAACCAGGAAACCCTTCATTTAACTTTCTAAAGACCCTGTCTCTAACTACAGTCACAACGAAGGTTAGTGCTTCAATACAGGAAAATTTGAGGCAACATGATTCAGCCCGTAACAGGCCCCCTTTGAGAACCTGATGAAAGTTCTGTGCACCCTCCCCGGAGTCTGCATACATTGCCTCCCACAACGTTGTACACAATTTCAGGAAGTTCATGGACCCCAGGTTGAGCAGCGTTGTTCCAGACCAACTTCCTCTTTTCACAGATGGAGAAATGGTGCTTCAGAAGAGGGAAGTGATTTTCCACAGATTCGGAGAGAGCCAGGTCTCATGATTCCTCATCTAGTTCTTGCCCAAGTTTATTCTGCCTTCTTCTGAGCCTGTTAGATCAGCCATCCAGGATGACCCCAGCACAAGCACACCACAGGTCCTCTGGACAGCGTGGAAGGGTGCAGCCACTTCTTCTTCTTCTTCTTCTTCTTCTTTTTATTTATTTATTTTAAAAAATATATATATATATATTTAAGGTTTTATTTATTTATTCGACAGACAGAGATCACAAATAGGCAGAGAGGCAGGCAGAGAGAGAGAGGAGAAAGCAGGCTCCCTGCAGAGCAGAGAGCCCGATGTGGGGCTCAATTCCAGGACCCTGGGATCATGACCTGAGCCGAAGGCAGAGGCTTTAACCCACTGAGCCACCCAGGCACCCCTTCTTCTTCTTTATAAAAAGATTTTATTCATTTATTTGATGGAGAGAGACACACTGAGAGAGGGAACACAAGCAGGGGGAGTGAGAGAGGGAGAAGCAGGTTCCCCGTTGAGCAGGGAGCCAGATGTGGGGCTCAGTCCCAGGCCCCCGGGATCATGACCTGAGTCAAAGGCAGACGCTTAACGACCGAGCCCCTAGGCACCCCAGGTGCAGCCACTTCTTCACCTGGGGTACTCACATGGGTTAATAAGGCTCTAGCTGTAACGGACAGCAAGGTGGATGGATTTCAGTGTCTCAAACTAGTCAGGAGCTTGTGAAGGAGCTGCGCCAACTTCAATATTCATCCACAAGAGACCGGAGATTGAGAAGGCGGAAGGGCTCTGGTCTTGCTGAAAGACAATGGAGAGGACAAGGCATAGTCTTGAACTATCTGGTGGCCTTGACGTGGCATTGTCCCCCTAGGTCTGATTCCTCACTTGGACACTGCCCAGAAGTTGGGCTATTTGATTTCTCCGGGAGTTCTTCTGGCTCTCAGATTCTGTACTTCTATGATACCGGGGCAGGAAGCAGGAGGAAAAATGAGTTGAGGCATTTGGGTTCTTAATTCTGGGGAAAATAATTTTTTTTTCAAAATGTCTTCTAATGGTACCATAGAATTAGTGATAAAGAAAATGTTGTTTGGGGGTGCCTGGATGGTGCAGTTGGTTAAGCATCCGACTCTTGATTTGGGCTTGGGTCCTGATCTCAGGGTCAGGAGATAGAGCTCTGTGTTGGGTTCCATGTTCAGCGGAGAGTCTGCTTAACACTCTCATTCCCTCTGCCCCCATCACCCCCTCTCTAAAATAAATAAATCTTTATTTATTTTTATTTTTATTATTTTAAAAAATATTTTATTTATTTATTTGACACACACAGAGAGAGAGAGAGAGAGAGAGAAAGAGAGAGAGAGAGAGAGAGAGAGAGAGAGAGAATGAGCACAAGCAGGGGGAGTAGCAGAGGGAGAGGGAGAAGCAGACTCCCAACTGAGCAGGGAGCTCAATTTGAGACTTGATGCCAGGACCCTGAGATCATGACCTGAGCAGAAAGCAGACACTTAACTGACTGAGCCACCCAGGTGCCCCATAAATAAGTCTTTAAAAAAGAAGAGAAAAAAAATGTCTTTTGAAGAGATGGAAAAGCCCTAAGCAGAATCTGAAAAGACCCTTTAAATACTTAGTCATTTAACATAAAGTTTTGACATAAATGTTTCCTTTGTTTCTGCTTCAGGCCCATCCTTAAGTAAGAGAGGAGAATTAGGGTAGCTGAACTTCTAAATAAAGGTGCCAAGAGAATGGGGCAGTATTTGCCATGGGAAATGCTATGTATCTTTAGGCAGAGGTGTGGCCCCAGAGGATCATTTTGTTCCATTTCATCTGTCAATGAAATAAACAACCAAGACATTGTTTCTACTGATCCTCTCAAAGCCACAAAGCAGTGTGGAGCCTAAACTTGAGCCACTTTGGGGGAAAGCAAGACTAGAAACAAAAGCAGGGGAAACTACTGGGGTGAGGTCTAACTTTTCAGGAATATTCTTCTAGCTTTGCTCCCTACCAACAATAAGGCCTTGAAGGGCTGCCCACACCCTTCTGCTGTTTCTTCTGCCTGTCCATGCCCCCACACCTAGTCTTACACATCATTGGCCTCAGTTTCTGACTAGGGAGAAGAGGAAGAAAAGGGTTGCAGATGGGGAAGCAGGGGTGAAGGCTGGTGTTAAGAGGGAAGTGTCAAACAGGCAAGGGAAATGCGGGGCACCGCCATCACCACGCCAACCACCTTTATTGGCGAATAACCCCTTCAGTCCCAGTGGCTAATCAGCTAACTACGAAGGACGGGAGGAACTCCAAAGGCGTGGCGTCCACCCCTTACTTCCCAACAAACAGCCTTGAACAGCACTGCCCTCATCTGGTCAAATCATCGTATTACAACGCAGGTCCTTTGTTTTGGATTTTTGGCCTTCGTTTCTTGCTCTCAGGGTTCTTGGTCCTCCAGCGCTGAGAGGAAGTGGATGGGGAAGGTAGAAATCTCTGAAAAGCTGTAACTATAGTGCAACACCTTTGTGGGTTTTCAGCACAAACTCACAATTAGATTCCGAATGAAAACGTACCACTCAAATATGGAATAACTATTAAAAAACTGAGATTGATTTATATACTATAATTATGTAAACATCATTCCTGTCATTTTTAGTAAAATCTATGAAATTTGGAACATAAGGCTATCAATATAAATGAAATGAAGTTACTAATCTTAATGAGGCCTGTTGTAAATAAAGGAAATAATTTTAGTTTTACTTCTGGATATAAGATAATTACAATATGTTTATACTACTATGTTATTTCCCTTAGCATTGTTCTTTTGCCATTTATGGTGGAAGGTAACATAGATAGGGAAAATGTCACGATTATATGCATATTTTAATAAATGATTATCAAGTTAATGTCTGTGTAAACTCCCCGGGTCACAGAAGAGAACAGCTGTCAATATCCCCCAAGGCTCCTGAGGTTTCCCTGTCTGGTTTCAGCCCCATTTCCTCCTCCAAAGAGGAAATCCACAACCTTACTTCTGTGACCACACTTTCCTTGCTTTTCCTCGTGGTTTTATACACAATGCATGCATCTTCATTTTGTTTTATTTTTCAGGAGTTGGGGGGGAGAGGGAGAGGGAAGACAGAGAGAGAGAATCTTAAGAAGGCTCCACGCCCAGCATGGAGCCCGACACAGGGGCTGATCTCACAACCCTGAGATCATGTCCTGAGCAGAGATCAAGAGTTGGACCCTTAACCAAGTAAGCCACCCAGGTGCCCCTATATATGCATTTTTAAATGATACATCAATACTGCCCATTATTTACAATTATATGAATGGAATCATTAAATATGTCCATATTGTTTCTTGCTTCTTTTATTCACTTTCATATTTGTAAGATTCGCTCTTATTATTCTGTGCAGCAGTACCTTGTGCATTTTTGCTGATGAAAAAGTATTCCCTCATATAAATGTGCCACAAATCATTGATCCTGCCCACAAAAGTAGAAATCTGTGTGGTTCCCCTATTTGTAACAAAATGATAGCAAAAATGCTACTCATAAACCTTTCTGTCTTGCCATTAAAGGGGTATTTGTAATGCATATGTTTAAAAGGATAGTTGAAAGTTAATGAAAACTGTTAGAAAAAAAGCAGCATAAGCTCAAGAAAGGATGAAGGAAGTAATAAAGGTAAAATAAATTAGTGAAAGAGGAAACAAGTATACAAGAGATAGAATTACAAAGGCAGGAGTTGGTTCTTTGGAAAAGAATAAAATTGGTGAAACTCGAAGGAGCTTGGTCAAGGAAACAAGGGAGCGAAGCACCAACATTGGAAAAGAGAGGGTAGAAATAACCACAAAACCAAATGATCCAAATTAAGTTGTGGGACAACTGACATCAAGAATATCCTGGTGTCGGGGCGCCTGGGTGGCTCAGTGGGTTAAAGCCTCTGCGTTCAGCCTGGGTCATGATCCCAGAGTCCTGGGATTGAGCCCAGCATTGGGCTCTCTGCTCAGCGGGGAGCCTGCTTCCCTCTCTCTCTGCCTGCCTCTCTGCCTGCTTGTGATCTCTGTCTATCAAATAAAATCTTAAAAAAAAAAAAAAAAGAATATCCTGGTGTCACGCACGGAGAAGGATAGAACATCACCTGTATAGTATTCCTGCCTGTGTTTAACCTGAAACTAAACAGGAGAAAGCAATCAGACAAATCCAGCCTAAGAAGCTTTCTGAACTCCTGGACCAGATCTTCAAAAGGCAATGTCATGCAAGACCAAAAAAAAAAAAAAAAAAGTCTGGGAAAATACGTTAGTTTAAATACTAAGGAGACTTGACAACTGAAATGCAATGGATGATCTTTACTTGGAAAGATGAGGGTTTTTTGTTTGAGATCAGGTACAAAGAACAATATTAGGACAATGGGAAATTTTGAGTGAGAATCTAAACTAGGTATTGTATTGTCTCAAAATTAAATTCTCAGAGTGTGATATCTGCATTAAGATTTTGTAGCAGATCACAATTTTTCTTAAGAAATGTATTTTGTGGGGCGCCTGGGTGGCTCAGTGGGTTAAGCCTCTGCCTTCGGCTCAGGTCATGATCTCAGGGTCCTGGGATCGAGTCCTGCATCTGGCTCTCTGCTCAGCAGGGAGCCTGCTTCCCCCTCTCTCTGTCTACTTGTGATCTCTCTCTCTGTCAAATAGATAAATAAAATCTCTAAAAAAAGAATAAAAAAGAAATATATGTTGTGTATTTAGGGACAATAAACCATAATTTCTTCAAGTAACTCAAATGATTCATGAAACATTTAAAACACACACACAGAGGGGAGGGACAGAAAATGACATAAGTGACAAATAATAATGGGTAAATCCAGGTGAAGGATATCTGAGTGTTCCTTGCAATTTTCTTGCAATTATCTGTAAGAGAGACATTTTCAAAAGTAAAATTTGGGGGCGCCTGGGTGGCTTAGTCGTTAAGCGTCTGCTTTCATCTCAGGTCCTGATCCCAGTGTCCTGGGATCAAGCTCCCCATCAGGCTCCCTGCTCAGCACTCCCTCCCTCTCCACTTGCATGTGTATCCTCTCTCACTGTCAAATAAATAAATAAAATCTTTTTTTAAAAAAGTAAAATTTGAGGAAAAAAAAGATATTAAATGCCATTTTATGTCTATTAGTTTGCAAACTCAGAAAAAGGTAACCAATATCTAGAAAAAAATAACTTGCCAAAAGTCACTCAAAAAGGAATAGCCAACCTGAATTGTTCTATAGCCATACAGAAATATATCACTAGTCAAAAAGCTTAAGGAAAAAAAAAAAAATCCAGGTTCAGGGCGCCTGGATAGCTCAGTTGTTAGGCATCTGCCTTCAACTCAGGTCATGTGGGATCAAGCCCCGAGTCGGGCTCCCTGCTTAGCGAGTAGCTGCTTCTCCCTCTCCCTCTGCCCTTGCTCATGTTCCCTCTCTCGCGGTCTCTCTCTCTAGCAATTAAATAAATAAAAATGTTTTTAAAAAAAATCCAGGCTCCTCCATTGACTTTGGACAAATACTTTAAGCAAAAACTTTTTGTTTTTTTGGCAGAAACATTTTTTTTTTAAAGATTTTATTTATTTATTTGACAGAGAGAAATCACAAGTAGACGGAGAGGCAGGCAGAGAGAGAGAGAGGGAACAGGCTCCCTGCTGAGCAGAGAGCCCGATGCGGGACTCGATCCCAGGACCCTGAGATCATGACCTGAGCCGAAGGCAGCGGCTTAACCCACTGAGCCACCCAGGCGCCCCAGGCAGAAACATTTTTAATGTGACATGAATTCATAAAAAAAATGGGAAAACGAAGGACACTCTGCAAAACACTTGGAGGATACAATAACCTGGATACTAAATCCTGTCAAGGACAAGTTGAGAAAGGAAAATCACTGATCAGTCACACACTCATGATAAAGAAGCAAGAATCAGTAACAGAATATTAGCAAACTGAATTCTACAGGATATAAGAAGGAAACCAGAAGGCGCTATGATGAAACTGGATCCATCCCAGACACACAAACTTGATTTAACTTCAGAAAATAAATTGCTACAATATTCCACATTCACAAATTATAGGAGATCATTGTGAACCTCAAATTCAGAAAAATAATTGGTAGGGTACAGTATCCGTTTGTAATGTATTTTTCACAATTTTTTAAAAGTTCAAGATTATTTTTTTTAATTAGAGGATTTTTAACTTCTGAGTCTTTTGAGAAAGCAAAACTAATGCAACACAAACCAGAAGATCTAATTAATAAATTTAACAACAAGCCGAAGTAATTTTGTTACATGAAGTAACCCATTTATTATAGGCTAGCAGTGTCTCAAATGCGGGAGCTTCTACTGCTCTTTCAACTCCTTCAGCCTTATGATGGCCAACTTTACTGTGACTGCAGAAGTGGTATTGTACGTCCAGGCAACACCAGCAACAGTTTTCATTCAGGAGCCACAGTGCCAGATCCCCACAGCTCGTCTTCTCATCTTGGTTTTGCCACAAAAGGAGCAAGTGTACTTAGCATACTGCTTTATTTCAATCTTCAGCATTTTCCCGAGGGAGGCACCATAACAGGTTCCATATCTACCCGCAGTTCCAACCTTCTTGGTGCATTTAGCCATGTTGCCGCAAACTAGGTCTGAGCCCACGGAGCAAAGTTCAAGATTATGGAGATAGAATTTGCATTAAGGTCTATGAGTCCTTCCAAACTCATACTGTTAGGGAACCACAACCACAGACTACAAAATTTTCATCACCCGCCAAACCCAAAGTGCTCTGAGAGGTAAACCCCTTCTCTCAACCCCAGACACTGGCAACCACTGATCTGTTGTCTGTCCCTATGGTTTGGACTTTGTAAGAATGTCACAAAAATGGAATCCTATGGTATGCAGACTTTGCACTTGTCCTTCAAGAAAGGGACCCACACATATGGCAAGTCTGGAGGTGCCACGTACCATTGCTCACCTGGGTAGTAGTTACATGGCTTGATCACTTCTATCCATTTGTCAAATTGCAGGCTTTCCACAATCATGTATACATATGGTGTAACATAAATATAATTAATCCTTACCTTCCTGTAATTTATCCTATCTTTGTGAAGGTTATTTATTAAATAGCGATTGTTTCCCTTTAAAAGAACGTGGAAAAGTCAGGACAGCAGTCACCTCAAGAAAACTGGGGAGACAAGTGACTGGCATGGGGCAAAAGGAGGGTTTCAACTTACTGTCAAAATTTCTCTAAATCTGAGCGGTAGTTATTAGGATTCCAACCTGACAAGAGCCCAGGGCCACTGAGCACCCTCTAGTGATGCCGATGGTGCCCGCAGGGATCATGCAGGTAACAGGTCACATGACCACCCTGACACCCACAATGTGCAGGCGAGTCAGACCCAGCGAACACAGGAAAGAGTCTTCCCACCTTAAGGTCAGTTGAGTAGCACGCAGAATGTAGCTGAGTAGCACCCCACCGCTGCCATGCAAGGTAACATATGAGCCGATTCCAGGAATTAGGACGTGGACATCTTTGGGGACCATGCCTGTGCCCACCACGCCCAGCGCCATCTCTGGTGCACACCCCCTCCTGCCCTCCTTGGGTGTGCCCATCCCCCTCAAGCGTTGGCAGAGAAAGGGTGGCCAGTGGTGCTGGTGCCGGAGGAGGTGGAGAGGGAGGCATCTGCCGGGGGCCTGGGCAGGCAGCCGAACGAGAACGAGACCGGACGGGGCCTAGGGCTCCCCAGGCCAGTCGCCACCGCCTCCCTGGCTGCAGTGGAAACCGAAAGGGGCACTAAATAAAGACAGGGGACCCACCTCCTCCTTTCCCCTGGGGCCCACACGTACTCCCTTAATCTGTGCCTCACCATCAGCCACTCGCTTCCCCCTGGGATGGGAAGGTGCCGAGCCACAGCCTGTGATGCATGTGTTTACAGCAACAGGACTGCGGGCTACACGGTCTGAATATGGAACAGAGCTCGTGTGCTCAGACGATAGAAGGGAGGCTGGCAAAACTAGTCAGCCAGGACTGTGACCAGACCATCCTCGACCCACTCTCCCCTTCCTGGCGCTGGCCACCATGGCTCTGTGCCCCCGGGGGCGCTGTGGGTGCTGGACGTCTCCCCACTCACACCTTGACCGCGCGAAGGCCCACGGACACCCCAGCCAGAAGGTCTCTCCCAAACACATCCCCGCAGACGACAGCGCACTGTGTTACCCCGCCAAGAGAGAACCACAGGGTCCGGGTGAAGGCCGGAGCCCCGCAACCAGGCCCACCTTCTCAAGCGAGGGGTCTGGAAGGACAGGACCGAGTCCCACGGACGTGCCTCCCCAGGCTGAGGTCTGTGCTTGTCCCACCCGGTGCGGGATGGTCTGGCCACCTGAGTTGGTGGCACAGACCTGCCAGGGAAGGCAGGCTGAGAAGAGGGTCCAAGGGGGGAACCACGTCGGCCCAGTCTTCCCCACGGGGAAGCCAGTCTCTACTTCCCAGCCTCACGGTGCCCATCCTGCCCTTGTCCCCGTTAGCTCCTGGCAGAGCAGTCTCCGGAGCGAGCTCCCTGCTGCTAAGACGAGGCCCGCCCCGGCCACTCCGAGGTAGCCTTCCCTCCCACTGCCCTTCCTTCAACACACCCAGGAGGGCTCAGACCTCAGAGGATCACAGAGTCGGATCCTCAGCCTCCTCTGGGGGCCCATGACCCTGAGCGTCCACGCACCCCGTCCGTGGGCTCTGGGGACTTCCACGTCATGTCCCTCCAGTTATACCCATTTAACGGCACGCCCTGAAAGGTAGGGCCGCCCCTTGCTTCCGCTCGTTCAATCCCTTGTAGGCCCTTGACCACAGTCTCCTCTCCCTTAACACCCTGAATCACCTCGCCCTCCCTCCACGGACATTATCTTATCCCCGATTAGTTTTATTCTCTCTCTCTCTCTCTCTCTCTCTCTCTCTCTCACACACACACACACGCACACACCAATACACACACCAACCATGACCCTCGAACCTCCCAGCCTGCTTTCTGTGTCCGAAACACCCGGGCTCTCAGCAAGTGTGTCTGGTCTGGCAGAGGCGACCCTCACCTCACTCAGACCCAGATCTGACCCTGAGTCTCAGGCCACACAGCCCTGGGCCCCGGCTGAAGGAAGGAAGCCATCCCCGCCCATCAGCGAGGGCGACATGGAACACGGAGTCTGGACTAAATCTCCTGTGACCTGAAGGAGCAGTCGGGGAGCCTGAGCGGGGACACGGAAATAGCGCCTCCAGAAAAATCTGGGTCATGGTGGAGGTCAAACAGCATTGGAAGAGGACTACGCGAGCACATCGAGACCTGTCACGCACCCTTGCCATGGAAGGGGATGGCCACTTTGCAACCAAGGCACCGGAGACGACCACGCTGGAGGAGCTGGTGAGGTGATTTTGACAGGAGGGAAGGAAAGCTCCGGTGGCTAGCCCATCCGTTTCTGGCTGCTGGCGGGCCCTTTGCCCCTGGTTGGCCCAGAGCCCCCACAAGCTTCATTGCGCCCACCTCCAGCCCAGAGACGAACCTGTGCTTTTCTGCCCGGTTCCCTGACCTTCCTGTACGGGTTCCCTGTACCTGCTCAACAACCCCACTGGGCTGTGACTTCTGCCTCCAACCTGCCACTGAACCCAAGGAGGGAGAAGTGACAGGGTTGGAAACCCAGCCTCAAGGCCCAGGGCTAAAGAGGAGAGGCGAAGGTGCACCAGTTCCCGCGCCAGTGGTCCTCGGGCGCGGTGGCACCAGAGGGAGGGAAGGACTCCGCAGAGGGCGCTGGGCCCAGGAAGGGCCAAGAGGAGCTCAGCTGTGCTTTCTAATGCCTGTTGAAGCACAGGGGCAGGGAGGGCCGGCGAGGGAAAGCCACAGGAGTGATCAAGGACGCTCAGACAGCAGAGCAGGGGGGCTGGGAGGAGCAGGACAGCGATCCCAAGGAGGGAAGGGACGGGGGGCTGCTGCGGCTCTGGCAGGGGTCCTGAGTTCCTGCTGAAGGGGGAGGGGTCGGGGGCAGGGGATGAACGGGAAGCACCCCCCCAGACTCAAAAAGAGGGGGACATGAGGGAAGAACCTGAAGGGGACCTGCGGGGGAAAGGGAGCAAATGCTCAGGTGGCCAGACAGAGCCCACGCAGACCCCAGAGGGGGCACCCAGCACCCAGCACAGGCCCACCCACTCTCCCCACAAGGAGAAGGCCTACCACAGGACCCAGGAGGTCCTGTTCAGGCAAAGGCTGGGGCAGGGAGCAGCTCCCTGCCCCGCCCCTCCCCTCCCCTCTCCCACCCCTCCCCACTGCCCGGCCCAGCCCCCTCACCCCACAGAGAGGGCAGACCACAGACCTGAGAGGTACTTTAATTTGAAACTGCTGTGAATGGGGCTGGGGAGGAGGCAAAAGATCAGGGAGAGGAAGTCTTGGCCGAGGTCGAACAGGAGGGAACCGGCTTGGCCACAGCTCCCTGGCTCCAAAGGCACCAGATGCTCCTCGTGGGCGGAGATGCTGGGCTCAACCTGTCCAACAGAGCAGGCTCAGGGAGGAGCAGCAAGCCAGGGCCAGCCCCCGCCCTGCTGCCCGGGCCGCTGCCACGGTGCAAAGGGGAATGGAGTGTGTAACACTCACTTCAAAGGCTCTGGAACTTGTCAGTCAGGGACCGCATGGCCGCTGAAACAGAGACAGGCGTAAGCAGACCCTCCAGACGTGGGGAGAGAGGAGCCCGTCCCCCTGTCCCCGTGGGGAACCGCCTAGCCCTAAAACCTGAAACCCCCTCCAGCCCCTATCCCAGGAGTGCAGGCCTGACTCACTCAACCACCACGTCCATTCACTATGGACACATCCTCTAAAGGAACGCAATGTGCAGGTACTTCTCCAGCTTTGGGGCACATCCGACTCGGTCAGACTCGGACACACACACACACACACACACACACACACACACACACGTCTTGCAAGCCATACCAAGGAACTGTTAAAGGGAAAATCAAGGCAGCATCTGCAAACGTCCTAAAGGAGGGAGACCTGTGCGACCTGTTCCCGCCGGCAGAGCGGCCACGCAGGAGAGGCACGGCTGAACCGCCTGTGCGCACACCTAGCTGCACACGCACTGTAGGCTCCCGGGTCAGGCCTGCCAGGGTCTCCTCCCCACAGGAACGGTGGTCCCTGGGAGGCCGCCTGCACCTGCAGCCCATCCCAGGTCCTGCCCTGGGGACCCCCACCCCACCCCGCAGCCTGTCTCTGCCCCAGCCCGGCCCTAGCCAGAGGTTCCTCATACCAAGCTGCTCTTTGAGATCGTCTATTTCTCTCTGTAGCATGAGACACTAGGCCGGCAGACAGCAGACACAGAGAGAGAAACCATTAGTATCCTCTGGCTTCCTCTCTCCTCCACCTCCCCCTCTCCCGCGGGTACTACATCCCCAGGCCCAGTGGCTAGACCCCCAGAGGCTCCTCAGTGGAAAGGCGGTACCTTCCCTCTGTGGCGAGCAGATCGGGGTGGGCGGGCGGGGGCACCCAGGTCAGTCTAGCCTGGACCCGGATCCCACCCTCTAGTTTGGGCCTGCCTTTCTAGGAGCCACAGGAAGCATTACCCGAGGACAGTCCTGTGCGCCAGCTGGCGGCTGCTGCTGCCTCTCCGGCCTTGGGGGCTGGTCAAGTGGCTCCTGGTCACCTGAGAGGGAAAGAACATCCAATCCAGCTTCCAAGGCCCCCAGGGAGGTGCAAAGGGCCTCAGCGGGGTCCAACGTGAGGCAGCACCACCCTCTGCTGGCAACCAGTGGCCCCTGCTCCGCCAGCGGCTCCAACCTTCTCTCTGGACCCATCCCCCCTGTCCCCCAGGGGCAGCCAGCCCATCCTTGAGGGTGGGCCCCAGGGACCGTGGCTCTGGCTCGGACTCTCCCAGAGCAGCATCGACAGCCAGCCCCTGGCAGGAGCAACGCGCCCAAACAGGACTCATCAGAAGAAAGGCTCCGTGCTGCTGAAAGGCTGGCTGTGTCCGGGGCTGCAGTTTGGGGCACTGCCACGCATCACCCCTGCTGCACAAACCCCACGTGGGGGAGGACGCGGCTTAGGGTCGATCCTGTCCACATCCCACATCCTGTGCGAGAAGCTGCCCGGGGAGGCGGGGCGCAGAACTGAGCCCCCAGCAGAGCCAGAGCCAGAGCCAGAGCCAGAGCCAGAGCCAGAGCCAGAGCCAGAGCCAGAGGTTCCCCTCCTCCTCCCCTCTCCCCCGCACTCCTCTGACACCCACAAGACTCACCGGAGGGTGCAGGCCCTCTGGGCAGGACGTCTCCCTGGCTCGGAGCCAAGGTTTCCGAGCTTCCTGGGACTTGGGGGGCTCTGGCCTGGAGGTCGCCAGTGCTGCATTCTCCACGATGCATGCACAAACAAGATGGCCCTGGCCTCTGTTTTGGAAGACTTCTACAGTCGTCAAATTGACAACCGATACACGTGGCAGCTGGGGTGAAAACCCCCACAATGGATCACTGGTCTGTGTGGTAAGAAGCTATCACGCCAGGGTGGCCAAGTGGATGCCCTGACACCGGTCCTGCCACACCAAACAGGTAAGTTGAAACCGCTATCGGAGCAGGGCGAGGCTGAAGGGAGGGAGTCAGCAGGGATTGCGGACGCCGGTGGAGACCTATAGGGTGCAAGCAAAGAGGAGACACGAGAGCCCCAGGGATGACGAGAGTGCGGAAGGTGTGAAAAGGCTCCAGGATTCTGTCTGCGGGGGATAGGGACAAGGAGGCTTCCACTGGCTCCAACGGCAATGTTCCCTAGGAGGGCGGTGGGGAGAAGAGATGCTACTGTATCCTCCGTGACCAATTTAAGCATGTCTGAAACAGCACCATGACTTTAAGAGTCAGTGGGAGAAGTGGGAGAGGGCGTTTTCCACACACAGGCAGGGACGGGGGGGCGGGGGCACGCTGGAGGAGGAGGCTCATTGCAGAGTTAGAGTGTGCCCAGTCTCCCCTGCTCTGTGATGTTCTCCGGCACGGTAGGCTTCTCGGGTGCAGACCCAGTGACATGACACTGGGCCTCGGAGCTCACACAGACGAGAAGTGTTCAGGCACCCCAGGCCTCTCCTGGGGATCAGCCAGAGTAGGATGCGGGAAGGAGAGAGGCAAGGGGCAGACAGAAGAGCATGAATGGGAAAGAGGAAGGAGAAGCATGGAAGGAAGGGAGGGCCCTTGGAGTAGGGGTTGGGTGGCAAGCAAGGGAAATTCTAATGGGCCGGGACCTCACAGAAGCCAAGGGAGAGAGGGACCACTCCCCGGATGTCATGACTGCTCAGCTCAGAGAAGCTGGGAACCCGTAGTGTCAGGAAAATCTGAGACCACTGGCGCCCCACCCCCACCGCCACCACCACTGTTAGGCCTACTTAGCTGTACCTTGCTCCAGACCTCTCGACATTCTTGTACCTACACCTCTACCTAGTCTCAATATAGGAGTGGTTGGTGGTTTTCAATTCATTTCATTATTTGCCAATGTGTGTCCAGCTCCACTGACCTCCAAATTGCTCTATTCAGTCACGAGGGTGCTTTGAAACCTGTAAACGTGGCCTCTCGCGTTCCTTCTGACTGCCGCCTTTCCCATCCTCGGGATGCACACTTCCCGTTGCTTGCATCCCTCTCCTCACTGTTGGGAACTTGGAGTGTTCCCAGTTTTTCTCATCACCAACGTCCTAGCGCACGTGTCCTTCCTTACCCACTGCGGGAATGAGCGAGTCTCCAGAAGCAGCACCGGCAGCAGATTTGCTGGATGGTAGATAGGGAATGTGGGTGTTCTCCGCTTTAAGGTTTTCCGCTCAAAGCGAGCACTCTGCCCCCAGACTGCGTGCTTTTGATCCTGCCAGGGATCCCAGCAATCCTGATGACCTTGGGCGAGTGGCTCAACCTCTCAGTGCCTGTTTCCTCCCCTGTAAGAGGGCGGTAACCGAGGGAACCTCAACCCTACGCCTGTCTTGTGGGTGCGTGACTAGTTAACTACAGTGCTTACGTGAGCGCCGGGCATGTGGCACCTATTGTATAAGTTGCTTTGCATCGATTCTGCCAAATACCTCCCAAAAGGCTGCCCTGGGCCCCCACCCCCACCCGCAGCAGTGGGCAAAAGCACCGCTTTGCTCACAACCACTGCCACCCTTGGAATGGTTCAGCTCTTTGATCGTCCCAAGTCCAGATTGTGAACACCGATTCGAGGTTTTAGTTCACACCTCCGGCAATGGTGATGGTGAGCAACTTTTGGTGCCTGCACTGGCGGCTGGGATTCCCTCTTTTTTTGAACCGCCTCGGAGAAGAGGAGGAGGGGCCGGCAGGATGGGGGCAAAGCCCGGCCTGTGCACCAGACCTGCCTGCCAATACAGTTCCCGGAGCAGAGAGTCACGGACCAACTTGATGGTCCATCGTGGTCGAGTGATTGCGACCAAGACTGAAAGGTGCGTAAATATGACATCGTTTGCTCTCGGGCCCTTCGCAGGGAAAGTATGCCCGCCTCCCGCCCCCCCCCCCCCCCCGATCCCGTGACTGCGGGCTTCCCGTGCCCAGTTTCCCATCGGGTCCTAAGTGCCACTGTGGAAAACAGGCCGGCGAATCCTCTGTGTGCTCCGTGCCTCACCTCGGTCCCGACCTTTCGTCCCCAAGACCCGGGAGACAGGTGCCACCGCCCCCGGCTCGGCGGATGGAGAGACGGAAGCTCAGAGCGGTGACTCTAAGTGGAAAGCAGGTTCTGGGCAAGGGAGGAGGGACCAGAACAGCCCCAAGCAACGCCAGGAGGACTCACGGACACCCAGCTCCCACCCGCTGCAGGGCGAACCAACGGCGCTCGACCCCATTGGTTAGGGCCTCGAGGGGCGGGCCAACAAGGGGCGCACTGGTTGGTGGGGGGCGGACCAATGAGGAAGCCGCCGCAGTCCCGTCGGAGGCGCGCGCAAGCCGCATGTTGTTTGAGGCGATCTCGAGCGGTTCAACGCCACGCCGCGTGGCGTGGAGCCTGTGGTGAGGGCCCGCGTCGTCCGGACGCCGAGCGACTCCCGCCGCCCCTCAGGCGCTCTCGCCTCTCACCCGTCGCGCCGGGACCAGGGCGGCCGTCTCCCTCAAAGCCCTGCTGCGCGGCGTCACCGGCATGAGCACTCCGAATGAGGGGTCTGTCTGGGGAGCGGGTTTCGGCCCCGAGGGCGGGGAGCAGGCCGGCGTCCGCCCCTCCGGCCCCGCGGCCCCGTGGGCCCCGCGAGCCCCGGGAGTAGGTCTGGATGTGGGCCCGCCGCGGAGCGGCGAGGGCGAGGGCGGGTTCGCAGACGCCGAGGGCTTCGAGTCCGAGCGGGAAGTGCTGGAAGCGGGAGGGCCGGTGCTGTGGGGCCGCGAAGGCCGCCCCGGCTCCCCGGCCGACGACAAGGGGGACGCCCCGGACTACGCGGCCCACCTGGCTGACGAGTCCGCGGCGGACATCGTGCAGCAGCTGACAGACCGCGACGCCCTGGGCCTGCGGAGAAACCCGTCCCCCGAGAGCTGCGCAGCCGAAGCGTCGGGCGGTTGGGCGGGCCTCGACGGGGGGCCCAGTGGGCGAGGCGCGCTGGTTCTGGGCCGCGTGGAGTCGCAGCCGCCTTCCGCCGCCGCCGGGCTGCGCGTGGCTGGGCCCGAGGGCAGCCGAGCCTGGGGGAACCCGAGAAGAGGCGCTAAGAGCAGGGCGAATGCCAGGGCGGATCGCCAGCGGCCCACCGCCGCCACCGCCGAAGGCCTGGGCGCCCCGCTGCCTTCCGACCCCGAGTCCTCCGATGAGTTCGGGGAGATACAGCTGATGAGGGTGAGCATTTACTCCAAAGAAGGAGGCCAGGCCAAGCCCAGCAGCCCCGAGGATCCCGGGGACACACCCAGACACTCGAATTTCCGCATCAGGGAGAATTTCCTGCACGTGCCGGGCCCTTTCCTGACCTCGGCTCCCCGAGGATTCACTTCGGTTGTGGAGAGGCAGGCCATCGGAGAGCTGGACATGCCCTCCTCCAAGAAAATGCAGAGTGTGGTCTGGGGGAAGGGGGAGAGCAGGCCCACCTACCGGGGAGCTACTGCTGTTGCTGCGACTGCTGCTGCTGCTGCAGGCGGCTTGCCCCGGGCCACCTCTAGGAGGAAGGTGACCCAGGAGAAGAAATCCCTAGGGGGCCCCCCAAGAGTCGCCTCGGGGAAAAGCTTTCCTTCCTGGGGGCAGAGAGTCTCGGCAGCTCCCCTGGAACCGGCCACCTTCCCCCCAATCTCTGGTGTCCCGCTGCTTGGCAAGTCCAAGAAGCATTCCGTGGGCCCTTGGGGAATCAAACAGCCCAAGCACATGGGGGCCGGGAAGAAATCGGTGGCCAGGAGGACTCGGGAGGCGGAGGTGGTGGCGTCGGCAGGAGAAGGCACTGACTCAAGCAGAGACGCATTCCCAAAGGGCCAGGTGAGTAGGCCATGCTCCTTCTCTCTGGGTGCCCTTCCTCTCCCCCTGCCCCTCCGGCTCTGCCCAGTTCTTTACCCATGCTGCCTCTGTCCCTACTTCAGGGGTTGCCGTGGGTGCCCCTGGGTCATTGGGATCACTGGGATGGCAGATGGGCTCGTCGGTCGTTTTCACGGGGGCAGGTATTAACCTGGAGTAGCACTGCGTGTGAGCCCGGCACCGTTCTGAACCCTTGGCAAGTTTCCTGCCTCCTTCCCCCAGAGAGGGGTCTGGATGAAGGGAGGACTGGTAGCTTATTGGAAGCCAGGAACCCCTTCAAACTTTGGACCACGACCCTTCAGGCTTAAGCTGCCTGGGCTTTGTCAGTGGCCTACTCGTCTCCCTGGCTCAGCCCTGCCTCCTGGCCTGGGGCTGATTGAGGGAGAAGGTGCCAGCCAGATCGGGCTGTGAGTTCCCTTGCCCATTCCCTGCCTCACCTCAGCTCTTATACACATGTAGGTACACCTACACACACACACACACACACACACACACACCCACACACACCCCAAGGCCAGATGGGTGAGAAATTTTTCTTTTAGCTTCCAAAACAGAGGCCAGGGCCATCTTGTTTGTGCATGCATCGTGGAGAATGCAGCACTGGCGACCTCCAGGCCAGAGCCCCCCAAGTCCCAGGAAGCTCGGAAACCTTGGCTCCGAGCCAGGGAGACGTCCTGCCCAGAGGGCCTGCACCCTCCGGTGAGTCTTGTGGGTGTCAGAGGAGTGCGGGGGAGAGGGGAGGAGGAGGGGAACCTCTGGCTCTGGCTCTGGCTCTGGCTCTGGCTCTGGCTCTGCTGGGGGCTCAGTTCTGCGCCCCGCCTCCCCGGGCAGCTTCTCGCACAGGATGTGGGATGTGGACAGGATCGACCCTAAGCCGCGTCCTCCCCCACGTGGGGTTTGTGCAGCAGGGGTGATGCGTGGCAGTGCCCCAAACTGCAGCCCCGGACACAGCCAGCCTTTCAGCAGCACGGAGCCTTTCTTCTGATGAGTCCTGTTTGGGCGCGTTGCTCCTGCCAGGGGCTGGCTGTCGATGCTGCTCTGGGAGAGTCCGAGCCAGAGCCACGGTCCCTGGGGCCCACCCTCAAGGATGGGCTGGCTGCCCCTGGGGGACAGGGGGGATGGGTCCAGAGAGAAGGTTGGAGCCGCTGGCGGAGCAGGGGCCACTGGTTGCCAGCAGAGGGTGGTGCTGCCTCACGTTGGACCCCGCTGAGGCCCTTTGCACCTCCCTGGGGGCCTTGGAAGCTGGATTGGATGTTCTTTCCCTCTCAGGTGACCAGGAGCCACTTGACCAGCCCCCAAGGCCGGAGAGGCAGCAGCAGCCGCCAGCTGGCGCACAGGACTGTCCTCGGGTAATGCTTCCTGTGGCTCCTAGAAAGGCAGGCCCAAACTAGAGGGTGGGATCCGGGTCCAGGCTAGACTGACCTGGGTGCCCCCGCCCGCCCACCCTGATCTGCTCGCCACAGAGGGAAGGTACCGCCTTTCCACTGAGGAGCCTCTGGGGGTCTAGCCACTGGGCCTGGGGATGTAGTACCCGCGGGAGAGGGGGAGGTGGAGGAGAGAGGAAGCCAGAGGATACTAATGGTTTCTCTCTCTGTGTCTGCTGTCTGCCGGCCTAGTGTCTCGTGCTACAGAGAGAAATAGACGATCTCAAAGAGCAGCTTGGTATGAGGAACCTCTGGCTAGGGCCGGGCTGGGGCAGAGACAGGCTGCGGGGTGGGGTGGGGGTCCCCAGGGCAGGACCCGGGATGGGCTGCAGGTGCAGGCGGCCTCCCAGGGACCACCGTTCCTGTGGGGAGGAGACCCTGGCAGGCCTGACCCGGGAGCCTACAGTGCGTGTGCAGCTAGGTGTGCGCACAGGCGGTTCAGCCGTGCCTCTCCTGCGTGGCCGCTCTGCCGGCGGGAACAGGTCGCACAGGTCTCCCTCCTTTAGGACGTTTGCAGATGCTGCCTTGATTTTCCCTTTAACAGTTCCTTGGTATGGCTTGCAAGACGTGTGTGTGTGTGTGTGTGTGTGTGTGTGTGTGTGTGTGTCCGAGTCTGACCGAGTCGGATGTGCCCCAAAGCTGGAGAAGTACCTGCACATTGCGTTCCTTTAGAGGATGTGTCCATAGTGAATGGACGTGGTGGTTGAGTGAGTCAGGCCTGCACTCCTGGGATAGGGGCTGGAGGGGGTTTCAGGTTTTAGGGCTAGGCGGTTCCCCACGGGGACAGGGGGACGGGCTCCTCTCTCCCCACGTCTGGAGGGTCTGCTTACGCCTGTCTCTGTTTCAGCGGCCATGCGGTCCCTGACTGACAAGTTCCAGAGCCTTTGAAGTGAGTGTTACACACTCCATTCCCCTTTGCACCGTGGCAGCGGCCCGGGCAGCAGGGCGGGGGCTGGCCCTGGCTTGCTGCTCCTCCCTGAGCCTGCTCTGTTGGACAGGTTGAGCCCAGCATCTCCGCCCACGAGGAGCATCTGGTGCCTTTGGAGCCAGGGAGCTGTGGCCAAGCCGGTTCCCTCCTGTTCGACCTCGGCCAAGACTTCCTCTCCCTGATCTTTTGCCTCCTCCCCAGCCCCATTCACAGCAGTTTCAAATTAAAGTACCTCTCAGGTCTGTGGTCTGCCCTCTCTGTGGGGTGAGGGGGCTGGGCCGGGCAGTGGGGAGGGGTGGGAGAGGGGAGGGGAGGGGCGGGGCCGGGAGCTGCTCCCTGCCCCAGCCTTTGCCTGAACAGGACCTCCTGGGTCCTGTGGTAGGCCTTCTCCTTGTGGGGAGAGTGGGTGGGCCTGTGCTGGGTGCTGGGTGCCCCCTCTGGGGTCTGCGTGGGCTCTGTCTGGCCACCTGAGCATTTGCTCCCTTTCCCCCGCAGGTCCCCTTCAGGTTCTTCCCTCATGTCCCCCTCTTTTTGAGTCTGGGGGGGTGCTTCCCGTTCATCCCCTGCCCCCGACCCCTCCCCCTTCAGCAGGAACTCAGGACCCCTGCCAGAGCCGCAGCAGCCCCCCGTCCCCTCCCTCCTTGGGATCGCTGTCCTGCTCCTCCCAGCCCCCCTGCTCTGCTGTCTGAGCGTCCTTGATCACTCCTGTGGCTTGTGGCTTTCCCTCGCCGGCCCTCCCCGCCCCTGTGCTTCAACAGGCATTAGAAAGCACAGCTGAGCTCCTCTTGGCCCTTCCTGGGCCCAGCGCCCTCTGCGGAGTCCTTCCCTCCCTCTGGTGCCACCACGCCCGAGGACCACTGGCGCGGGAACTGGTGCACCTTCGCCTCTCCTCTTTAGCCCTGGGCCTTGAGGCTGGGTTTCCAACCCTGTCACTTCTCCCTCCTTGGGTTCAGTGGCAGGTTGGAGGCAGAAGTCACAGCCCAGTGGGGTTGTTGAGCAGGTACAGGGAACCCGTACAGGAAGGTCAGGGAACCGGGCAGAAAAGCACGGGTTCGTCTCTGGGCTGGAGGTGGGCGCAATGAAGCTTGTGGGGGCTCTGGGCCAACCAGGGGCAAAGGGCCCACCAGCAGCCAGAAACGGATGGGCTAGCCACCGGAGCTTTCCTTCCCTCCTGTCAAAATCACCTCACCCCCTCCTCCAGCGTGGTCGTCTCCGGTCCCTTGGTTGCAAAGTGGCCATCCCCTTCCATGGCAAGGGTGCGTGACGGGTCTCGATGTGCCCGCGTAGTCCTCTTCCAATGCTGTTTGACCTCCACCATGACCCAGATTTTTCTGGAGGCGCTATTTCCGTGTCCCCGCTCAGGCTCCCCGACTGCTCCTTCAGGTCACAGGAGATTTAGTCCAGACTCCGTGTTCCATGTCGCCCTCGCTGATGGGCGGGGATGGCTTCCTTCCTTCAGCTGGGGCCCAGGGCTGTGTGGCCTGAGACTCAGGGTCAGATCTGGGTCTGAGTGAGGTGAGGGTCGCCTCTGCCAGACCAGACACACTTGCTGAGAGCCCGGGTGTTTCGGGCACAGAAAGCAGGCTGGGAGGTTCGAGGGTCATGGTTGGTGTGTGTATTGGTGTGTGCGTGTGTGTGTGTGTGAGAGAGAGAGAGAGAGAGAGTGAGAGAATAAAACTAATCGGGGATAAGATAATGTCCGTGGAGGGAGGGCGAGGTGATTCAGGGTGTTAGGGGAGAGGAGACTGTGGTCAAGGGCCTACAAGGGATTGAACGAGCGGAAGCAAGGGGCGGCCCTACCTTTCAGGGCGTGCCGTTAAATGGGTATAACTGGAGGGACATGACGTGGAAGTCCCCAGAGCCCACGGACGGGGTGCGTGGACGCTCAGGGTCATGGGCCCCCAGAGGAGGCTGAGGATCCGACTCTGTGATCCTCTGAGGTCTGAGCCCTCCTGGGTGTGTTGAAGGAAGGGCAGTGGGAGGGAAGGCTACCTCGGAGTGGCCGGGGCGGGCCTCGTCTTAGCAGCAGGGAGCTCGCTCCGGAGACTGCTCTGCCAGGAGCTAACGGGGACAAGGGCAGGATGGGCACCGTGAGGCTGGGAAGTAGAGACTGGCTTCCCCGTGGGGAAGACTGGGCCGACGTGGTTCCCCCCTTGGACCCTCTTCTCAGCCTGCCTTCCCTGGCAGGTCTGTGCCACCAACTCAGGTGGCCAGACCATCCCGCACCGGGTGGGACAAGCACAGACCTCAGCCTGGGGAGGCACGTCCGTGGGACTCGGTCCTGTCCTTCCAAACCCCTCGCTTGAGAAGGTGGGCCTGGTTGCGGGGCTCCGGCCTTCACCCGGACCCTGTGGTTCTCTCTTGGCGGGGTAACACAGTGCGCTGTCGTCTGCGGGGATGTGTTTGGGAGAGACCTTCTGGCTGGGGTGTCTGTGGGCCTTCGCGCGGTCAAGGTGTGAGTGGGGAGACGTCCAGCACCCACAGCGCCCCCGGGGGCACAGAGCCATGGTGGCCAGCGCCAGGAAGGGGAGAGTGGGTCGAGGATGGTCTGGTCACAGTCCTGGCTGACTAGTTTTGCCAGCCTCCCTTCTATCGTCTGAGCACACGAGCTCTGTTCCATATTCAGACCGTGTAGCCCGCAGTCCTGTTGCTGTAAACACATGCATCACAGGATGTGGCTCAGCACCTTCCCATCCCAGGGGGAAGCGAGTGGTAGATGGTGAGGCACAGATTAAGGGAGTACGTGTGGGCCCCAGGGGAAAGGAGGAGGTGGGTCCCCTGCCTTTATTTAGTGCCCCTTTCGGTTTCCACTGCAGCCAGGGAGGCGGTGGCGACTGGCCTGGGGAGCCCTAGGCCCCGTCCGGCCTCATTCTCGTTCGGCTGCCTGCCCAGGCCCCCGGCAGATGCCTCCCTCTCCACCTCCTCCGGCACCAGCACCACTGGCCACCCTTTCTCTGCCAACGCTTGAGGGGGATGGGCACACCCAAGGAGGGCAGGAGGGGGTGTGCACCAGCGATGGCGCTGGGCGTGGTGGGCACAGGCATGGTCCCCAAAGATGTCCACGTCCTAATTCCTGGAATCGGCTCATATGTTACCTTGGTATGGCAGCGGTGGGGTGCTACTCAGCTACATTCTGCGTGCTACTCAACTGACCTTAAGGTGGGAAGACTCTTTCCTGTGTTCGCTGGGTCTGACTCGCCTGCACATTGTGGGTGTCAGGGTGGTCATGTGACCTGTTACCTGCATGATCCCTGCGGGCACCATCGGCATCACTAGAGGGTGCTCAGTGGCCCTGGGCTCTTGTCAGGTTGGAATCCTAATAACTACCGCTCAGATTTAGAGAAATTTTGACAGTAAGTTGAAACCCTCCTTTTGCCCCATGCCAGTCACTTGTCTCCCCAGTTTTCTTGAGGTGACTGCTGTCCTGACTTTTCCACGTTCTTTTAAAGGGAAACAATCGCTATTTAATAAATAACCTTCACAAAGATAGGATAAATTACAGGAAGGTAAGGATTAATTATATTTATGTTACACCATATGTATACATGATTGTGGAAAGCCTGCAATTTGACAAATGAATAGGAAGATATTCAGCCATGTAACTACTGCCTGGCTGAGGAATGGTACATGGCACCTCCAGACTTGCCATATGATGTTGGCCCCTTTCTATATAAAGGACAACAAGTGCAAAAGTCTACATATCGTGGGAATTCATTTTTTAAACAGATTTATTTTAGGGGGAGAGAGAGAGTAGTTATGCATGAATAGGGGAGCTGTGGAGGGAGTGAATCCTGAGGCAGAATCCCCACTGAGTGCATAGCCCATTGCAGAGCTGCATCCCACAACCCATGAGATGTTATCTCAATGGTGGTAACCAAGGGGAAACCAAGAATCAGTCACTTAAGTGACTGAGCCACTCAGGTGCCCCCAACGGGTTTCCATTTCGGTGACATTCTCACAAAGTCCAAACCACAGAGAGAGAGGACAGATCGGTGGTTGCCAGTGTCTGTGTGTTGAGAGAAGGGGTTTAACTATTAGAGCATGACGGGGTTTTGGAGGGTGATGAAAATTTTTTATAGTCTGGTTGTGGTCGTGGTTCCCTAACAGTATGAGTTTGGAAGGACTCCTAGACCTTGATGTAAATTCTATCTCAACAATCAAAAAGTTTTTGAAATGTACATCATGAATGGATATTGACAGTTAGCTAATTATTATTTTCTGAATTTGAGGATCATAATTTTGTTTTTTACTTTCTGTATGATGTATCTGTTGCTCAGAGTGGGATATTGAAATCCTGTACTGTTTGTATTGTTGTCTAACAGATCTAAAATAGATCTGTTAGCTTTTGCTTAATATATATTGAGCTCCACCTAAATAAGTAAAACTGTAAGAAACATAAATGAACTAATTGATAACAATATGATAATAGTAAGGAATTTAACACCCCACTTACACATGGACAGATCATCCAAACAGAACAAGATGGAAATAATGGCTTTGAATGGGGCGCCTGGGTGGCTCAGTGGGTTAAGCTTCTTCCTTAGGCTCAGGTCATGATTTTAGGGTCCTGGGATCGAGCCCCGCATTGGGACCTCTGCTCAGCACAGAGCCTGTTTCCCCTTCTCTCTGACTGCTTGTGATCTCTCTCTGTGTCAAATAAATAAAATCTTAAAAAAAAATAATGGCTTTGAATGACACACAGGAATAGATGGATTTAACAGATATAGTCAAAGCATTCCATCCTAAAATGAGAATATGCATTCTTTTCAAGTGCACATGGAACATTCTTCAGAATAGATCACATATTACCCCATAAAACAAAAGTTAGCAAATTCACAAAGATTGAAATCATACCACACAGTGTAGTGAAATCATACCACACATATTTCCTGACCTCAGTGTTATGAAACTAGCAGTCAATAAAAATAAAATGTCTGTATGGACAACATATACTTGGAGGTTAAATAACATGCTACTAAACAATGAAAGGGTCAACTAGGAGATCAATGAAGACATAAGAAATAATATGAAAAAAAAAGGAAAAAACAATGGTCCAAAGCCTCTGGGATGCGACAAAAGCAGTTCTAAGGGGGAATTTTATAGCAATACAGGCCTACCTCAAAAAGCAAGAAAAATCTCAAACAACATAACCTTGCACCTAAGGGAGGTAGTAAAAGAACAACAAACAATCTAAAACCAGCGGAAGGATTGAAATAATAAAGATTAGAGCAGAAGGAAATGATACACAAAATGAAAAAAAAAAAAAAAAGAAGTGATCAATGAAACGGAATTTGTTCTTTGAAAAACTCAACAAAATTGATAACCTCTAGCCAATCTTATCATGAAAAAAGGAGAAAGGACTCAAATAAAATCACAAATGAGAGAGCAGAAATGATCAACACCACAGAAATACAATTATAATAGAATATTATGAAGAACTATATGCCAAAAAATGGACAACTTGGAAGAAATGGATAAATTCCCAGAGACATATAAACTAGCAAAACTGAAACAGGAGGAAATATAGAATTAGAACAGACTGATAACCTGGAAAGAAATTGAGTCAGTAATCAAAAAATTCCCAACAAACAAAAGTTCAGGAGCAGAATGCCTCACAGGCAAATTCTACGAAACATTTAAAGAAGAGTTAATACGGGTGTTTTGTAGAAGATGGCGGAGAAGCAGCAGGCTGAGATGACAACAGGTAGCAGATCAGCTAGATAGCTTATCTAACCATTGCGAACACCTACAAATCCAACAGGAGATCGAAGAGAAGAAGAGCAACAATTCTAGAAACAGAAAATCAATCACTTTCTGAAAGGTAGGACCTGCGGAGAAGTGAATCCAAAGTGATGGGAAGATAGACCGCGGGGGGAGGGGCTGGCTCCCAGCAAGCAGCAGAGCAATGGAGCACTAAATCAGGACTTTTAAGTCAGCTCCACTGAGGGACATCGCTCCACAGGCTAAACCGGGGGGAAGCCCACCCAGGGGCAGCGTAACCCCAGGTCCCATGGGGTCACAGAAGGACTGGGGTGTCTGAGTGTTGCAGAGCAGGCAGGTATTCGAGCGGGGAAGCCGGCTACAGCGACAAAGACAAGGAGTGAGTTCTCAGCTCGGGCTTACCTTGAACCGGTCGCAGGCTGGGTGAGCTCAGAGCGCGGCCGGAGGCCACGAAGATGGAAGCGACCAGGTGCTTTTTTCCAAGTGCGAGCAACTGATTGCTTTCCCCCAAGCACAGCCAGAGGCCAGGGAGATGGGGGCGGTTGGGCGCTTTTCTCTGAGGGCAAACTAAGGACCAGTACCCCAAATTCTCGGCTCCTCCGGGCCAGAGATTGGGAAGCTGCCATCTTCATTGCCGTCCTCTGGAACTCTACAGAAAGCGCTCAGGGAACAAAAGCTTCCCAAAGCAAACCCAAGTGGATTACTTAGCTCAGCCCCTGGTAAGGGTCGTGCAATTCCGCCTGGGGCAAAGACACTTGAGAATCACTACAACAGGCCCCTCCCCCAGAAGATCAACAAGAAACCCAGCCAAGACCAACTTCACTCACCAAGGAAAACAGCAGAATTCCAGAGGAGGAGAAAGCAAATCTTATCTGGACAAAAATGACAAGGCAGAAAAACTCACCACAAAAAAAAGAGCAAGAGGCAGTACGGAAGGCTGGGCACCTAATCAATACAGACATTGGTAATATGACAGATCTAGAGTTCAGAATGATGATTCTCAAGGTTCTAGCCAGGCTCGAAAAAGGCATAAAAGATATTAGAGAAACGCTCTCCAGAGAGATAAAAGCCCTTTCTGGAGAAATAAAAGAACAAAAATCTAACCACGTTGAAATAAAAAAAGCTACTAATGAGGTGCAATAAAAAATGGAAGCTCTTACTGCTAGGAAAAATGAGGCAGAAGAAAGAATTAGTGACACAGAAGACCAAATGACAGAGAATAAAGAAGCTGAGCAAAAGAGAGACAAACAAATACTGGACCACGAGGAGAGAATTCGAGAGATAAGTGACACCATAAGACGACACAACATTAGAATAATTGGGATTCCAGAAGAAGAAGAAAGAGAGAGGGGAGCAGAAGGTATATAGGAGAGAATTATTGTAGAGAATTTCCCTAATATGGCAAAGGGAATGAACATCAAAATCCAGGAGATGTTAAGAACACCCCTCAAAATCAATAAAAATAGGTCCACACCTCGTCACCTGATAGTAAAATTTACAAGTCTTAGTGACAAAGAGAAAATCCTGAAAGCAGCCCGGGAAAAGAAGTCTGTAACATACAAGGGTAAAAACATTAGATTGGCAGCGGACCTATCCACAGAGACCTGGCAGGCCAGAAAGAACTGGCAGGATATATTCAGAGCACTAAACGAGAAAAACATGCAGCCAAGAATACTATATCCAGCTAGGCTATCACTGAAAATAGAAGGAGAGATAAAAAGCTTCCAGGACAAACAAAAACTGAAAGAATTTGCAAACACCAGACCAGCTCTACAGGAAATATTGAAAGGGGTCCTCTAAGCAAAGAGAGACCCTAAAAGTAGTAGATCAGAAAGAAACAGAAACAATATACGGTAGCAGTCACCTTACAAGCAATACAATGGCACTAAATTCATATCTCTCAATAGTTATCCTGAATGTTAATGGGCTAAATGCCCCAATCAAAAGACACAGGGTATCAGAATGGATAAAAAAAAAAAAACAAAACCCATCAATATGTTGCCTACAAGAAACTCATTTTAGACCCTAAGACACCTCCAGATTTAAAGTGAGGGGGTGGAAAACAATTTACCATGCTAATGGACATCAAAAGAAAGCTGGGGTGGCAACCCTTATATCAGATCAATTAGATTAAGCCAAAGACTATAATAAGAGATGAGGAAGGACACTATATCATACTCAAAGGGTCTGTCCAAGAAGAAGACCTAACAATTCAAAATATCTATGCCCCCCTAACATGGGAGCAGCCAACTATATAAACCAATTAATAACAAAATCAAAGAAATACATTGACAATAATACAATAATAGTAGGGGACCTTAACACTCCCCTCACTGAAACGGACAGATCATCTAAGCAAAAGATCAACAAGGAAATAAAGGCCTTAAATGACCCACTGGACCAGATGAACAACACAGATATATTCAGAACATTCCATCCCAAAGCAACAGAATATACATTCTTCTCTAGTGCACATGGAACATTCTCCAGAATAGACCACATCCTGGGTCATAAATCCGGTCTCAACTGGTATCAAAAGACTGGGATCATTCCCTGAATATTTTCAGACCACAATGCTCTGAAGCTAGAACTCAATCACAAGAGGAAATTTGGAAAGAACCCAAATACATGGAGACTAAACAGCATCCTTCTAAAGAATGAATGGGTCAACCAGGAAATTAAAGAAGAACTGAAAAAATTCATGGAAACAAATGATAATGAAAACACAACGGTTCAAAATCTGTGGGACACAACAAAGGCAGTCCTGAGAGGAAAATATATAGCGGTACAAGCCTTTCTCAAGAAACAAGAAAGGTCTCAAATACACAACCTAACCCTACACCTAAAGGAGCTGGAGAAAGAACAACAAAGAAAGCCTAAACCCAGCAGGAGAAGAGAAATCATAAAGATCAGAGCAGAAATCAATGAAATAGAAACTAAAAAAACAATAGAACAAATCAACGAAACTAGGGGCTGGTTCTTTGAGGGAATTAATAAGATTGACAACCCCCTGGCCAGACTCATCAAACAAAAAAGAGAAAGGACCCAAATAAATAAAATCATTATTGAAAGGGGAGAGATCACAACCAACACCAAAGAAATACAAACAATTATAAGAACATACTATGAGTAACTCTACACCAACAGATTTGACAATCTGGAAGAAATGGATACATTTCTAGAGACATACAAACTACCACAACTGAAGCAGGAAGAAATAGAAACCCTGAATAGACCCATAACCAGTAAGGAGATTGAAACAGTCATCAAAAATCTCCAAACAAACAAATGTCCAGGGCCAGACGGCTTCCCAGGGGAATTCTACCAAACATTTAAAGAAGAATTAATTCCCATTCTCCTGAAACTGTTCCAAAAAATAGAAGTGGAAGGAAAACTTCCAAACTCATTTTATGAGGCCAGCATCACCTTGATCCCAAAACCAGACAAGGATCCCATCAAAAAAGAGAATTACAGACCAATATCCTTGATGAACACAGATGCGAAAATTCTCACCAAAATACTGGCCAATAGGATCCAACAGCACATTAAAAGGATTATTCACCACGACCAAGTGGGATTTATTCAAGGGCTGCAAGGTTTGTTCAACATCTGCAAATCAATCAATGTGATACAATATATTAATAGAAGAAAGAACAAGAACCATATGATACTCTCAATAGATGCTGAAAAAGCATTTGACAAAGTGCAGCATCCCTTCCTGATTAAAACTCTTCAAGGTGTGGGGATAGAGGGCACATACCTCAATATTATCAAAGCCATCTATGAAAAGCCCACTGCAAATGTCATTCTCAATGAAGAAAAACTGAAAGCTTTTCCGCTAAGGTCAGGAACACATCAAGGATGTCCGTTTTCACCACCGCTGTTCAACATGGTACTAGAAGTCCTAGCCTCAGCAATGAGACAACAAAAAGAAATTAAAGGCATCCAAATCGGCAAAGAAGAAGTCAAACTATCACTCTTTGCAGATGATATGATACTATATGTGGAAAACTCAAAAGGCTCCACTCCCAAACTGCTAGAACTTATACAGGAATTCAGTAAAGTGTCAGGATATAAAGTCAATGCACAGAAATCAGTTGCATTTCTTTACACTAACCACAAGACAGAAGAAAGAGAAATTAAGGAGTCAGTCCCATTTACAATTGCACCCAAAACCCTAAGATACCTAGGAATAAACCTAACCAAAGAGGCAAAGAATCTATACTCAGAAAACTATAAAGTACTCATGAAAGAAATTGAGGAAGACATGAAGAAATGGAAAAATGTTCCATGCTCCTGGATTGGAAGAACAAATATTGTGAAAATATCTATTCTACCTAAAGCAATCTACACATTTAATGCAACCGCTATCAAAATCCCATCCATTTTTTTTCAAAGAAATAGAATAAACAGTCCTAAAATTTATATGGAACCAGAAAAGACCTCGAATAGCCAAAGGAATATTGAAAAAGAAAGCCAAAGTTGGTGGCCTCACAATTCCAGACTTCAAGCTCTCTTACAAAGCTGCCATCATCAAGACAGTATGGTACTGGCACAAAAACAGACACATAGATCAATGGAACAGAATAGAGAGCCCAGAAATAGACCCTCAACTCTATGGTCAACTAATCTTCAACAAAGCAGGAAGGAATGTCCAATGGAAAAATACAGCCTCTTCAAACAAATGGTTCTGGGAAAATTGGACAGCCACATGCAGAAAAATGAAATTGGACTATTTCCTTATACCACACACAAAAATAGACTCAAAATGGATGAAGGACCTCAATGTGAGAAAGGAATCCATCAAAATCCTTGAGGAGAACACAAGCAGCAACCTCTTTGACCTCAACTGCAGCAACTTCTTCCTAGGAACATCGCCAAAGACAACAGAAGCAGGGCAAAAATGAACTATTGGGATTTCATCAAGATCAAAAGCTTTTGCACAGCAAAGGAAACAGTTAACAAAACCAAAAGACAACTGACAGAATGGGAGAAGATATTTGCAAACGACATATCAGATAAAGGGCTAGTATCCAAAATCTATAAAGAACTTATCAAACTCAACACCCAAAGAACAAAGAATCCAATCAAGAAGTGGGCAGAGGACATGAACAGACATTTCTGCAAAGAAGACATCCAGATGGCCAACAGACACATGAAAAAGTGCTCCACATCACTCGGCATCAGGGAAATACAAATCAAAGCCACAATGAGATACCACCTCACACCAGTCAGAATGGCTAAAATGAACAAGTCAAGAAATGACAGATGCTGGCGAGGATGCGGAGAGAGGGGAACCTTCCTACACTGTTGGTGGGAATGCAAGCTGGTGCAACCACTCTGGAAAACAGTGTGGAGGGTCCTCAAAAAACTGAAAATAGAGCTACCCTATGACCCAGCGATTGCACTACTGGGTATATATCCTAAAGGTACAAACGTAGTGCTCCGAAGGGGCACGTGCCCCCGAATGTTTATAGCAGCAATGTCCACACTAGCCAAACTATGGAAAGAACCTAGATGTCCATCAACAGATGAATGGATAAAGAAGATGTGGTATATATACACAATGGAATACTATGCAGCCATCAAAAGAAATGAAATCTTGCCATTTGTGATGACGTGGATGGAACTAGAGGGTATTATGCTTAGTGAAATAAGTCAATCGGAGAAAGACAACTATCATATGATCTCCCTGATATGAGGAAGTGGAGATTCAATGTGGGGGGGTTGGGGGGGTAGAAAAAGAAAAAATGAAAGAAGATGGGATTGGGAGGGAGACAAACCATAAAAGACTCAATCTCAAAAAACAGACTGAGGGTTGCTGGGGGGAAGGTGGACGGGAAAAGGTGGTGGGGATATGGACATTGGGGAGGGTATGTGCTATGATGAGTGCTGTGAAATTTGCCAACCTGGTGATTCACAGACCTGTATCCCTGGGGATAAAAATATGTTATATGTTTATTTAAAAAAATAAATTTTTTTAAAAAAGAAGAGTTAATATGTATTCTTCTCAAACTATTCCAAAAAGGAAGGAAAACTTCCAAATTCTTTTTATGAGGTCAGAATTACCCCGATGCTAAAACCAGATAAAGATGCCACCATAAAAGAGAACTACAGTTCAACATCCCTGATGAACATGGATGCAGAAATTGTCAGTAAAATACTAGCAAACCGAATTGAACAAAACATTAAATAAGTCATTCATCACAATCAAGTGGGATTTATTACTGGGTTGCAAGAATGGTTCAATATTCACAAATCAATGTAACACATCACATCAATAGGAGGAAAGATAAGAACTATGTGACCATTTCAATAGATGCAGAAAAAGCATTTGACAAAGTACAACATCCATTTGTGATAAAAACCCTCAACAAGGGGGAGGAGTCAAGATGGCGGAGAAGTAGCAGGCTGAGACTACTTCAGCTAGCCGGAGATCAGCTAGATAGCTTATCTAAAGATTGCAAACACCTGAAAATCCATCGGCAGATCGAAGAGAAGAAGAGCAGCAATTCTGGAAACAGAAAAACAACCACTTTCTGAAAGGTAGGACCGGCGCAGAAGTGAATCCAAAGCGACGGGAAGATAGACCCCGTGGGGAGGGGCCGGCTCCCGGCAAGCGGCGGAGCAACCGCGCACAAAATCAGGACTTTTAAAAGTCTGTTCCGCTGAGGGACATTGCTCCAGAGGCTAAACCGGGGCGAAGCCCACGTGGGGTCAGCGTGGCCTCAGGTCCCGCAGGGTCACGGAAGAATCGGGGGTGTCTGAGTGTCGCAGAGCTTGCGGGTATTGGAATGGAAAAGCCGGCTACAGAGACAGAGCCGACAGTAAGCTCGCAGCTCGGTGTTACCTTGAATGGGTCGCAGGCTCGGTGAGCTCGGAGCGCGGCCGGAGGTCAGGCAGACGGGAGTAACCGGCGCTGTTCTCTGAGGGCGCGCTGAGGAGTGGGGCCCCGGGCTCTCGGCTCCTCCGGGCTGGAGACCAGGAGGCCGCCATTTGTATTCCCGTCCTCCGGAACTCTACGGAAAGCGCTCAGGGAATAAAAGCTCCTGAAAGCAAACCCGAGCGGATTACCTACCCCGGCCCCTGATAAGGGCGATGCAATTCCACCGGGGGCAAAGACACTTGAGAATCACTACAACAGGCCCCTCCCCCAGAAGATCATCAAGAAATCCAGCCGAGACCAAGTTCACCTAACAAGGACTGCGGTTTCAATACCAAGGAGAGCAGCAGAATTCCAGAGGAGGAGAAAGCAAAGCACAGAACTCATGGCTTTTTCCCTGTGATTTTTTTCAGTCTTGCAGTTAATTTAATTTTTTTTCTTTTTCATTTTTTGTTTTTTTCCTCACCTTCTGGTAAACATTTTTTTTTTAACTTTTACCTTTTTCTTTTTTAACGTTTTTTAACCAGTTTATCTGATATATATATTTTTTCTTTTTTATATTTTTCTTATTTTTTTAAATTCTTTTCTTTTTTTTTTCTTTCTTCCTTTTTGAACCTCTTTTTATCCCCTTTGTCCCCCCTCACAATTAGGGATCTCTTCTAATTTGGTTAAAGCATATTTTTCTGGGGTTGTTGCCACCCTTTTAGTATTTTCCTTGCTCCTTCATATACTCTTATCTGGACAAAATGACAAGAAGGAAAAATTCAACACAAAAAAAAGAACAAGAGGCAGTACCGAAGGCTAGGGACCTAATCAATACAGACATTGGTAATATGTCAGATCTAGAGTTCAGAATGACAATTCTCAAGGTTCTAGCCGGGCTCGAAAAAGGCATGGAAGATATTAGAGAAACCCTCTTGAGAGATATAAAAGCCCTTTCTGGAGAAATAAAAGAACTAAAATCTAACCAAGTTGAAATAAAAAAAGCTATTAATGAGGTACAATCAAAAATGGAGGCTCTCACTGCTAGGATAAGTGAGGCAGAAGAAGGAATTAGTGATATAGAAGACCAAATGACAGAGAATAAAGAAACTGAGCAAAAGAGGGACAAACAGCTACTGGACCACGAGGGGAGAATTCGAGAGATAAGTGACACCATAAGACGAAACAACATTAGAATAATTGGGATTCCAGAAGAAGAAGAAAGAGAGAGGGGAGCAGAAGGTATACTGGAGAGAATTATTGGGGAGAATTTCCCCAATATGGCAAAGGGAACGAGCATCAAAATTCAGGAGGTTCAGAGAACGCCCCTCAAAATCAATAAGAATAGGCCCACACCCCGTCACCTAATAGTAAAATTTACAAGTCTCAGTGACAAAGAGAAAATCCTGAAAGCAGCCCGGGAAAAGAAGTCTGTAACATACAATGGTAAAAATATTAGATTGGCAGCTGAGTTATCCACAGAGACCTGGCAGGCCAGAAAGAGCTGGCATGATATTTTCAGAGCACTAAACGAGAAAAACATGCAGCCAAGAATACTATATCCAGCCAGGCTATCATTGAAAATAGAAGGAGAGATTAAAAGCTTCCAGGACAAACAAAAACTGAAAGAATTTGCAAACACCAAACCAGCTCTACAGGAAATATTGAAAGGGGTCCTCTAAGCAAAGAGAGAGCCTAGAAGTGGTAGATCAGAAAGGAACAGAGACCATATACAGTAACAGTCACCTTACAGGCAATACAATGGCACTAAATTCATATCTCTCAATAGTTACCCTGAATGTTAATGGGCTAAATGCCCCTGTCAAAAGACACAGGGTATCAGAATGGATAAAAAAACAAAACCCATCTATATGTTGCCTCCAAGAAACTCATTTTAAGCCCGAAGACACCTCCACATTTAAAGTGAGGGGGTGGAAAAGAATTTACCATGCTAGTGTACATCAGAAGAAAGCAGGAGTGGCAATCCTTATATCAGATCAATTAGATTTTAAGCCAAAGACTATAATAAGAGATGAGGAAGGACACTATATCATACTCAAAGGGTCTGTCCAACAAGAAGATTTAACAATTTTAAATATCTATGCCCCCAACGTGGGAGCAGCCAACTATATAAACCAATTAATAACAAAATCAAAGAAACACATAAACAATAATACAATAATAGTAGGGGACTTTAACACTCCTCTCACTGAAATGGACAGGTCATCCAAGCAAAAGATCAGCAAGGAAATAAAGGCCTTAAACGACACACTGGACCAGATGGGCATCACAGATATATTCAGAACATTTCATCCCAAAGCAACAGAATACACATTCTTCTCTAGTGCACATGGAACATTCTCCAGAATAGATCACATCCTCGGTCCTAAATCAGGACTCAACCGGTATCAAAAGATTGGGATCATTCCCTGCATATTTTCAGACCACAATGCTCTAAAGCTAGAACTCAACCACAAAAGGAAGTTTGGAAAGAACCCAAATACATGGAGACTAAACAGCATCCTTCTAAAGAATGAATGGGTCAACCGGGAAATTAAGGAAGAATTGAAAAAAATTATGGAAACAAATGATAATGAAAATACAACGGTTCAAAATCTGTGGGACACAACAAAGGCAGTCCTGAGAGGAAAATATATAGCAGTTCAAGCTTTTCTCAAGAAACAAGAAAGGTCTCAGGTACACAACCTAACCCTACACCTAAAGGAACTGGAGAAAGAACAAGAAAGAAACCCTAAGCCCAGCAGGAGAAGAGAAATCATAAAGATCAGAGCATAAATCAATGAAATAGAAACCAAAAAAACAATAGAACAAATCAATGAAACTAGGAGCTGGTTCTTTGAAAGAATTAATAAAATTGATAAACCCCTGGCCTGACTTATCAAAAAGAAAAGAGAAAGGACCCAAATATATAAAATCATGAATGAAAGAGGAGAGATCACAACTAACACCAAAGAAATACAAACTATTATAAGAACATACTATGAGCAACTCTACGCCAATAAATTTGACAATCTGGAAGAAATGGATGCATTCCTAGAAACATATAAACTACCACAACTGAACCAGGAAGAAATAGAAAGCCTGAACAGACCCATAACCAGTAAGGAGATTGAAACACTCATTAAAAATCTCCAAACAAACAAAAGCCCAGGGCCAGACGGCTTCCCGGGGGAATTCTACCAAACATTTAAAGAAGAACTGATTCCTATTCTCCTGAAACTGTTCCAAAAAATAGAAATGGAAGGAAAACTTCCAAACTCATTTTATGAGGCCAGCATCACCTTGATCCCAAAACCAGACAAGGATCCCATCAAAAAAGAGAGCTATAGACCAATATCCTTGATGAACACAGATGCGAAAATATTCAACAAAATACTAGCCAATAGGATTCAACAGTACATTAAAAGGATTATTCACCACGACCAAGTGGGATTTATTCCAGGGCTGCAAGGTTTGTTCAACATCTGCAAATCAGTCAATGTGATACAACACATCAATAAAAGAAAGAAGAAGAACCATATGATACTCTCAATAGATGCTGAAAAAGCATTTGACAAAGTACAGCATCCCTTCCTGATCAAAACTCTTCAAAGTGTAGGGATAGAGGGCACATACCTCAATATCATCAAAGCCATCTATGAAAAACCCACCGCAAATATCATTCTCAATGGAGAAAAACTGAAAGCTTTTCCGCTAAGGTCAGGAACACGGCAAGGATGTCCATTATCACCACTGCTATTCAACATAGTACTAGAGGTCCTAGCCTCAGCAATCAGACAACAAAAGGAAATTAAAGGCATCCAAATCGGCAAAGAAGAAGTCAAATTATCACTCTTTGCAGATGATATGATACTATATGTGGAAAACCCAAAAGACTCCACTCCAAAACTGCTAGAACTTATACAGGAATTCAGTAAAGTGTCAGGATATAAAATCAATGCACAGAAATCAGTTGCATTTCTCTACACCACCAGCAAGACAGAAGAAAGAGAAATTAAGGAGTCAATCCCATTTACAATTGCACCCCAAACCATAAGATACCTAGGAATAAACCTAACCAAAGAGGCACAGAATCTATACTCAGAAAACTATAAAGTACTCATGAAAGAAATTGAGGAAGACATGAAGAAATGGAAAAATGTTCCATGCTCCTGGATTGGAAGAATAAATATTGTGAAAATGTCTATGCTACCTAAAGCAATCTACACATTTAATGCAATTCCTATCAAAGTACCATCCATCTTTTTCAAAGAAATGGAACAAATAATTCTAAAATTTATATGGAACCAGAAAAGACCTCGAATAGCCAAAGGGATATTGAAAAAGAAAGCCAACGTTGGTGGCATCACAATTCCGGACTTCCAGCTCTATTACAAAGCTGTCATCATCAAGACAGCATGGTACTGGCACAAAAACAGACACATAGATCAATGGAACAGAATAGAGAGCCCAGAAATAGACCCTCAACTCTACAGTCAACTAATCTTCGACAAAGCAGGAAAGAATGTCCAATGGAAAAAAGACAGCCTCTTCAATAAATGGTGCTGGGAAAATTGGACAGCCACATGCAGAAAATTGAAATTGGACCATTTCCTTACACCACACACAAAAATAGACTCAAAATGGATAAAGGACCTCAATGTGCGAAAGGAATCCATCAAAATCCTTGAGGAGAACACAGGCAGTAACCTCTTCGACCTCAGCCGCAGCAATATCTTCCTAGGAACAACGCCAAAGGCAAGGGAAGCAGGGCAAAAATGAACTATTGGGATTTCATCAAGATCAAAAGCTTTTGCACAGCAAAGGAAACAGTTAACAAAACCAAAAGACAACTGACAGAATGGGAGAAGATATTTGCAAACGACATATCAGATAAAGGACTAGTGTCCGTAATCTATAAAGAACTTAGCAAACTCAACACCCAAAGAACAAAGAATCCAATCAAGAAGTGGGCAGAGGACATGAACAGACATTTCTGCAAAGAAGACATCCAGATGGCCAACAGACACATGAAAAAGTGCTCCATATCACTCGGCATCAGGGAAATACAAATCAAAGCCACAATGAGATACCACCTCACACCAGTCAGAATGGCTAAAATTAACAAGTCAAGAAATGACAGATGCTGGCGAGGATGCGGAGAGAGGGGAACCCTCCTACACTGTTGGTGGGAACGCAAGCTGGTGCAACCACTCTGGAAAACAGTGTGGAGGGTCCTCAAAAAACTGAAAATAGAGCTACCCTATGACCCAGCGATTGCACTACTGGGTATATATCCTAAAGGTACAAACGTAGTGCTCCGAAGGGGCACGTGCCCCCGAATGTTTATAGCAGCAATGTCCACACTAGCCAAACTATGGAAAGAACCTAGATGTCCATCAACAGATGAATGGATAAAGAAGATGTGGTATATATACACAATGGAATACTATGCAGCCATCAAAAGAAATGAAATCTTGCCATTTGCGACAACATGGATGGAACTAGAGCGTATCATGCTTAGCGAAATAAGTCAAGCAGAGAAAGACAACTATCATATGATCTCCCTGATATGAGGAAGTGGTGATGCAACATGGGGGCTTAAGTGGGTAGGAGAAGAATAAATGAAACAAGATGGGATTGGGAGGGAGACAAACTATAAGTGACTCTTAATCTCACAAAACAAACTGAGGGTTGCTGGGGGGAGGGGGTTTGGGAGAAGGGGGTGGGATTATGGACACTGGGGAGGGTATGTGCTTTGGTGAGTGCTGTGAAGTGTGTAAACCTGGTGATTCACAGACCTGTACCCCTGGGGATAAAAACATATGTTTATAAAAAATAAAAAATTAAAAAAAAAACCCTCAACAAAGTATGTTTAGAGGGAACATACCTCAATATGATGAAGGCCATATGTGAAAAGTCCACAGCTAATATCATCCTTAGTGGGGAAGATCTGAGAGCTTTTCCCCTAAGTTCAGGAACAAGACAAGGATGTCCATTCTCTCCACTTTTGTTCAGCATAGTACTGGAAGTCCTAGCTGCACGAATCAGACAACAAAAAGAGATAAAAAGCATCCAAATTGGTAAGGAAGAAGTAAAGCTTTCACTATTTGCAGATGATATGATACTATATATAGAAAACCAGAGGGGTGCCTGAGTGACTCAGTCGATTCAGCATCTGACTTCAGCTGAGATCATGAACTCAAGGTCTTGGGGTCAAGCCCTGTGTGGGACTCTGCACTTAGGGAGGAGTCCATTTGCCCCTCTTACCCTCCCCTTGATTGTGCATGCACTTTCTCTCTCAAATGAATAAATAAATAAATAAAATCTTAAAAAAGAAAACCCAAAAGACTCTACCAAAAAGCTGCTAAGCCAATACATGAATTCATCAAATTCTCAGGATACAAAATCAATGTACAGAAATCTGTTGCATTTTATACACCAATAATGAAGCATCAAAAGGAGAAATTAAGGAAACATCCCATTTATATTTACAACCAAAATAATAACTTACCTAGAAATAAACCTAACCAAAGAGGTGAAGAACCTGTGCTCTGAAAACTATAAAGCACTGATGAAAGAAATTGAAACCAACAGAAGAAAACAGAAAGACATTCCACTCTCATGGATTGGAAGAAAAAATACTGTTAAAATATCTATACTGCACAAAGCAATCTACACACTCAATGCAATCCCTATCAAAATACCAGTAGCACTTCTCACAGAACTAAAACAATCCTAAAATTTGTATGGAACCACAAAAGACCCCAAATTCCCAAAGAAATCCTGAGGAAAAAAAGCAAAGCTGGAGGCATCATGTTTCTGGACCCCAAGCTACATTACAAAGCTGTAGTAATCAAACAGTATGGCACTGGCACAAAAACAGACACCTAAATCAATGGAACAGAATAGAAAACCCAGAAATGTACCCACAAATATATGGTCAACCAATGTTCAACAAAGCAGGAAAGAATATCCAATGGAAAAAGAGAGAATCTCTCCAATAAATGGTGTTGGGAAAACCGGACAGCGACATGCAGAGGAATGATACTGGATGACTTTCTTATAGCATACACAAAAATAAACGCAAAATGGATGAAAGACCTAAATGTGAGACAGGAAATCATCAGAATCCTAGAGGTGAAAATAAGCAATAATTTCTTTGACCCCAGCCATAGCAACTTCTTTTTTTTTTTTTAATTAACATATAGTGTATTATTTGCCCCAGGGGCACAGCAACTTCTTACTAGATATGTCTTTAGAGGCAAAAGGAAAAAAAAAGCAAAAATGAAATATTGGACTTTGTTAAGATAAAAATCTTCTGTACAGTGAACCAAAAAAAAAAAAAATCTTCTACACAGCACAGGAAGCAACAACAAAACTAAAAGGCAACATATGGAATGGGAGAAGACACTTGCAAAAGACATATTCGCTAAAGGGTTAGCATCCAAAATATATAAAGAACTTATCGAAGTCAACACCCAAAAAACAAATAATCCAGCTAAGAAATGGGCAGAAGACATGAATAGATATTTTTCCAAAGAAGACATCCAGATGGCCAACAGACACATGAAAAGATGCTCAATATTACTCATCATCAGGGAAATAGAAATCAAAGCCATGATGAGAGAGCACCTCACACCTGTAAAGAATGGCTAAAATTAACAACACAGAAACAACAAATGCTGGCGAGGATGCGGAGAAAGGGGAACCCTCTTAACGCTGTTTGTGAGAATGCAAACTGCTGCAGCCACTCTAGAAAACAGTATGGAGGTTCCTCAAAAAGTTGAAAATAGAGCTACCCTATGACCCAGTAATTGCACTACTAGGTATTTACCCAAAGGGTACAAAAATACAGATTTGAAGGGGTACATGCACCCGGTGTTTATAGCAGCATTATCAACAATAACCAAACCATGGAAAGATCCCAAGTGTCCATTGATTGATGAATGGATAAAGAAGCAATATTGGAATATTACTGGAATATTACAATGGAATATCACTCAACCAACAGAAAAGAATGAAATCTTGCCATTTGCAATGATGTGACTGGTGCTAGAGTGTATGATGTTAAGTGAAATAAGTCAGTCAGAGAAAGACAAATACCATATGATTTCACTCCTTTGGAATTTAGGAAACAGAACAGATGAGCATATGGCAATGGGGGGAAAAAAGAGAAGGAGGCAAACCATAATAAAGACTCTTAAGGATAGAGAACAATCTGAGGGTTGATGGAGGGAGGTGGGTGGGGAATGGTCTAGATGGGTGATGGAGATTAAGGAGGACACTTGCGATGAGCACTGGGTGTTATATGTGATGAGTCACTAAATTCTAATTATAAATCCAACATAACACTGCATGTTAACTAAACAGAATTTAGATAAAAATTTGGAAGAAAAAAACTTTTTATATACATATATATAATTTTTCCCTTTCTTTCCCCCTTATCATATAACATAAGCTATATTGACTTTACAACACAGTATTTAAGTACTGTAAACTTGATTATTTTTTCCAGTTCTATTAAGATATAACTGACATATAACATTGTATAAGTTTCAGGCATACAACATAATGACTCGATATATGTACATGTTGTGAACTGATTACCAGAATAAGTTTAGTTAACATCCATCACCCCACATAGTTACACATTTCTTTCCTGTGATGAGAAACTTTAAGATCTACCCTCTTAGCAACTTTCAAATACACAGCACATGGTTGTATTGTTAACTACAGTCAACATGCTGTACATTACATCCTCGGAACTTATTTCTCTTAGAACTAGAAGTTTGTACCTTTTGACCGCCTTCACCCAATTCCCCCATCCCCACCCCAAGTATTGTTAATTTTACATCATAGTATTTAAGTTATAGTATATCAAGCAGAAGAGTGACCATCATTCAAAAACTATGCTTCCTCTTCTGGGCAAAGGGTTAGTGTGTTTTGGTTGTACGCAGGACAGTTGTATCTATGACCTTGCTATTCTCTTTATTTGGAGATTAAATATGGTTTAAGGAGATCTGTATTGGTGTCAAATCGACAAGGGCTGGATATATGATGGTTAATTTTATGTGTCAACTTGACTAGGCTGCAGTGCCCACATATTTGGTCAAACAAAAGTCTAGGTGTATTGTAAAGGTATTTTATTTTTTTATTTTTAAGATTTTATTCCTTCATTTGACAGACAGAGATTGCAAGTAGGCAGAGAGGCAGGCAGAGAGGGAGGGTGGGAAGCAGGCTCCCCGCTGAGCTGAGAGCTGGACTCGGGACTCAATCCCAAGACCCTGGGATCACGACTAGAGCTGAAGGCAGAGGCCTAACCCACTGAACCACCCAGGTGCCCCTGTAAAGGTATTTTAGATGAGATGAACATTTAAATCAGTAGACTTTGAGTAAAGCAGGTAATCCTTTATAAAGTGTATGGTTCTCATCCAGCCAGCTGACGACCTTAAGAGAAAAAGACTTAAGAGAAAAGAGGGAATTCTGCCTCCAGAATGCTTTCAGATTTAAGCTGCTGCAATGTCAACTTTTCCCTTGGTCTTCAGTCTTCCAGCCTGCAATCACATAGGCCAATTCCTTAAAAATTTCTTTCTCTCTCTCTCTCTCTCTCACACACACACACAGACACACAGACACACACACACCCTCTGTCCCTATCTTCTCTCTTCCTCTCCATATACACACATCTTATTTTTTCCATTTCTTTGGAGAGCTCTGATTAATATGCTGTAAGGGGATTATTTAGTGGATGAACATCTTAACCATCATAAAGCCATTCGGCATGGCTTACACATGAAGTACACTAGCCACCACAACTGGGATGTTCCACTTGACACTTACAGGAAGAGAAGATAAATCATTCCCCACCCCCCCACCAAGGTAAATAAGCCTTATAGCAGCTTTTATCCAGTCCATTAGGCTGTTTTCCTTGGAAATAATCTGCTATGTCTTGATCACTTATAACTAACTGTGTGTGATTGTTTAGTATGACCTGTGAGTCCTATATCAACTAAAGCATGCGTTTTCACTCTGCAGCTTCAAAACCGAAGATACTGCCCCTAAATTAGTCACAGTACACCTTCTGTTTCAATAAATGTTCTCCACAAAGCTGATAATACTGATCCACAAAATTAGACACCTCCTTGACACTATATCCTCTATTTTTGGTAGTTTCTTGGTTTTGCTTCCCCTCCCTGGATTACCTTATTGGTGAACAGAGATCATAGATGAACTGTCTGTTGTCTCAATATAATTTTTCCTTTTAGGGGTAGATCTCAGGCTAGTGTCATAGCTCAACCTGACCAAAATCAGAGCTTGGCTCAGTGTTAGGATCTACCTTAGCACTCTCTTTTACTTTCATTTTAATTATTACAGAAAACAATAACCAATTACATATTTGGTGTGTTTCTTATTATTCTGCATTTCTTTTTAAAAATTATGTTCAGTTAGCCAACATACAGGACATCATAAGTTTTTGATGTAGTGTTCAACAATTCATTAGTTGTGTATAATACCCAGTGCTCATTGCCACATGTGCCCTCGTTAGTACCCATCATTCGGTTATTCCATCCCTGTTTCCTTCTGTAACCCTCAGTTTAGTTCCTGGAGTCCAGAGATTCTCATGGTTTGTCTCCCACTCTGAATTCCTCCCATTCAGTTTTCCCTTCCTTCTCCAATGATCCTCTGTGCTATTTCTTACATTCCACTTAAGAATAAAACCATAGGGGCGCCTGGGTGGCTCAGTGGGTTAAACCCTCTGCCTTTGGCTCGGGTCATGGTCCCAGGGTCCTGGGATCGAGGCCCGCATTGGGCTTTCTACTCAGCAGGGAGCCTGCTTCCCCCTCTCTCTCTGCCTGCCTCTCTGCCTACTTGTGATCTCTGTCTGTCAAATAAATAAATGAAATCTTAAAAAAAAGAATAAAATCATATAATTGTCTTTCTCTGCTTGACTTATTTCACTTAGCATAGTCCCCTCCAGTTCCAACCATGTCGATGCAAATGGTGGGTATTCATCCTTTCTGATGGCTGGGCAATATTCCATTGTACATATGGACCACATCTTTATCCATCCATCCACTGAAGGGCATCTTGGCTCCTTCCATAGTGCATTTCTTTATGTATCTAGTCAGCCAACACCTTGAGAGTTAGGTCTATAATATCCAGATTTCACTGGCAGTTTTTACCTTTAGTAACCAGTAATAGTGCAGCTACAGTTTCCTACTATGGGTGAATAGAAAGCCACTCAGGTTTTTGTGTTTTTTTTTTTTTAATGTTCAGTTAGTCAGCATATAGTACATCATTAGTTTTTGATGTGGTGTTCAATGATTCATTAGTTGCCTATAATACCCAATGTTCATCACAACACATGCCCTCCTTAAAAGCCATCCAGGCATGGGGCGCCTGGGTGGTTAAGCATCTGCCTTTGGCTCACATCATGATCCCGGGCTCCTGGGACTTAGCCCCGCATCGAGCCCTTCATTGGGGTAGGAAGCCCACTTTTACCTCTCCCACTCCCCCTGCCTGTGTTCCCTCTCTCACCGTGTCTCTCTCTGTCAAATAAATAAATAAAATATTAAAATTTTTTTTTTAATTAAAAAAAATATTAAAAAAATCTTTTTATAAAAGATTTTATTTATTTATTTGACAGACAGAGATCACAAGTAGGCAGAGAGGCAGGCAGAGAGAGAGGAGGAAGCAGGCTCCCTGCTGAGCAGAAAGCCCGATGCGATGCGGGGCTAGATCCCAGGATCCTGGGATCATGACCTGAGCCGAAGGCAGAGGCCTTACCCCACTGAGCCACCCCGGCACCCCATAAATAAATAAAATCTTTTAAAAAAAGCCATCCAGGTTAAAAAAAAAAAGAAAGCCATCCAGGAATCAAAGGCTCCTCATTCTCCCACCCTTTCATCTTTTTTCTTCCCAAACCACAAGTTTTAGTGATTCAGAATTGTTTCAAGAAGTCTTATCTTTTTTCAGACACCAGCTACCTGGAGCAAGGCCAAACTTCACAGATGAAGTGGGCAGCCCTCCATAAAACTGCTCTCACTTCAGACACCAGCTACAGGTTTGGGAGTTCTCAGATCACCCTCACTTCTGACCACCTGGCTATGGATTCAAGGGTCCCCACTATCCCTTTAGGTTCAGTAATGTGCTAGAATAACTAACACAATGCAGGAAAACACTGTATTTATGACTTCAGCTTTCTTACAACAAGAAGATAAAAATCAGAACCAGCCAAAAGGAGAGATGCATAGGGTGAGCTATGGGAAGGTCCTAATCACAGAGATGTTTTACCATCCTGGCACATCAATGTGTGACAATACACAGAATGTTGTCAGTCAGGGAATCTCACCTGAGTTTTGGTGTCCTAAGTTTTTATTGGTGTTTAATTATGTAGGCATAATAGATTAAATCATTGGTCATGTGGTTGAGCTCAGTCTCCGGCCCCTTCTTTCTCTGGTGACTGGGTTGATATCACAAGGCTCAAAGCCCCAACCCTCTAATCAGTGGTTGTTTTAATGGCATGGAAAGCCTCCATTCTGAATCATCTTATTAGCACAAACAATCTAGGGCCCACCAGGAATCACCTTGTTAGCATAAATTATGAGATGTGCTCTGTGGGGTCCACCATGAATAATGATGACACTCCTATCACCTTCAAAATCACAAGGTTTTACAAGTTAGCTCCCAAAAGCTGGGGACAAAGTCAGTCAAATTCTTTATTATATGCTAAATAACAGAAAATGAACATCATAAAAAAAATCACCTTACTGGAATATTTCTAAATTTCTGCAATATAGAAAACATACAGACAAATAGGGGAAAAGATGGTATAACAAACAATTCAATGTAAATTTAACAACTGAGACAAAATGAACCAATTCTTTTAAAGCCACAAATTAATGAAACTCAAACAATATGCAATAGATAGCTTAAATAGTTCTTGAAAGAAACTGAACCTATCACTAATTACCTTCTAAAAAAAGATATCTCCAGGCCCAGGTGGTTTCACTGACAAATTCCACTATGCACTTCAAGGACAATTAACACCAATTCTATAATATCTTTTCCCAAAAATGGACTAGGAAGGAGCACTTCTCAACTGATTTTATGAGACCACCATTACCTTGATAACAAAACCAAAGATACTGTTTTTTAACAGTACAAAAAGATTCAAGTAAGAAAGAGAATACAGACTGATAAATTCTATGAACAAAAATGCAAAAACCATTTAAAAATTAGCAACTTGAATCTAGCAATGTCCAAGAAGAAAAAAAATATAGTTCATGTGAGGTTTATTCCAGAAATGCAGTTAAAATTAATTTAATCCATTATATTAATTGTCTATAAAAGAAAAAACATAATGATACCAATTGATGTGGAAAAAGTTTTTGACAAAATTTAACATGAACTCGGGGTGCCTGGGTGGCTCAGTGGGTTAAGCCGCTGCCTTCGGCTCAGGTCATGATCTCAGGGTCCTGGGATCGAGTCCCACATCGGGCTCTCTGCTCAGCAGGGAGCCTGCCTCTCTGTCTACGTGTGATCTCTCTCTGTCAAATAAATAAATAAAATCTTTAAAAAAAAATTAAAAAAAAAATTTAACATGAAGTCAAGATAAAAAAAAATCTCAGCAAACTAAGATTAGAAGAGAACTTCCTCAAGCTGATAAAAGATGTCCACACACACACACAAAATCCTATGGCTCACAACATACTTAATGGTAAACAATAAAATGCTTTCCCCCTGAAGCTTAGGAACAAGACAAGGATGTTTACTCTCGCCACTCCTATTTGAGATTATAATAGAAGTCCTACCTAGTGTAATAGCTCAAGAAAAAGAAACAAAGGTATCCACATAGGAAAAGAGGAAATACAACTGCTTATGTTTACAGATGACATGATATCTATGTAGGAAATCCCAGGGGATCTACAAAAAAATTCCTAGAACTAATAAATGAGTCTAGGAAGGTCGAAATAATTGTATTTATATACACAATAAATACATAAATGAAAACCAATAATTTTAATACCAATGTAACTTATAATAGCTCCCCAAAATGAAATACTTACGCATGAATATAACAAAACATGTACTGGATCTATATTCTGGAAACTACAAAACAGTGATTAAAGAAATCCAAGAACACCTTGTTAAATGGAATAAACACAAATATACCATGTTCATGGATTTGGACCCTCAATAAATACAGTAATTCTTCCTGATTTTTTTTTTTTAGAGAGAGAGAGAGAGCGAGAGAGTGAGCATGTGGGGAGGTGCAGAAGGAGAAGGAGATAATCTTTAAGCATGTTCCATGTCCAGCATGTACCTGGACATGGGGCTTGATCTCATGACCCTGAGATCATGACCTGAGCTGAAATCAAGAGTAGGGCACGTAGCTGACTGAGCCTCCCAAGGAAACTTCTTCCTGAAGTCTATAGATTTAACAGAATAAAATTGAAGAGGCAGCAAGATTTTTTGTGGGTAAAGACGACATGATTCTAAAATTTATACTAAAAGTTGAAGGAACTAAAGTCATTAAAACAGTTTTAAAAAGACTAAACTATACTATATAGTATAACACTATAACACTACAGTAATTAAGGCAGTGTCATTAGTGAAGGGGTAAATCTAAAACAGTGGAACAGATAAGAGACTCCAGAAATAGACCCACAGAAGTATTGCCAATTTTTTAAACTTACTTTTTAGATGAAATTTAACATAATATAAAATATAACATAACATATAATATAATATAACATAACATAAAATTAACATAATATTAACCACTTAAAAGTCAACAATTTAGTCACAGCACTGTCACAATATCATGTTAAGTATCACTTCTATATGTTTAAAAACATTTTCTTCACCCCCCAAAACCTATCTGTACCCCTTAGAAAATTACTTCCCATCCGCCTCCCTGCAGGTCCTGGGGCCCACTAATTTACTTTCTATCTCTATGGATTTATCTGGCCTGGAAATTCCATAAAAATCAGATCACACATTATGTGACCTTTTTGTCTGGCTTCTTTTACTTAGCCTAATGCTTTTGAGATCCATTAATGTTTTAGCATGTGTCAATACTTCATACATTTTAAATAAATATTTAATTTATTTATTACACAGAGGGAGAGAGACCATGAGAGGGGGTAGAGTCAGAAGAAGAAACAGACTCCCTGCTGAACAGGGAGCCTGATGTTGGACTTCGATCCCAGGACCTTGGGATCATGACCTGAGCCGAAGGCAGATGCTTAATAGACTGAGGCACCCAGGTGCCCCTACTTGATACATTTTTAAGACTGAATAATATTTCATCAGATGTATGTGCCACAATTTGTTTATCCATCCAAGCGTTGATGGACATTTGAGTTGTTTCCACCTTTGGCTATCGAAATTGTGTTGACATGTGATATTTCTTTGAATACCTGGTTTCATTTCCTTTCAGTATATAACTTGGAGTGGAATTCCTGGGTCACATGGGAACTCCATATGTTTAATTTTTTGAGGAACCGCCAAAATATTTTCCTGAATCTTACATTCCCACCAGCCATAGCCATCCTGGTGGACGTAACGTAGTATCTCGTTGTTTTGTGTTTTCCTAATGACTAAGAGTGTTGTTTACCTTTTCATGAGCTCTACTAGTTGTGAATCTTTTTTGGAGAAATGACTATTGAAATCCTTTGTGTATTTTAAAGAGTTGATTGTTTGTTGTTGAGTTGTGAGAGTTGTTTGTGTATTTAGTCTATTAGACCTTTATCAAATATATGATCTGCAAATGTTTTCCCCATTCTCGGGGTTATCTTTTCATTTTCTTGATATCTTTGATGCACTAATGTTTTTACTTTTGATGAAGTTCATTTATCTATTTTTTTCTTTCTTTCCGGTACTTCTGGTGTCATAGTTAAAAATCCAATGCCAAATCCAAGATCATGAATATTTACCCCTACATTTTCTTCTAAGACTTTTATAGTTTTAGCTTACATTTAGAATGTTGATTTATTTTGAGTTAATTTATCTGTATGATATTACGTAGAGGTCCAACTTCATTCTTTTGCATATGGATATCAAGTTGTTCCAGCACCTTTTTTTTCAGCTTTATTGAGGTATAATTGATAAATAAAAATTATATATATTTAAGATGTACAATGTGATGTTTTGATATATGTGTATATTGTGAAATGATTACCACAATCATGCAGTTTAACATCTCTATCACCTCACATAGTTAGGTATTTTTTATGGCGAAAACACTGAAGACAAAATCTTTTAGCAAATTTCAAGTATATAATGCGGTATTATTATTTTTGAAATTGAAGTATAGTTGTCATACAACTGTTTGTTGACACATACCGAAATTAATTTCAGTTACACAATATACATTTCATAATATACGTTGTGAAATGCTTGCCACAATGTGTAGTTATTATCTGTCATCATACAAAGTTATTACATTATTATTGACTATATTTCCTATGCTGTACTTTTCATCCCTGTGACTTACTTATTTTTTAAAAAATATTTTATTTATTTATTTGACAGAGACAGACACAATGAGAGAGGAAACACAGGCATGGGGAGTGGGAGAGGAAGAAGCAGGTTTCCTGCTGTGCAGGGAACCTGATGTGGGGCTTGATCCCAGGACTCTGGGATCATGATCTAAGCCGAAGGCAGACGCTTAGCAACTGAGCCACCCAGGTGCCCCAGGACTTATTTATTTTATAGAAAGTTTGTACCTCCTAATCTCCTTCACCAATTTCACCTATCTCCTTCCCCCACCCTTCCATCTGGCAACCACCAGTTCTCTGTATTTATGAGTTTGTTTCTGGGTTTTTGTTGTTGTTGTTCATCTGTTTTCTTTTTTAGATTCCACATAAGTGAGATGATATGGTATATATCTTTCTCTGTCTGACGTATTTCACTTAGCCTAATACCCTCTAGGTCCAACCTTGTTGTCTGCAATCCAGTATTATTAAGTATAGTTACTAGGCTGTACATTAGATTTCCAGAACTCCTTCATCCTGCATAACTGAAACTTTATGACCTTAACCCACATCTCCCATTTCCCCTGGCAATCAATAAGCCCCCTCCACGTGCCCTCCCACCCCTTTCCCCAGCCCCCTGGGCTGCAGTGGCTGCATGAATTGCACCCTGGAGGAGGGCAATCCCGTAGTCACGTGTACTGAGTGCTGCCTCTGGGGGTTGCACTTGCTTCCCTGAAAGGACAGGCGAAGCCACTGCATGCCCTGCTACAAGGTCATGGGATTAGAAATTTGCTTCAATGAAAAGAGCTGCAGAGAGCAAGCCAAGACTGAGAGACGCCCATGAGCTTGAGCTACCAACCCCCTCTGAGACAGCAGTGGGAACCTACTCCCCCAAGATCTACTGGCCCAAACACACTTGCATCTCTGAGCTGGAGGCCTAGGTAGTGAAGAAAGACTGGCGGAAGAAGCTGATCAGTTTAATTTTGTGTGGGGAGCTCAGAACACTGCCCCCCTGCCGCCCACTGCCACCCCCCTTGCACCTGAGATGAGACAGGAATCTGAGCAGGGCCCCTGCTGTGGACATACAGATGTCCTCTTGCGGATGGTGCCCTGTGCTGTGTACCTACCCAGTAGTGACCACAAAGGATTCTATAAAAGAAAGCAGTACAAGCCTTCCCTTGGCCACACATGCGGCATCTGTCTGTGTGTGGACGAGCACAGGATGAAGCTGCCAGGCATGGAATTTGTTGAGGGGACTTTCCTCATCACATCTTTTATTTACTTATTTTTTGACTCATTTATTTGTTTATTTGAAAGAGAGAGAGAGAGAGAGAGAGCGAGAGAGTGCACACACGAGAGGAGTGGGGGCATGGAAAGAGAGAGAAAGAGAATCCACAAGCAGACTCCCAACTGAACACAGAGCCTGATGTGGGGCTCGATCCCTGGACCCTGAGATCATGACTGAGCTGAAATCAAGAGTTGGATTCTTAACGGACTGAGCCACCCAGGCGCCACTCAGTGTCACATCTTTGATAGCAACTTTGAGTGATGAATCACTCACCCTTCCCTTGTCCATCCCACCCCCAGTCTTAACTCCAGCAAGTCTCCCTCTACCTGGGGAAGCTACTTGTTTAATCTTACTTAAGGGTAAATATATATATTTGAGGAACCTGAGGACATCGGAATCTCTGGCATGGTCTTCACTTTGAAAAATGGCAACAATGGTGATGCAAAGAGCTAAGGAAACCCCCTGCCCCCTTTCAAATGGTTTTCTTTTTAAGGCAAGTGAACAAATGGGGGAAGAGAAGAGAGGAGGAACAAGAGAAAGAGAAGAGAGGAAACCACATGTGTAGGAGAGAGGAAAAGATTGTTAGAAAAAGGAAAAGAAGAATTATGGGTGGGAAGGAAAGACCACCTGGAACATGGTTGGATTCATCTTTCTGTCCAGCCCTGGCTGGAGCTGGGGAGATGTTTGGGCACTAGAAGGTGTGGCCCAAGATGTGGCATTCAGTGACACATCTGGAATTTTTCCAGTTTGGATTGGTCAGCAGGGGGAGAAAGGAAAAGACAAAAGGTATCAGTGCATCTCCTGGATCTGTCTCCTCCTCTTGTTAGCAGTTTGGATGGCTTGAACCCTGTCCTTCCTTTTCTCTCACCCTGCAGAGTCTCTCTCCCTGCAAATTTATAAAAACTAACGTGTATTTCCATTCTTCTCAAAACAAGGCAAATGAATAACCTAGTGATATTAGATAGGTTTTCCTGAGCAGCTACATAAATATTAAATATGTATATATTTCACTCCCTGTACAGACTTCTAGAGATCAATACATACTCCAATAGTGGGGAGACTTGTTTTTCCATGGTAACTAAAAATACCTACTGAAACACGTGGCTTCAGTCCCTCACTGCATTCAGTTCACAACTAGTGCAGCCTCTGTCAAGGAAGAGAGATTGAAAAAAATTGTACTCATCTACAAGATTCCAGTAGTCATATATGGGCATATCAGTCTACTTTCCTTATTCTTTTCTCTTTCAAAAGTTTGTATTAACTATTCAAAGTAGTTCTCATTCACTCTTTTTCTCTCTCTCTGTCTGTCAAATAAATAAAATCTTTTTTAAAAAAGGAGGGGGGTTCCCCTTTCTCCGCATCCGAACCTAGATGTCCATCAACAGATGAATGGATCAAGAAGATGTGGTATATACACAATGGAATACTATGCAGCCATCAAAAGAAATGAAATCTTGCCATTTGCGACAACATGGATGGAACTAGAGCGTATCATGCTTAGTGAAATAAGTCAAGCAGAGAAAGACAACTATCATATGATCTCCCTGATATGAGGAAGTGGTGATGCAACATGGGGGCTTAAGTGGGTAGGAGAAGAATCAATGAAACAAGATGGGATTGGGAGGGAGACAAACTATAAGTGACTCTTAATCTCACAAAACAAACTGAGGGTTGCTGGGGGGAGGGAGTTTGGGAGAAGGGGGTGGGATTATGGACATTGGGGAGGGTATGTGCTTTGGTGAGTGCTGTGAAGTGTGTAAACCTGGTGATTCACAGACCTGTATCCCTGGGGATAAAAATATATGTTTATAAAAAATAAAAAATTAAAAAAAAATAAAATAAAATAAAAAAGGAGGGGGTGCACCTGGGTGGTTCAGTTGGTTAAACATCTGCCTTCAGCTCAGGTCATGATCTCAGGGTCCTGAGATTGAGCCCCTGTATCAGGCTTCTTGCTCAGCGGGAAGCCTGCTTCTCCCTCTTCCTCTGCTCTCTCCCCTGCTTGTGCTCTCTCTCACTCTCTTTGTCAAATAAATAAATAAAATCTTTTTAAAAAAAGTAGTTCCTGGGGCGCATGGGTGGCTCAGTCATTAAGTGGCTGCCTTCGGTTCAGCTCATGATCCCAGAGTCCTGAGGTCGAGCCCCGCATCAGGCTCTCTGCTCAAGCGGGAAGCCTGCTTCTTCCTCTCCCACTGCCCCTGTTTGTGTTCTCTCTCCGCTGTCTTTCTCTCTCTCTCTCTCTCTCTCGGTGTCGAATAAATTTTAAAAAATCTTAAAAAAATAGTTCCTATGGAGGCATTAAGGAGCTTCCTCATTTTGGGGAAGGAATACTCATATTCTTCTAATATAACACATAATAGTAGTTTTGCCTGTCTCTCATGAGCAACAAGCTCAATTCCTTGTGGGCCAGTGTTGGATTTTTAAATGATTTCCCATGTGCATGTGTGTTCATATGTACCACCAAGATAGTTAGATAGGCGCACCCAATGGTACACTCACCATGCTTCCCAGTACAACCATTGTACCCTTCCAAAACTTCTGGAAGTAACTATCTCTAGGCACCACACCAAAGAAGCCAAACAGGTCTGAGTTTGAGCCACTGGTCCTGCCTTTCCATTTCATCTGAACAGAACTTGCATTCTGAAAGCCTCTGTCAGTCTTCACACTGGCAGAGCAGGAGAGATGAAAAAGAGAGATGGCAAAGAGATAGATGGAGGTTAAAAGGTTTAAATACAGGGAAGCAGTAAAATTGTTCAGGTCAGAGTAAATGGAGTGAAGGGATGGAAGGCTGGAAGAAAAGAGGGTCAACTGCCCCATTCTAGCTTTGGAGCAAAGCAATAGAAAGGGGGACAAAGTCAAGAGACAGTTCCTTGGATTCCCACCCTATAAGCCTTCTGGGATTCAAGAGGAAGGAGAGAGGAAAATGAGAGAACAGGTTATAGGAGAGAAATGAGTTGGATCCAGGCCATAAAGCCAAGGAAGGTGAGTACCTTTGGGTGGGTTCTAGACTTTAGAAGCTGGAAGGGAACAAGTATCAGCAGAGACTGCTTATGCTTTGGAAGGGACAGGACCACATACTTAGATAGCCACCTTCATCTTGCAATGAGAAACTGAGGCCAAAGAGTCTTTCAAGCTCTTCATCCACTCTGGCCAGTCCATGTTTTCTCCCTGTGGGTGGAGAATGGAATAAAGGCCCAGGATAGCCAGGGAAGGGATATATCAGAGATGCTGTCATTTGACAGCCAGATCCTGAACCAAGAAAATTCCCTTTCTCCACTGACTCCCTCAATAAATTGGCAGCTTCTGGCTGTCCTCTGAGGCTGGAGATAGCCTGCCAGGAAAGGGGGTTTGGACACAGGCAAAGGAGACTTTTTCTGTCTGTGAACACAGCTCTATCCCTTTTTCCTGATGGCATGGCACCATGGAGACCACTTCTAGTGCCAAACTTGGGACAATGAAGAGAGACAACAACGAAGCAATCATTTACTTCAGTAGTGAAAAACTTGCAGCTATGGAACTTAGGGGATATCTCCTACTCCTCCGGACAGGACAGTTGGCTGGGATGGAAGTGGTGGCTCATCATAGGACAAAGGGCCTGATGGGGGTGGCAGCCCTGAGGACCTGCTGTGTCACCACGCGTCATCTCTGCACCATTGTCCCCAAAACCCGAATTCACATTTCTATAGCTAAGCCAGTATTGTAAACTTTTCCCACTTCACTCTTCTTTCTTTGGATCTTGAGCAGTCATCTAACTGGGATCTGCCAAGTGGATACTGGGGTACCATATCCCCTAAGAAAAGACTCCACCAAGAATTGTGTACTCTACTTCCACCAATGCCTGGATCTCGTTCATGAGAGGAGCTCCCCCACCCCCCACTGTTTACTGGACTTTGAATGGGGCTCTGCCCCTTACATTGACTCTTTGCTGTCAGCCATAAGGTAGAGAATAATGGCCTGGTTTAACTCCACCAGACTCTCCAAGTTTACAAAGTTCATGCTGACTAACCTAAACCTGTGATTTTCCAGTGCTTGTGGTGAGTGATTCTGATCAGCAGACCACTCCCTAGAGGACACTGAACCTTTATGATGGATGTAACCAAACTTCCCAATGTTATGTCTGGCCTGACCCTAGAGTGGGGAGATCAGGGGGAGAGACTCACTGAGGAATATGGAGACCCTCCCTTTGGCAGGGTGGAAGGAAAAGTGGGTGTGGCGTGCTGCCAGCCTGTGAAGTCCTGAGTAGGGAGGTATCTGTTCTATTTGCTCACCTAGAAACCTTACCCTCTGGATTTTCTATGACCTCAATTCGAAATGTTGCCTCCCACCAAAACAGAAGGTCTCTTTCCATCCCCCTTTTGACTCATGCCTTATTCTTCAGGTGTGGAGAAGATACCTATTGTCCCCTCCTACGGCAGGTGGCTGAAGGAAGCTTCACCAGGGTTTTCCCCAGAACTGCCCTACCCTCCCAAGCAAATGGGGCATCTGGGAAAGAAGAGACTTAAAAGTTTCTTGGACAGGCAGACCTGGAGACACTCAACCCCTGCACAGGGGAGGAAGGGAGGCCCTGAGTGGTCACACCTCCTCTCCCCCCTTGCCCATTTTCTCATCACCACTGCTGTGGTCTCTGTGGTAACCCTGCAAAATTAATCTCCTCTGGGGGAAGTGGGCCTCAGCCACCATTCTCTTAGCACCTAACTCATTAGCAGCGACAGCGGAAGCGATAGGTGCCATAGCACCTGCCAAAGTGGGACAGTATTTCTCCCTCCATCCACTTAGCCCCCTAGAGGTCTCCAGTTTGGAATGGGAACTTCAAAGAGGAGTGGACCAAGGAGAAGGAACTCCCTGGTCTTGGAGAGGAATTTTTGGGCTTCCAAGAGAAAGGAGGCTATGTTTGGGAGAAGTGGTGTGGGACAAAAGAAGAAGTTTTCACCAGCCTGGGTGTTGTACTGTCTTTTATTTTTAAAAAACACTAAAGTACAAGCATTGTTTTGCACTTTTCTCCACTTATTTTTCTCTTAAGTCCTTATTTCTTTCTAGAAACCTACTTCCTTGGTTTTCTAATGGTGTACGTAGTTTGGAGATTTCCACAGACTCTGGCTTCCTCTCTTTAACTCTTCTTGGATGAAGAAAGAGAAGGTGGAGAGGGTCACACAAGAAGGGGTTCCCAGTACTGCTGCACCCACTCATCCCACTTTTCTAGTTGTCCCAGCTCGAGTCCCATATCTTCCATAGTCACCACCACCCCACAGTAGCCCACATGGAAAATAGTTGTCAGACAAGATTCCTTCAGATTCTGTAAACAGATAATTTTACTTCTCTCTTTCCAGTTTGGATGCCTTTTGGTTCTTTTTCTTGCCTAGTTATTCTAGATAGATTTTTTTTTTTTTGCAAGTAAGAAAAAAACATAAAATTTCCCACGTTAACCATTTTTAGGTGGAAGAATAGTGTTCACTATTTGCATCCTGTCGTACGACAGATCTCTAGAACTTTTTTCATCTTGCAAAACTGAAACTCTATATCCATCAAACGACTCCTTTCCTCTGCCTGGACCTTAGCAAACGCCATTCAGTTTTCTATTTCTAAGAATTTGGCTACTTTAGATACCCAATGTAAGTGGAACCATGCAGTATTTACCTTTTTGAGACTGGTTTTATTTCATTTACTGTAACAACCTCAAAGTTTACCCATATTATAGCATGTGACAGGATTTCCTTCTCTTTAAAGCGCTGATTAATATTCCATTGTACATGTAGACAACATTTTCTTTATCTATTCACCCATTAATGGACATTTAGAGGTAGACATCCATCTTTTGATTATTATGAATAATTTCACAATGAGCATGAGTGTGCAAATATCTCTTCAAGATCCCATTTTCAATTATTTTGGATATATAACCCAAGAACTGGGGTTGCTGGATCATGTGATAATTGTGTTTGTAATATTTTGTGGATGCTCCCTACTGCCTTCCATAGCGCTGCACCATTTTGTATTCCTGCCACCAGTGCACAAAGGTTCCTATTTCTCCATACCCTCGCCAACACTTGTTATTGTATGTTTTGTTTTTTGATAGTAGCCATTCTAGAAGGTGTGAGGTTTTGACTTGCATTTCCCTGATGATCAGTGATGTTGAGGATCTTTTTCATATTCTGGGCCATTTGTATATCTTCTTTGGAAAATATCTATTCAAGTCCCTTTCTATTTAAAAAATAATAAATGATTTTTAGAGCGGTTTTAGGTTCATGTGCTAAAATCAAACATAGGGTTCCCATATATCCCTTGTCCATAGGCATGCACGATGTCTCTCACTTTGGACATCCTTGCACCATGGTGGTTATTTGCTGAAACTGATGAAGCTACATTGGCACATGATTATCACCCAAAATCCATAGTTTACTTCAGGATTCACTCTTGTTGTTGTACATTCTACAGGTTCTGACATATGCGGAATAACATGTATCCACCATTATAGTATCATACATAAAAAATTTCATTGTCCTGAAAACTTCTCGTGCTCTGTCTACTCATCCTTCCCTACTGCCTAATTCCTGGAAATCCATCTTTCTTTTTTTTTACTCTCTCCATAGTTTTACAGCAGAATCATACAGTATGTAGCTTTATATGATTGGCTTCTTTCACTTAGTAATATGCATATTAGTTTCCTTTATGTCTTTTTCTCTTTTTTTTTTACTTGACAGAGAGAGGGAGAAAGAGAAAGCGAGCACAAGCAGGGGGAAGCAGGAGATGGACATGCAGTCTCCCTGCTGAGCAGGGAGTCCTATGCGGGTCTTTATCCCAGGACCCTGGGATCATGACCTGAGCAGAAGGCAGAGGTTTAACTGACCAAGTCCCTCAGGCATCCCTGCTCCATATCTTTTTATGACTTGATAGCTCGTTTCTTTCTAGTGTTGAAAATATTCCATTTTCAGGGTGTACCATGGTTATCCGTTCACCTACTAAAAAACCTCTTGATTGTTTGCAGGTTTGGGCATATATGAATAAGTTGCTATAAATGGCTGTGTGCAGATTTTTGTGTGGACATAAGTTTTCAGTTCATTTGGATACATACCAAAGACTATAATTGCTGGATCTTAAGGTAAGAGTATGTTTAGCTAGTCTCCCAGTTTGGCTGTACCATTTTGCCTTCCCCCCAGCAGTGAATGAGAGTTACCATTGCTCCACATTTTTGTCAGCATCTAGTGTTGTCAGTGTTTTGCCTTTTGGTGGTTCTGATAGGTGTGTTGTGATTTCTCATAGTTGTTTTAATTTGCAAATTCCCCAATGACATATGCTGTTGAGCATGTTTTCATATGCTTACTGACCCTTTATATCTTTAGTAAGGTGCCTGCTCAGGTCTTTCTCCATTTTTAAATTAGGTTGTTTTTTTATTGTTGAGTTTTTTCAGCTTTATTGAGGTATAATTAACAAAACTGTAAGATGCTTAAAGTGTGTATCTGTTGGTCAAGAAGTTAAAAACTTCCAGTTATGAGAAGAATAAGTTCTGGGGATCTAATTTAAGCATGGTGATTATAGTTAATATTGTATTATGTAATTGAAACATGTTAAAAGAATAGATCTTAAGTGTTCTTGCCACCCAAGAAAGGTAATTATGTGACATGATGGAGATGTTAGCTAATGCTATAGTGGTAAACACTTTGCAATAATAAAAGTGTATCAAATCAAAACATTGTACACCTTAACCTCATTCAATATTATATGTCAATTTTTTCTCAATAAAACTGGAGGGCATGTAAAAGCCCCAAATTTGTGAGGCAAAATCTGATAGAACTGCAATGAGAAGTAGATGAATCCACAATTATAGTTTAGACTTCGATGTCTCTCTATCAGAAATGGACAGATACAGCAGGGAGAACATTAGTAAGGATATAGTTGAACTCAACAGCACCACCAATCAACTGGATATGATTGTCATCTACAGACTACTTCATCCAACAAGAGTAGATTACACATTCTTGTCAAACTCACAGGGAACATTTGCCAAGACAGATCATATTCTGGGCCCTAAAACACAATTTAACACATTTAAAATAATAGAAATCATGTAATGTCTGCTCTCAGACCACAGTGGGATTAAACTAGAAATCAATAACAAAACGCTCTCAAATTTCTTCTTAGTTCTTATTTATTTATTTATTTATTCAACAGACAGATCACAAGTAGGCAGAGAGGCAGGCAGGCAGAGAGAGAGAGAGAGAGAGGAGGAAGCAGGCTCCCCACTGAGCAGAGACCCTGACTTGGGGCTCGATCCCAGGACTCTGGGATCATGACCCGAGCCAAAGGCAGGGGCTTTAATCCACTGAGCCACCCAGGTGCCCTTCTTCTTTCAAAAAATTTTTTTCTCTTTGTTGAACTTCTCATTTTGTTCTTGTATTGTTTTCCGATGTAGTTAAATTATTTATCTGTAGTTAAATTATTCTCTTATAGCTCTGTGGACAATTTTAATGTGATTCTTTTGAATTCATTATCAGAAAATTCTTGGATCTCCATTTTTTGGTGGGGGGGCAGTTACTGGCGTTTACCGTATTCCTTTGATGATGTCACGTTTGACTGATTCTTCACTATCCCCATTGTGTTACATGTGCATCTGCACATTTCAAGAAGTAATCACCTCTTTCAGATTTTATGGATGGATTTCAGTAAGGGAAGTCTTTCACCTGTGGGTGGGGGCATGCTGGAGCACGCTGTGATCCCAGGTCTAGTGGTCCAGGGTGCTAAGTGTGGGAGCATGTGATGACACATTTGGTAACATGATGTGGGTGTGATGTCTCTTCAGCTCCTGCCACTGACATTCATAGCATCCATTGTGTAGTCCTTGGCAAGGACTGGGGGTACTCTCTAGTGACTGCAAGAGCTGTTGGTGTCCTCAGTGGTACCCCCAAGCCTGCTGGCTAGGGACCAGTGTGGGTAGCGTTGGTGGCCAGGGCCAGCAGTCTGCTTACCAGGGCCAAGTGCATGTGCCTGTACGGTGGCAGGGGCTGGTTGCAAACACACTAGTGGTGGGGGGTGCAGGGCAGGCAGCGAGGGCTGGGACCCACTGTGGGCTCATTGGCAGCTGCAGAGGCCCTGGCTGTTGGTGTGCTCTCCCTTGGCTGTCTGGTCTTATTCCAAGTGTGTGCATGGTGCTGGAGGCCATCTAGGGGCATCAGGTCAGTGGTGTGCAAGTGCACAACTTAAGGCACTAGTTTTCCAATGCACTTGTAGTGGTGAGGGTCAGCCGTGGGAATCCAGGTTGGCTTCTTGCACTAGTGTAGTCACAGAGGACTGGGCTGCCTGCTGGGGTGGTTTCCATACTCCAGTAGGGATTGGAGGTGGGAGAGAGCAGGGAGAAGTTCAGGCTTCTGGTGCTAGTGAATGGGAACACCTGTGGGGGGAGAATTGGGTAAAATCTGTGGGGGGTGAGAGATTGAGGTGGTTGTGCTTGTTTTTGGTTTTGTCAGTGGCCAAATCTGCTGGGTTGGTCTGCAAAGCAGGTCACTGTGAACCATGATCACCCCTGCTGTGCAGCTGTTATGGTGGTCCCTGCTTTTCTACCTTGTTCCTAGCTATCCCTACGTCTCTGGATGTCTCAGCTTTGCTGGTTTGGGTGGGGCAAAACTAAAGCAGGACCTTTTTTTATTTTTAAAGATTTTATTTATTTATTTGACAGTGAGAGAGGGGACACAAGAAGGGGGAGCAGCAGAGGGAGAGGGAGAAGCAGGGTCCCCACTGAGCAAGGAGCCCAATGAGGGTCTCAATCCCAGGACCCGGGGGTCATGATCTGAACTGAAGGCAGGTACTTAACCAACTGAGCCACCCAGGAGCCCCTAAAGTGAGTTTCTTATAGACTACATAGATGAGTCTTGCCTTCTGATCCACTCTGACAAACTCTGTCTTTTAATTTGTGTATTTAGACCTTTGACATTTATTTTATCTTATTTTTAAATTTTTATTTATTTGACAGACAGAGATCACAAGTAGGCAGAGAGGCAGGCAGAGAGAGGAAGGGAAGCAGGCTTCCCACAGAGCAGAGAGCCCAAAGCAGGGCCCGATCCCAGGACCCGGAGACCATGACCCGAGCGGAAGGCAGAGGCCCAACCTGCTGAGCCACCCACGCACCCCGACCTTTGACATTAAAAGTGATTATTGATGTAGTTGAATTAATAGCTACCTTATCTGTTACTGTTTTCTCTTTCTTGTCCTTGTTCTGTTCCTGTTTTGGTCTTCCACACTTTTTCTACCTTTTGTGGTTTTATTTGAGCATTCCATATGACTTCATATTCTCTCCTTTATTTAGCATATAAATTATGCTTCCTTTAAAACTTTTTTTCGTGGTCGCCCTAGAGTTTGTAATATACATTCACAGCTAATCCAAGTCCATCTTCAAATATCACCATACAGTTTCATAGGTAGTGAAAGTACATAATACTAATTAATATTCTTAATTCCTCCCTCCTATCTCTTGTATCATTGCTGTCATTCATTTCCTTATATGTCAGTATATACATGTGTGGATGTGTGTATAATCAAATACACTGTTGCTCTTATCGTTGTGAACAAACTGTTATCTGTTGATCAATAAAAAGAAAGAAAAGTTTTATTTTACTTTCACTTAGTCATTTTCTACCTTTCTTTATATAGCTCTGAGTTTCTGGCCTATGTGATTTTCTTTCTCTCTGAAGAACTTTTAACATTTCTTGAAAGGTAGGTTTGCTGTAACAAATCCCCTCAGGTTTTGTGTGTTGGAGAAAGTATTTTTTCTTTTACTTTTTTTAGGCAATAAAAATAGAACCATGTGAAGATTTTATTTATTTTTTCTTAATGTACCATCTTTTAAAATTTTTTTAAATTCAATTTAATTAACGTATAGCATATTATTAGTTTCAGAGGTCGAGTTTAGTGATTCATCACTTGCATATAGCACCCAGCGATCATTACACCAAGTGCCCTCCTTAATGCCCATCACCCAGTTACCCAATCCCCCCACCATCTCCCTTCCAGCAACAGTTTGTTCCTTATAGTTAAGAGACTCTTATGGTTTGTCTCCCTGTTTTTGTCTTACTTTATTTTTCCTTCCTTTCTCCTATGTTCATCTGTTTCGTTTCTTAAATTCCATATATGAGTGAAGTCATATGGTATCTGTCTTTCTCTGATTGACTTTTTTCACTTAGCATAATACCCTCTAGTTCCATCCGCATTGTTACAAATGGTAAGATTTCATCCTTTTTGATGGCTGAGTAATATTCCATTGTCCACAGATACACCTCTTCTTTATCCATTCATCTATCAATGAACATACGGACTCTTTCCATAGTTTGGCTTTTGTGGACATTGCTATAAACATTGGGGTGCAGGTGCCTTCGAATCACTATATTTGTATCTTTTGGATAAATACCTAGTAGTGCAATAGCTGGGTCATAGGGGGACTCTCTTTAAATTTTTGAGGAAACTCCACACTGTCTTTCAGAGTGGTTGCACCAGTTTGCATTCCCATCAGCACTGTTAAGAATCTTCCCCTTCCTCTGCATCCTCCCCAACATCTATTGTTTCCTGAGTTGCTAATTTTAGCCATTTCAACCCCTGTGAGGTGGTATCTCATTGTGGTTTTGATTTGCATTTCCCTAATGCCAAGTGATGTTGAGCATTTTTTCATGCGTCTGTTGGCCGTTTGTATGTCTTTGGAGAAATGTCTGCTTCTGTCTTCTCCCTGTTTCTTGACTGGCTTTTTTTGGGGGTGTTGAGTTTGATAAGTTCTTTATAGATTTTGGGTAATGCCCTTCATCTGCTGTCATTTGCAAATATCTTCTCCCATTCCATAAGTTGCCTTTTGGTTTTGTCGACTGTTTCCTTTGTTGTGCAAAAGCTTTTTATCTTGATGAAATCCCAATAGTTCATTTTTGCTTTTGTTTCCTTTGCCTCTGTAGGTGTGTCTAGCAAGGAGTTGCTGTGGCTGAGGTCAAATAAGTTGCTGCCTGTGTTATCCTCTAGGATTTTGAAGGATTCCTGTCTCACATTGAGGTCTCTCATCCATTCTGAATTTATTTTTGTGTTTGGTGTAAGAAAGTCATCCACTTTCATTCTTCTGTATGAAGAAACACCATTTGTTGAAGAGATTGTCTTTTTTCCACTGGATATTCTTCCCTGCTTTGTCGAAGATTAGTTGACCAGAGAGTTAAGGGTCTATTTCTCTATTTTGTTCCATTGATCTATGGGTCTGTTTTTGTGCCAATACCATACTGTCTTGATGATCACAGCCTTGTAATAGAGCTCGAAGTCCGGAGTTGTGATGCCTCCAGTTTTTGTTTTCTTTTTCACATTCCTTTGGGTATTCAGGGTCTTTTCTGGTTCCCTACAAATTTTAGGTTTGTTCTAGCTCTTTGAAAAACGTTGATGGAATTTTGATAAGGATTGCATTGAATATGTTGATTGCTTTGCATAGCATAGATATTTTAACAATATGTGTTCTTCCAATCCATGAGCATGGAATGTTTTTCTGTTCTTTGTGCCTTCCTCAATTTCTTTCACAAGTGTTCTTAGTTTTCAGAGTACAGATCCTTTACTATTTTGGCTAGGTTTATTCCTAGGTATCTTATGGTTTTTGGTGCAATTGTAAATGGGATCAATTCCTTGATGTCTCTTTCTTCTCCCTCATTGTTAGTGTATAGAAATGCAATTGACTTCCGTGCATTCATTTTATATCCTGCGACTTTGCTGAATTCCTGTATCAGTTCTAGCGATTTTGGGGTGGAGTCTTACAGGTTTTCTACATAGAGTATCATATCATCTGTGAAAAGTGAAAGTTTGATTTCTTCCTTGCCAATTTAGATGTCTCTTATTTCTTTTTGTTGTCTGAGTGGTGAGGCTAGGACTTCCACTACTATGTTGAACAACAGCAGTGAGAGTGGACATCCCTGTCATTTTCCTGACCTTAGGGGAAAATTGCTCAGTTTTCCTCCATTAAGGGTGATATTTGCTGCGTGTTTTTTGTATATGGCTTTTATGATATTGAGTTATGTGAAGAGGTTTTTTTTTTTAAAGATTTTATTTATTTATTTGAGAGAGAGACAGTGAGAGAGAGCATGAGAGGGGAGAAGGTCAGAGGGAGCAGACTCCCCATGGAGCAGGGAGCCCGATGCGGGACTCAATCCCAGAACCCTGGGATCATGACCTGAGCTGAAGGCAGTAGCTTAATCAACTGAGCCACCCAGGCACCCATGTGAAGAGTTTTAATCAAAAAAGAATGCTGTATATCATCAAATGTTTTTTCTGCATCTATTAAGAGGATCATATGGTTTATGCCCTTTCTTTTATTGCTGTAGTGTATCACAATGATTGATTTGTGGATATTAAAGTACCCTTGCTGCACAGGGATAAATCCCACCTGGTCATGATGAATAATCCTTTAAATGTACTGTTGGATCCTATTGGCTAGTATCTTGGTGAGAATTTTTGCATCCATGTTTATCAGGGATATTTGTCTGTAATTCTCCTTTTTAGTGGGTTCCTTTTCTGGGTTTGGGATCAAGGTAATGCTGGCCACACTGAGTGAGTTTGGAAGTTTTCCTTCCATTTCTCTTTTTTGAAACAGCTTCAGCAGAATGGTTATTAATTCTTCTTTAATTCTTTGGTAGAATTCTTCTGGGAAACGTCTGACCCTGGATTCTTGTTTGTGGGGAGATTTTTTATTACTGATTCAATTTCTTTGCTGGTTATTGGTCTATTCAGGTTTTCTGTTTCTTCCTGTTTCAGTTTGAGTGGTTTATGTTTCTAGGAATATATCAATTTCTTCCACATTGCCTAATGTTTCAGTATATAATTGCTCACAAGATTGCCCTATAATTGTTTTTATTTCTTCAGAGATGATCTTTCCTCTTTCATTTCTGATTTTATTTGTCCTTTCTCTTTTCTTTTTGATAAGTCTTTCATTTTTTTATTTATTTGACAGACAGAGATCACAAGTAGGCAGAGAGGCAGGCAGAGAGAGGGGGGGGAAGCAGGCTTCCAGCTGAGCAGAGAACCTGATGAGGGGCTCCATCCCAGGACCCCGAGATCATGACCCAAACCAAAGGCAGAGGCTTAACCCACTGAGCCACCCAGGTGCCCCTTGATAAGTCTTTCTAGGAGTTTATAGATCTTATTAATTCTTTCAAAGAACCAGCTCCTAGTTTCATTGATCTGGTATACTGTTTTTTTTTTTTAATTTCTGTATCATTGATTTCTATTCTAATCTTAATAATTTGTCTTCTTCTGTTGGTTTGAGACTTTATTTGTTGTTCTTTTTCCAGCTCCTTTAGGTGTAAAGAGTTAGGTTGTATACTTTTTTCTTTCTTTTTAAAAAAGATTTTGTTTATTTATTTGTCAGAGAGAGAGAGCACAAGCAGGGGGAGTTGCAGGCAGAGGGGGAAGCAGGCTCCTGCTGAGTAAGGATCCTGATGCAGGACTTGATCCCAGGACCCTAGGATCATGACCTGAGCTGAAGGTAGACACTTAACTGACTGAGCCACTCAGCAGTGCCTAGGTTGTGTATTTGAGATTTTTCTTTTTTCTTGAGGAAGGCCTCTCTTGCTATATATATCTATCTTAGGACTGCCTTTGCTGCATTCCAAAGGTTTTGAAAGTCGTGTTTTCATTTTCTTTTCATATACATACATACATATATATATATTTTTAAATTTTTTTTACTTATTTGTCAGAGAGAGTGAGCACAAGCAGGAGAAGCAGCGGGCAGAGGGAGAAGCAGACTCCTCGCTGAGCAGGGAGTCCAATGCAGGACTCGATCCCAGGACCCTGAGACTGTGACCTGAGCTGAAGTCAGACACTTAACTGACTGAACCAACCAAGGCATCCCTGTCATGTTTTCATTTTCACCTGCTTCCATGTATTTTTAAATTTCTTTAATTTCATGGTTGACCCATTCATTCCTTAGTAGGATGTTCTTTTTCCTTGATGTATTTATGTTCCTTCCAAATTTTCTCCTGTGATTGAGTTCAAGTTTTACAGCATTGTGGTCTGAAAATACATGGTATAATCTCAGTCTTTTGGTACCAGCTGAGACCTGATTTGTGACCCAGTATGTGATCTATTCTAGAAAAAGTTCCATGTGCACTTGAGAAGAATGTGTATTCTGTAGTTTTAGGATGAAATGCTCTGAATATATCTGTTAAGTCCATTCTGGTCCAGTGTGTCATTCAAAGCCATTGTTTCCTTATTGACCTTCTGCTTAGATGATCTGTCCATTGCTGTGAGTGGAGTGTTAAGTTCCCTACTATTGTTGCATTATTATCCATGTGTTTCTTTAATTTAATTTTACTATGAGTTGGTTTATGTAATTGGCTGCTCCCAAGTTAAGAGCATAAATATTTACAATTGTTAGATCTTTGTGTACCTTTTATTATGATATAGTGTCCTTCTTCATCTCTTGTTACAGTCTTTAGTTTAAAATCTAGTTTGTCTGATACAAGAATTGTTATTTCAGCTTTCTTTTGATGTCTGTTAGCATGACAAATGGCTCTCCACCCCTTCATTTTCATTCTGGAGGTGGCTTTCAGTCTAAATTGAGTCTCTTGTAGACAGAATATTGATGGATCTTATTGTTGTTTTTTTTTAATCCGTTCTGATACCCTGTGTCTTTTGATTAGATCATTTAGTCCATTTACATTCAGAGCAATTATTGAAGGATACGAATTTAGTGCCATTGTATTACCTGTAAAATTGCTGTTTCCATAGATTGTCTCTGTTTCTTTCTGGTCTTTGTTACTTTTGGGCTCTCTCTTTGCTCAAAGGATCTCCTTTAATATTTCTTGCAGAGCTGATTTAGTGCTCATGAATTCCTTTAGTTTTTGTTTGTCCTGGAATCTCTTTATCTCTCCTTCTTTTCTTTTTAAAGATTTTATTTATTTATTTGACAGACAGAGATCACAAGTAGGCAGAGAGGCAGGCAGAGAGAGAGGAGAGGAAGCAGGCTCTGTGCTGAGCAGAGAGCCTGATGTGGGGCTCGATCCCAGGACCCTGGGATCACGACCTGAGCCGAAGGCAGAGGCCTTAACCCACTGAGCCACCCAGGCACCCCTTCATCTCTCCTTCTATTCTGAATGACAGCCTTGCTGGATAAAAGTATTCTTAGCTGCATGTTTTTCCCTTTTAACATATTGAATATATCATGCCAGTCCTTTTTGGCCTGCCAGGTATCTGTGAAAGGCCTTATGTTTCTACCCTTATAGGTTAAGGATCTCTTGTTCCAGCTTCTTTCAGGATTTTCTCTTTATCTCTGAAATTTGCAAGCTTCACTATCATATGTTGAAGTGTTGACCTATTTTTATTGATTTTGAGGTCGGCTCTCTGTGCCTCCTGGACTTGAATGCCTGTTTTCTTCCCCATATTTGGGAAGTTCTCAGCTGTAGTTTGTTCAAATAAACCTTCTGCCTCCTCCTTCATCTTCTAGGACCTCTATTATTTGCGTATTATTTTGCTTTATGGTATTGCTGATTTCTCAGTCTCCCTTTGTGATCCAGTAGTTTTTCTCTCTTTTTCTCAGCTTCCTTATTTTCCACCTTTTTGTCTTCTATATCACTGACTCTCTTGCCTCATTTATCCTAGCTGTTAGAGCCTCTAGTTTTGACTGCATCTAGTAATAGCATTTTAAATTTTGGCCCGGTTAGATTTTAGTTCTTTTATTACTCCAATAAGGGACTCTCCAGTGTTTTCTACGCTTTTTCAAGCCCACCTAATATCTTTATAATCATTGTTTTGAATTCTACTTCCGACCTCTTACTTATATCCATATTGATTAAATCCCTGGCAGTGAGTACTACCTCCTGTTCTTTCTTTTGGGGTGCGTTTCTCCTTCTCCACATTCTGTCCGGAAAAGAATAGAAGAAAAAGAAAGTCAAGACAAAAATAACAACATCACCTCCAGAAAAGAACAAACAAAACAAACCAGAAGAAAACAGAAACAAAACAAAATAAGAAAAAAAATGAATAATAAGTAAAACAAAACAAATGTTGAAAGTGTTGAAAGATCCTGGGTGTATTTTGATCTGTTTGTTAAAAGAAACTAGATCCCAAGATAGGAAAGAAAGAAAAATTTATATATACACAAAAATAAAATAAAATACAGTGAAAGGAAATAAAAAACAAAAATATAATGCATTTATAAAAATAAAAATTTAAAAAGAATTGAAAAAATAAGAAAATAGCTGAAAAATAACGAGAGACACTAAAGAATAATTTTTAAAAACCATGAATGTTATGTACTGTTTTCCCCAAGAGCTGAAGTTTTGCCATTCTCCATGATCAGTATACTTAGTACTGGTTGGTTGCTCGTGCTAGTCTTCTGGGGGAGGGGCCTGTTGTTTTGATTCTCAGGTGTCCTTGCCCTTGTGGAAAGGTGCCTCCCTTGCGGGGGGCCAGGCTCAGTTTAAGTGGCTTCAGATTGCAGTATACAGTGCTGATTTGCTCCTTGAAGGCTTTCAACACTGATGGGTGGAATGAAAATGGCAACACCCCATCTCTAGCCTTGGAGCTGAAAGTTCACACCCCCACTCTTCAGTGTGCCTAAAAGCAGTCAATCACTCTTGCCTTCCTGGTTTCTGTCTGCACTCTGTGTTCACCCAGCGTGTGACCAACTGTTTTTTATCTCAGGCACACAACCCCGATTTGAGTCTCCAAACTTTACAGATTCCTGTGGTGTGGCCCCAGTCATTCATCCCAGGGAAGCCTCACCCCACTTCTGTCTTTTGCTGGGACAGGGCCCAGAGAGCAGTCATGTGACCCTGCAGCGGTTTGCAGTTTATGGCAACACTGAGCCTAAAGACGGTGCCTGTAGTTGCTGTTTTTAGCTGGCTTCCCCTCTCTGATGCCTGGGAACTCTGCCGCACTTGGGCATCCCCTTCTTCTTGTGACGCTGGGGATCCTGAGACCATGCTGTCCCACCTGGGATTCTTCCCCACTTCACCACCTGAGCATCTTTAAGCCAGGGACATCTCCCACTGTAGCAGACTTCTAAAGTTCTAATTTTGCACTCTGCTGCTTTTACTACTTTGTGGTAGCCTCCTTAAGCAAGCTCCCTCCCTTCCACTGTATCTCCCCATATATCGCCCCAGATTCATATCTCTGTACCTCCTACCTTCTAAAAAATGGTTGCTTTTCTATTTGTAGAATTGCAGAAATTCTTTTCTCAGACTTCCAATTGATTTCACAGGTATTCCGATAATTATCTAGCTGAATTCCAGGAACAAGACAAAATTAGGGTCCCCTATTCCTCCACCATCTTGACTCTTCTCCTGTGCCATTTTGATTTATGTATTTTTTTCTAGTGAAATATTGAAACTTTATTCCTATATAGGTCCATTTACTACCCTCCTTTGTGGTATTGTTATACAGATTGCATTTATGTAATGCAATGTATTATGAATCTAATAATACATTTTTTTGTTTTTGTTTTTTTGATATTTGATTTATTTATTTGGCAGACAGAGATCACAAGTAGGCAGAGCAGCAGGCAGAGAGAGAGGAAGGGAAGCAGGCTCCCTGTTGAGCAGAGAGCCCGATGTGGGGTTCAATCCCAGGACCCTGAGATCATGACCTGAGCTGAAGGCAGAGGATTAACCCACTGAGCCACCCAGGTGCCCCCCAATAATACATTGTTATAAGGATCACTTTACATATAATTGCATGTATTTTAAGGAAACTGGGGAAGAAAGGAAAGTAAGTATGTGTTTAAAGAGTTCTTATATTAGCTTTCTTATTTATCATTTGTGGAATTGAGTCACCATCTGGAGTTATTTTTGTTTTCATGGTCAAGTATGAACTCATTTTACTTTTCTACAAACATGCTCTTGTTGCCTATTTAAAAAAAATTATTGTAGGGATGCCTGGGTGGCTCAGTCCATTAAGCCATTGCCTTCCGCTCAGGTCATGATCCCAGGGTCCTTGGATCGAGTCCTGCATTGGGCTCCCTTCTCAGCAGGGAGCCTATTTCTCTCTCCACCTCTGCCTGACACTCGCCTGCTTGTGTGCTCTCTTTCTCTCTCTCTCTCTGACAAATAAGTAAATAAAATCTTTTAAAAAAATTATTGTAGTAAGAACACTTAACATGGCATTTACTCTCTCTTTTTTTAAAAAAGATTTTATTTATTTATTTGACAGAGAGAGAGAGCACAAGCAGGGGGAGCGGCAGATAGAGGGAGAAGCAGGCTTCTTGCTGAGCAGGGAGCCCCATGCGGGGCTTGATCCCAGGACTTTGGAATCGTGACCTGAGCCAAAGATAGGCGCTTAACCAACTGAGCCACCCAGGCGCCCTGACATTTACTCTCTTAACAGAGTTTTAGGTGTACAATTCTATATTGTTAATTATAGGCATAATGTGGAATCAGATCTCCAGAACTTATTCATCTTGTGTAACTGAAATCTCTGCTTTTGAGGATATTTTGCATTATACAGAATTCTAGATTGGTGTTTTTTTTTTTCTTTTAACACTTTAAATATTTCATTCCGCTTTCTTCTTCCTTACATGGTTTCTGAGGACGTCAGAATTTTTTTTAAGAGTTTATTTATTTATTTGAGAGAGAGTGAGAGGGAGCACAGTGAGGAGGGACAGAGGGAGAGGGAGAAGCAAGCTCTCCACTAAGCAGGGAGCCCAACAGGGCTTGAGCCCAGGACCCTGGATCATGACCTGAGCTGAAGGCAGACACCCAACCAACTGAGCCACCCAGGTACCCTCAGTTTTTTTTTTAAATCCATCTTTGATTTTCCAAAATTTCCATATGATATGCCTAAGTGTAGGGGCACCTAGGTGGTTCAGTTAAGCATCTGACTCTTTGTTTTGGCTCAGGTCGTGGTCTTAAAGCTGTGAGACTGAGCCCCACATTGGATTCCATACTCAGTGGGAAGTCTGCTTCTCCCTCCCTCTTCCTCTAACCTCCCATGCTCATGCACTTTCTCTAAAATAAGTGAATCTTTAAAAAAAGGTAGAAGTGTTTATGGGGCACCTGGGTGGCTCAGTTGGTTGAGTGACTGCCTTCTGCTCAGGTCGTGATCCTGGAGTCCTGGGATCAAGTCCCACATCGGGCTCCCAGCTCCACAGAGAGTCTGTTTCTCCCTCTGACCTCCCTTCTCATGCTCTCTCACTTTCTCTCTCTCTCAAATAAATAAATAAAATCTTTTTTTTAAAGTAAAAGGTAAAGATATGCCTAAGTGTAATATTTATTTTTTATTTTTGGATATTTACCTTGCTTGGTGTTCTCTGAGCTCCCTGGATGAGTGGTTTGGTGTGCAACATTAATTTGGGAGAAATTCTCAGTCGTTATTGCTTCAAATATTTCTTTTGTTCCTTTCTCTTTTCTTCTGGCCTTCCCATTGTGCATATGTTACATTTTTTGTAGTTGTCCTAGTTTTTGGATATTCTGTTCTGCTTTTTTATTCAGTTTTTTTCTCTTTGATTTTCAATTTTGGAAGTTTCTGTTATCATATCCTAAAGTTCAGAGGTTCTTTCTTTAGCCCTGACCAGTCTACTAATGAACCCATCAAGGACATTCTTCAATTCCATTACAACGTTTTGATCTGTAGCATTTCCTTTTTTTTTCCATAGAATTTCCATCTCTTTGTTTATATTATGCATCTGTTCTTCCATGTTATCTGCTTTTTCCATTACAGCTCTTATCCTATTAATCATGGTTACAGAAAATTCCTTGTCTGGTAATTCCAACTTTCCTGCTATATCTAACTGGTTCTGATGGTTGTTTCAAACTTTTCTAAAAAGATTTTATTTATTTATTTATATTAGAGAGAGAAAGAGAACATAAGCAGGGGGAGGAGCCAAGGGAGAGGGAGAAGCAGACTCCCTCCTGAGCAGGGAGCCTGATGTGGGGCTTGATCCTAGGATCTTGAGATCATGATCTGAGCTGAAGGCATATGCTTAACCAACTGAGCCACCCAGGTGCTTGATGACTGTTTCGATATTTTTAAGCTGTATTTTGTGCCTTTTAGTATACCTTGTAATTTCTTGTTGGAAGGTGGACATGATGTACTGGGTAAAAGGAACTGCCACAGATAGGCCTTTATTAATGCAAGGTAAGATGTGGTGGGAGGAGAAGTGTTCCATAGTCCTATGATTAGGTGTTAGTCTTTTGGTGAGTCTATGTCTCTGGGCTGTGAACTTCATCAGTGCTTCTTAGTTTTCTCCATTGTTTAGGTGGGACAGGATTGGCTAGGAGGAACTGGAGTTGGATATTTCTCTTTCCCCATATAGTTTAAGCTCTGATAAAACCCCAGCTGGTTGGGGTCTGGTTAAGTGGTTTCTCTTGAGGGTATGTTTTGTTAAGAAGAACAGAATACTCTGGTATATTTAAAAAATAGTTACTATTGGGCACCTGGGTGGCTCAGTGGGTTAAAGCCTCTGCCTTTGGCTCGGGTCATGATCTCAGGGTCCTGGGATCAAGTCCCGCATTGGGCTCTCTGCTCAGCGGGGAGCCTGCTTCCTCCTCTCTCTCTCTGCCTGCCTCTCTGCCTACTTGTGATCTGTCAAATAAATAAATAAATAAAAATCTTTTTTAAAAAAAGTTACTTTTCCCTTTTACTCTTATATTCACTGCAAGCATCTGGTCAAATTCCTGAAGGAAAAGCTCACAAAAGTGTTGGAGTTCCCCATCACTGGATCCTCCTGGAGTTTTAAACTCTCAGACTTATCTATACTGAACCAAGGAATTCATCAAGTACAGTTTAGGTTTTCTTATCCTGGCACTGGTGCTTGTAGTTTCTGTTCACAGATTTTGGGTCTGTTATGTTGTGATTCTCTGAATTTGCCCATCTGTCTCTCCAATTTTTGGATCAGTGGTTTGCCCTCTGAATAATTAGATTCTCTGAAGAACCTAAAAGGAGTTGTTTATTTTTCAGTTTGTCAAGCTTTTTACTTGTTGTTTGGATGGAGCAGTGACTTATAAACTCTTTACATGCTGGGCAGGAAACTGGAAGTCCTCCTTTACCCTTTTTAAGTTTGGATTATTCATTTTTTTGTTGTTGAGTTGTAGGAATTATTTATACATTCTGGATATTAACCCCTTATTGGATACATGATTTGTAAGTATTTCTTCCCATTATGTAGGTTGCTTTTTCACTGTATTAATTGTATTTTTGTTTTATGTAGCCTCACTTGCTTGTTTTTGCTCTTGTTGCCTATGCTTTTGGTGTCATATCCAAGAAATCATTGCCAAGTCTAATATAATGTTTTTCCCTATTTTTTCTAGAACTATTATAGTTTCAGGTCTTACATTTAGATCTTTAATCCACATAGAGTTAATTTCTGTATATGGTGTAATAGAAGGGTCCAACTTCTTTATTTGCAGTAGATATCCAGTTTTCCCTGTACTACTTGTCTTTTCTCCACTCAGTGGTCTTGGCACGCTTGTGAAAGATTATGTGGCCATGTACACTGATGTGGGATCGTCAAGTGTGATGGTCAAGAAAGAATTCTTGAGGTGTTTCATGGTGCAAAAAGGTGGCTCTTTTTTAAAGCATGGGGACAAGACCAATGGACAGAAAGAGCTGCACTGCACTTGTGATTGTGAGGAGTAACTGATTATATACACTTTTGCTAATGGGGGTTAGGCATAAGTAAGTCTCTAAGGAATTTATGTATATTGAAAGAAAATTGACAGGACCTTTGAGGTCTGGCTATTGTCAAGATAAGGTTACCCTTTATTATCTAGTAAAACTTTAGTCATGAGACCCTTGAGGAATGTCATGTTCTAAATATCCCAGATGTGCATCAGTGGGCCACATGTGGTAAGGTGATTCACTTTTGGTTTCATTCTTCCTGCCTTTGTTGTCCTCATCATACATGAGGTTGTATTTCCAGTTTCTGAAGAGTAGCAGAATATGCCACCACAAAACATGCCCCTTGGCATAGCACTATTTTGACCCTATATATATATATTTTTTTTTTGAGAAACTGCAGATACAGGAGAAACTCTAAAAACAGACTAGAAGTTTAAGGTAGTGGTTTAGGCCATCTTGGGGAGTTCCTCGATTTTTCTGTGTATCTCCCAAGCATACATGATGTATATACATGTTAATAAAATTCCAGGGGTGCCTGGGTGGCTTAGTGGGTTAAGCCTCTGCCTTCAGCTCAGGTCATGAGCCCACATCAGGCTCCCTGCTCAGTGGGGATCCTGCTCCCCCACCCCCATCTGCCTCTCTGTCTACTTGTGATCTCTGTCAAATAAATAAATAAAATCTTAAAAAAAATAAAATAAAATTCTGTTTGCTTTTCTGTTGTTAATCCATCTATTACAGGGAGTCTCAGCCAAGAATTTGGAAGGATAGAGGAAACTTGTTTTTTCTCCTTTACAGTTGTGGCGACTCAGGAGGTAGAACTCATAGGGATTCCCCCCCTTGCTCTACTGCCCAAAGATGAGATCCTGGAAAACCGACAGATGCCAGTGAAGAGTAAGAATTTTTACCAGTCAGCTCTCCTGGATCCCTGTTTGTATTTCCAGGTCAAGAAAGACAGGTAAAATTTCACTCTCATCTTTTCCTTTCCAAATTCAATTTAGCAGGGAAAACATTGTTAGAATTGGTTCTTTGATTTTGCTTTCAGGTACCCATTGGTTACTGATCCTTTCCCTCCTAAAGACAGCTATATATCAATTTCCTGTTTTCAGTTCCTGTATATCAATTTCCAGTTTCTTTCTTGAGAACTTTGCTTGGTTTTCTGCCTGCCTGGGGACATGCAGCTTGCTAGTTCTTTCCTATGCAGGTCACTAAATCATCAGTTTGGGAATATGACTAGACAGAATGTGAATTGTGTCCCATGTGGCTGGTGTCTTACCATTGCGAGCTCCAAGGGGAAGTTGTCTAAGTCTTTCTTCCTTTTGGCTATCTTTGGAAATGGCTCCAGATACTGAGAAGCCTGCATATTTTATACCCTATTTGGGGAAACTTCTTGTGTCCATTGTTAAGTTATAAAAAGCTTATTGGTTTTGGTTTAAATCACATCATAGATATATGTTTGGTTTAAAAGAAAAAGGGAAACAATTTTTGTAAAAAAGGAGTCCAATACTGTCAGGAATATTTACTGTTTCTTCTGGCTTAAATAGTTTTATAATTATTGTTTTATACACTTGTCTTTTAAATCATATGGGAAATAAAAAGAGGAGTTATAAATAAAAAATACAGTAATTCTTGCTTTTACGTGTGTAGTTAGCTTTCTTAGAGTTCATTATGGCGTTGTATAACCTTGAGTTTCTTTCTAGTGTCTTTCCTGTCCACCTGAAGGGCTCCCTTTAACGTTTTTTGTAGGACAGGTCTGTTAGGCATAAACTCCCTCAGATTTTGTTTATGTAGGAATGCCTTACATTTTCTTTCATTTTGTATGACAGTGTTGTTTAATTTAGACAATATCGACAATTTCTTCTTTCAGCACTTTATCTTTTTTCCTTCAGCACTTTAAAATGCCATCCAAGGGGGTGCGAGTCAAGATGGCGGAGAAGTAGCAAGCTGAGACGACATCAGGTAGCAGGAGATCAGCTAGATAGCTGATCTAACCATTGCGTACACCTAGAAATCCAATGGGAAAATGAAGAGAAGAAGAGCAACAATTCTAGAAACAGAAAATCGATCACTTTCTGAAAGGTAGAACCTGTGGAGAAGTGAATCCAAAGTGATGGGAAGATAGACTGCGGGGGGAGGGGCCGGCTCACTGCAACTGGCGTAGCTGCGGAGCCCTAAATCAGGACTTTTAAAAGTCTGCTTCACTGAGGGACATCGCTCCAGAGGCTAAACCAGGGGGAAGCCCACGCGGGGGCAGCGTAACCCCAGGTCCTGCGGGGTTACAGAAGGTCCGGGGGTGTCTGAGTGTCACAGAGCTCACAGGTATTCGAGCAGGGAAGCCGGCAACCACGACAAAGCCAAGGAGTGAGCTCTCAGCTCGGGTTTACCATGAACCTGTCGCAGGCTGGGTGAGCTCAGAGCGCAGCCAGAGACCACGAAGATGGAAGCGACCAGGCGCTTTTCTCCAAGTGTGAGTGACTGATTGCTTTCCCCCAAGTACAGTCAGAGGCCAGGGAGATGGGGACGGCTGGGCGCTTTTCTCTGAGGGCACACTGAGGAGTAGGACTCTGAGCTCTCGGCTCCTCCGGGCTGGAGATTGGGAGGCAGCCATCTTCGTTGCCGTCCTCTGGAATTCTACGGAAAGTGCGCAGGGAACAAAAGCGCCCGAAAGCAAACCCAAGTGGATTACTTAGCCCGGATCCTGGTAAGGGCTGTGCAATTCCACCTGGGGCAAAGACACTTGAGAATCACTACAACAGGCCCCTCCCCCAGAAGATCAACAAGAAACCCAGCCAAGACCAACTTCACTCACCAAGGAAAACAGCAGAATTCCAGAGGAGGAGAAAGCAAATCTTATCTGGACAAAATGACAAGGCAGAAAAACTCACCACAAAAAAAAAAAAAAAATAAATAACAAGAGGCAGTACTGAAGGCTGGGGACCTAATCAATACAGACGTTGGTAATATGACAGATCTAGAGTTCAGAATGATGATTCTCAAGGTTGTAGCCAGGCTCGAAAAAGGCATAAAAGATATTAGAGAAACGCTCTCCAGAGAGATAAAAGCCCTTTCTGGAGAAATAAAAGAACAAAAATCTAACCAAGTTGAAATAAAAAAAGCTACCAATGAGGTGCAATAAAAAATGGAAGCTCTTACTGCTAGGAAAAATGAGGCAGAAGAAAGAATTAGTGACACAGAAGACCAAATGACAGAGAATAAAGAAGCTGAGCAAAAGAGAGACAAACAAATACTGGACCACGAGGAGAGAATTCGAGAGATAAGTGACACCATAAGACGACACAACATTAGAATAATTGGGATTCCAGAAGAAGAAGAAAGAGAGAGGGGAGCAGAAGGTATATAGGAGAGAATTATTGAAGAGAATTTCCCTAATATGGCAAAGGGAACGAACATCAAAATCCAGGCGATGTTAAGAACACCCCTCAAAATCAATAAAAATAGGTCCACACCTCGTCACCTGATAGTAAAATTTACAAGTCTTAGTGACAAAGAGAAAATCCTGAAAGCAGCCCGGGAAAAGAAGTCTGTAACATACAAGGGTAAAAACATTAGATTGGCAGCGGACCTATCCACAGAGACCTGGCAGGCCAGAAAGAACTGGCAGGATATATTCAGAGCACTAAACGAGAAAAACATGCAGCCAAGAATCTATATCCAGCTAGGCTATCACTGAAAATAGAAGGAGAGATAAAAAGCTTCCAGGACAAACAAAAACTGAAAGAATTTGCAAACACCAGACCAGCTCTACAAGAAATATTGAAAGGGGTCCTCTAAGCAAAGAGAGACCCTAAAAGTAGTAGATCAGAAAGAAACAGAAACAATATACGGTAGCAGTCACCTTACAAGCAATACAATGGCACTAAATTCATATCTCTCAATAGTTATCCTGAATGTTAATGGGCTAAATGCCCCAATCAAAAGACACAGGGTATCAGAATGGATAAAAAAAAAAACAAAACCCATCAATATGTTGCCTACAAGAAACTCATTTTAGACCCTAAGACACCTCCAGATTTAAAGTGAGGGGGTGGAAAACAATTTACCATGCTAATGGACATCAAAAGAAAGCTGGGGTGGCAACCCTTATATCAGATCAATTAGATTAAGCCAAAGACTATAATAAGAGATGAGGAAGGACACTATATCATACTCAAAGGGTCTGTCCAAGAAGAAGACCTAACAATTCAAAATATCTATGCCCCCCTAACATGGGAGCAGCCAACTATATAAACCAATTAATAACAAAATCAAAGAAATACATTGACAATAATACAATAATAGTAGGGGACCTTAACACTCCCCTCACTGAAACGGACAGATCATCTAAGCAAAAGATCAACAAGGAAATAAAGGCCTTAAATGACCCACTGGACCAGATGAACAACACAGATATATTCAGAACATTCCATCCCAAAGCAACAGAATATACATTCTTCTCTAGTGCACATGGAACATTCTCCAGAATAGACCACATCCTGGGTCATAAATCCGGTCTCAACTGGTATCAAAAGATTGGGATCATTCCCTGCATATTTTCAGACCACAATGCTCTGAAGCTAGAACTCAATCACAAGAGGAAATTTGGAAAGAACCCAAATACATGGAGACTAAACAGCATCCTTCTAAAGAATGAATGGGTCAACCAGGAAATTAAAGAAGAACTGAAAAAATTCATGGAAACAAATGATAATGAAAACACAACAGTTCAAAATCTGTGGGACACAACAAAGGCAGTCCTGAGAGGAAAATATATAGCGGTACAAGCCTTTCTCAAGAAACAAGAAAGGTCTCAAATACACAACCTAACCCTACACCTAAAGGAGCTGGAGAAAGAACAACAAAGAAAGCCTAAACCCAGCAGGAGAAGAGAAATCATAAAGATCAGAGCAGAAATCAATGAAATAGAAACTAAAAAAACAATAGAACAAATCAACGAAACTGGGGGCTGGTTCTTTGAGGGAATTAATAAGATTGACAACCCCCTGGCCAGACTCATCAAACAAAAAAGAGAAAGGACCCAAATAAATAAAATGATTATTGATAAAAAAAATGATTATTGAAAGGGTGGAGATCACAACCAACACCAAAGAAATACAAACAATTATAAGAACATACTATGAGTAACTCTACACCAACAGATTTGACAATCTGGAAGAAATGGATACATTTCTAGAGACATACAAACTACCACAACTGAAGCAGGAAGAAATAGAAACCCTGAATAGACCCATAACCAGTAAGGAGATTGAAACAGTCATCAAAAATCTCCAAACAAACAAATGTCCAGGGCCAGACGGCTTCCCAGGGGAATTCTACCAAACATTTAAAGAAGAATTAATTCCCATTCTCCTGAAACCATTCCAAAAAATAGAAGTGGAAGGAAAACTTCCAAACTCATTTTATGAGGCCAGCATCACCTTGATCCCAAAACCAGACAAGGATCCCATCAAAAAAGAGAATTACAGACCAATATCCTTGATGAACACAGATGCGAAAATTCTCACCAAAATACTGGCCAATAGGATCCAACAGCACATTAAAAGGATTATTCACCACGACCAAGTGGGATTTATTCAAGAGCTGCAAGGTTTGTTCAACATCTGCAAATCAATCAATGTGATACAATATATTAATAAAAGAAAGAACAAGAACCATATGATACTCTCAATAGATGCTGAAAAAGCATTTGACAAAGTGCAGCATCCCTTCCTGATTAAAACTCTTCAAGGTGTGGGGATAGAGGGCACATACCTCAATATTATCAAAGCCATCTATGAAAAACCCACTGCAAATGTCATTCTCAATGAAGAAAAACTGAAAGCTTTTCCGCTAAGGTCAGGAACACATCAAGGATGTCCGTTTTCACCACTGCTGTTCAACATGGTACTAGAAGTCCTAGCCTCAGCAATGAGACAACAAAAAGAAATTAAAGGCATCCAAATCAGCAAAGAAGAAGTCAAACTATCACTCTTTGCAGATGATATGATACTATATGTGGAAAACTCAAAGGCTCCACTCCAAAACTGCTAGAACTTGTACAGGAATTCAGTAAAGTGTCAGGATATAAAGTCAATGCACAGAAATCAGTTGCATTTCTTTACACTAACCACAAGACAGAAGAAAGAGAAATTAAGGAGTCAGTCCCATTTACAATTGCACCCAAAACCCTAAGATACCTAGGAATAAACCTAACCAAAGAGGCAAAGAATCTATACTCAGAAAACTATAAAGTACTCATGAAAGAAATTGAGGAAGACATGAAGAAATGGAAAAATGTTCCATGCTCCTGGATTGGAAGAACAAATATTGTGAAAATATCTATTCTACCTAAAGCAATCTACACATTTAATGCAACCGCTATCAAAATCCCATCCATTTTTTTCAAAGAAATAGAATAAACAGTCCTAAAATTTATATGGAACCAGAAAAGACCTCGAATAGCCAAAGGAATATTGAAAAAGAAAGCCAAAGTTGGTGGCCTCACAATTCCAGACTTCAAGCTCTCTTACAAAGCTGCCATCATCAAGACAGTATGGTACTGGCACAAAAACAGACACATAGATCAATGGAACAGAATAGAGAGCCCAGAAATAGACCCTCAACTCTATGGTCAACTAATCTTCGACAAAGCAGGAAGGAATGTCCAATGGAAAAAGACAGCCTCTTCAAACAAATGGTTCTGGGAAAATTGGACAGCCACATGCAGAAAAATGAAATTGGACTATTTCCTTATACCACACACAAAAATAGACTCAAAATGGATGAAGGACCTCAATGTGAGAAAGGAATCCATCAAAATCCTTGAGGAGAACACAAGCAGCAACCTCTTTGACCTCATCTGCAGCAACTTCTTCCTAGGAACATCGCCAAAGACAACAGAAGCAGGGCAAAAATGAACTATTGGGATTTAATCAAGATCAAAAGCTTTTGCACAGCAAAGGAAACAGATAACAAAACCAAAAGACAACTGACAGAATGGGAGAAGATATTTGCAAACGACATATCAGATAAAGGGCTAGTATCCAAAATCTATAAAGAACTTATCAAACTCAACACCCAAAGAACAAAGAATCCAATAAAGAAGTGGGCAGAGGACATGAACAGACATTTCTGCAAAGAAGACATCCAGATGGCCAACAGACACATGAAAAAGTGCTCCACGTCACTCGGCATCAGGGAAATACAAATCAAAGCCACAATGAGATACCACCTCACACCAGTCAGAATGGCTAAAATGAACAAGTCAAGAAATGACAGATGCTGGCGAGGATGCGGAGAGAGGGGAACCCTCCTACACTGTTGGTGGGAATGCAAGCTGGTGCAACCACTCTGGAAAACAGTGTGGAGGTTCCTCAAAAAACTGAAAATAGAGCTACCCTATGACCCAGCGATTGCACTACTGGGTATATATCCTAAAGGTACAAACGTGGTGCTCCGAAGGGGCACGTGCACCCGAATGTTTATAGCAGCAATGTCCACACTAGCCAAACTATGGAAAGAACCTAGATGTCCATCAACAGATGAATGGATCAAGAAGATGTGGTATATATACACAACGGAATACTATGCAGCCATCAAAAGAAATGAAATCTTGCCATTTGTGATGACGTGGATGGAACTAGAGGGTATTATGCTTAGTGAAATAAGTCAATCGGAGAAAGACAGCTATCATATGATCTCCCTGATATGAGGAAGTGGAGATGCAATGTGGGGGGGTTGGGGGGGTAGGAAAAGAAAAAGTGAAAGAAGATGGGATTGGGAGGGAGACAAACCATAAAAGACTCAATCTCAAAAAACAGACTGAGGGTTGCTGGGGGGAGGGTGGACGGGAAAGGGTGGTGGGGATATGGACATTGGAGAGGGTATGTGGTATGATGAGTGCTGTGAAATGTGTAAACCTGGCGATTCACAGACCTGTACCCCTGGGGATAAAAATACGTTGTATGTTTATTAAAATTATTAATTAATTAATTAAAAAAGATTTTATAAATGCCATCCAACACATTTTCCTCCATCATTTTTGATGAGAAATCTGCTGATTTTCTTATTGAAGGTAACTCGTTCTTTTAAAAAAATTTTTTAAAATTTATTTCACAGAGAGGGATCACAAGTAGGCAGAGATGCAGGCAGAGTAGGGGGGAAGCAGACTCCCCACTGAGCAGAGACCCAATGTGGGCCTCGATCCCAGGACCCTGAGATCATGACCTGAGCTGAAGTCAGAGGCTTAACCCACTGAGCCACCCAGGCGCCCCTGGAGGTATCTTGTTCTTGACAAGTTAATTCTGCTCTCAAGAGTTTCTCTTTGGCTATGACTTTTGACAATTTGATTATAGTTTGTTTTGGTGTGGATCTCTTTTTGTTTATTCTTCCTGGAGTTTGTCAAGCCTTTTCTTTTTTTTAACCTGAGGTTAAGTAAAGAATTCTTAAGAAATAATATCAAAAGGGTAATCTCATAAGAAACTCTAAAATATTATTAAGTTGGATTTCATTAAAATAACACATTTGCTCTGAGAAATACCTTTTTAATAAAATGAAAAGATAGATGTAGAATGAGAGAAAATATTTGTAAATCACAACTATATCCAGAACATACAAAGAACTCTCAAAACTCCATAAGATAATAAACTATTCATTTTTAAAATGGGAAAGGACATGAAAAGACACTTCACCAGAAAAGATAAAAGATGGCAAATGAGCTCATTAAAACCCATTAGAAAAACACAAATTAACACCATGATGAGATGCCGCTTTAACCCTATTTGAATGGTAGAAATAAAAAATACGACAATATCAGTTTCAGAGAAACTGGAACTCCTATATATTGAAGGAAGGAATGGAGAATGGTACAGCCACTCTGGACAACAGTTCGCTTGTGCTCTCTCTCTCTGACAAATAAATAAATAAAATATTATAAAAAGCTCTTGTTTTTTGATTTTCTGTTTAGATGATCTGTCTCTCGGTATAAGTGAGTTATTAAAGTCCCCTACTATTATTGTATTATTATCAATTAGTTCCCTTACGTTTGTTATTAACTTTTTATGTATATGGGGTGCTCTTATTTGGGTGCATAAATATTTATAATTATTATGTCTTCTTGCTGGATTTTCTCCTTCATGATTATAGTGTCCTTTGCCTCTTGTTACAGAGTTTGTTTCCAAGTCTATTTTTGTCCAATGTAAGTATTACTACTACAGTTTTCTTTTAACAACCATTTTTATGATAGATGTTTCTCCATCCCCTGACTTTCAATCTGCAGTTGAGTCTCCTATAGGCTGCGTATAGATGGGACTTTTTAAAAATTTTTTTAAAAATCTATTATATCTCCCTATGTCTTTTGATTGGAACATTTGGGCCATTTACATTCAAAGTAATTATTGATAGATATGTATTTACTGTCATTTTATTATTTGTTTTGTGGTTGTTCCTGAAGATTTCTCTGATCCTTTCTTTTCTTTCTCTTTTTCATGGTTTGCTGATTTTCTTTAGAGATATATCTGGATTTCTTTCTCTTTATTCTTTGCTTATTTATTAGTGGTTTTTGATATATGGTTACCATTAAAGTTTTATATAACATCTTCTGCATATAGCAGTCTATGTTAAGTTGAAGTTAATCTAAGTGTATTTATTTTTTAAAAGATTTTATTTATTTATTTATTTATTTATTTATTCATTTATTTATTTGAGAGAGAGAGAGAGAGTAGAAGTGGGGAGGAGGGTCAGGGGGAGAGGGAAGAGCAGACTCCCCACTGAGCAAGGAGCCCAGTGTGGGGCTCAATCCTAGGACCCTGGAATTACGACCCGAGCCAAAGCAGACGCTCAACTGACTGAGCCACCCAGGCAACTTGATGGTCACTTGAGTTTAAATCTATTCTTTACTCCCCTCCTCTCCATGTTTTAGGTATATGTCTTAATGGTTTGCATCCCTTTATTTTGTGAGTTCCTTGACTGGGTTTTTACAGAAATATTCATATACTGCTTTTGTGTTTCCTACTTTCATACTCTCACTTTTGGTCTTTCCTTTTCACTCAATAAGTCCCTTTTAGTATTTCTTTCCGGGCTGGTTTACTGGCTGTTTTACAGTGAACTCTAATTTTTGTTTGTCTGTGAAACTCTGTATCTCTCCTTCTATTCTGAATAGAAGGATAGTCAGCTACACCTTCTGTTCTTAAGGGTAATGGCCTTTTGAAGAAGAGGTTCTGTGGTACCTTTCCATGTAGTGTTCCTTATTCTGCAGGGCCTGGTGCTTCTGGGATTGTCTCTAATGTGTGCTGCATGTGCTCTTATATATTGTACTGGTCTCTTTATCCTTTAAGCCAGACATCTGCAGAGGGTCAATTTGCCTGTTGTGGACAGTGTTTTGTCCTTGGTCTAGATTTGATGCATTTTAACTAGGTCTGCTCTGGTCTGCTTGTGAAATGACACCTGTCACCACCACTGTTGGAACTGAGGCTTTGCAAATCTCCTATGTTGGGAGATGTGGTTTGAGCAGGGTTTGGGCTTGTCTTTTGGGGGACAGAGCCCACTGCATTGGGACTAAGGCAAGCGTACCTGGGAAGTGCAGTTCCACCAGCATGTAAGGGCCAGGGCTTAGTGTGAACATGTTAGGTAGTGAGTGTGAGCAATGCACTGGTTCCCACAGGTGGCCCTGTGCTTATGCAGAGGGTCAGGGCTGGGAAATGGCACTGGCCAGTTCCTTTAGTCCTGGAGGGGTCTCTCCATGAGCATGGTCTTTCTGGGACACACTCTAAGATGAGCAAATAAGCTCTCCACTGTGCGTCCCAGATGCTCTTTAGATAGCTGTTTCCATGGTGTATGTCTCCAGGTTGTTTGCCTTCAACCTCTGCAAGAGCAGTGCAATGCTGCTCAGCTCTCTCCAAGCCAACCCCACTAACACTTAGAACTCCAGGTTTTAAGCCCTGCAGGTTGCAAGACTTAATGAAATTCAGCCCCTCTTGCTTTCCAAGCCAGTTGCTACAGGGATTAGTTTTCCATGTGTGTTCCCTTGTGTGCTTGTCTATCTCTCTCGTTTCACCACAATCACGGCTCCCTCTTCACCACAGTGGCCGTGATCTGTTTTTGCCCCAAACTACATCTCCACACTACTTGCCTTCTTTGATGTGGCCTCTTCTCTACCTTTATTTATGGAGTTAGTTCTGCCAGTATTCAGGTCCATTTCTGGGGGTACTTAGGATGATTCAGTAGTTATCTAATCATATTTGTGGGATGAGGTGGGCCCAGGATCCTCTGACTCTGCTGCTATCTTCTAACTTCTCTCTCTGTATTTTAAATGTTTTGAATCACCTCCATCCTGTTTTACACAATGGCTACACCAATTTGCATCCTCACCAACAGTACAAGAGGGCTCCCCTTTTTCCACATCCTTGGCAACACCTGTTATTTTCTCTGTTTTTGATTTTAGCCATTCTGACTGGTATGAGGTGATATCTCTTTGTAGTTTATTCATGCAAAATCTTAAAAGAAATCATCACCCATAGAGGATGAGTCCCATCAAAACAGTGTATCAAACCAATAACAAGGAAGACATGAATTTTAGGAAGCAGAATAGCCCACTTAGGGTCTTAGTAAAGAAATGTTTTAAGTCAGCATAACACTCTTAACCAATAAAGATTGAAACAGGGTCTTGGAAGGTAATTTCCAAGAACAAAGAAATGGATATAGTTGGAGATTTGAAAAACATTGTCAATAGGTTTGTGACAGAAACGTGAACTCTTGAGGGTAGAAACTTCATCTGTTTTTCTTGATGATGTAGTCGAACATTTTAGTATAGTACCTGGCACATGGTAAGCCCTCAATACAGATTTGTTAAATAGAAAATAGAGGAAGAGTGCAGGAGAGAAGAATTTGAAACAGCAAGTATACAGTACTGTTTTGAGAAGTGTTTCTGGGGCGCCTGGGTGGCTCAGTGGGTTAAGCCGCTGCCTTCGGCTCAGGTCATGATCTCAGGGTCCTGGGATCGAGCCCCGCATCGGGCTCTCTGCTCAGCAGGGAGCCTGCTTCCCTCTCTCTCTCTCTGCCTGCCTCTCTGCCTACTTGTGATTTCTCTCTGTCAAATAAATAAATAAAATCTTTAAAAAAAAAAGAAGTGTTTCTGTAAAGGTGATCAGAGAAAAATGGAGTAGCTTGAAAGAAAAGTAGAATCAAAAGAAAGTATTTTTAAATTAGGAAAAATGACAACATACTTGTATCCTGATGGGAATGAGAAAATAGAGAAAAACATTTAAGAATGAGGGAAGTTTTCTTGTGATTGCTTGTATATTCTCAGAGGATTGGGAAGCAAAGTTACAGGTACGAGTGAAGATGGTTCATGGTCAGCAAATGCCCCCAATATCCTGAACTTGCCTGGATATTCCATTCATCTTTTTATATGGAACTTTTCATAATAAAGTGCTGTGAAAAATTAAAAAGAAATGCTTCTATTAAAAGGCATGATAAAGAAGAGTGAAGGCAAGCTACAAACCAGAAGGAGATATTTCTATTAATGAAATCACCAAAGAATTATAGAATACTTAGAGAACGCCCACAAATAAATAGGTAAACAACCCACGGGGAAAATGGGCAAAAGACAGTAAATAGACACCTCATAGGCAAGGAAAACACCAAGGCCACATATATGAAAAACTGATCAATATTATTGCTAACCAAGAAATTGCAAATTAGAGACACCTGAGTGGCTCAGACAGTTAAGCATCTGCCTTCGGCTCAGGTCATGATCCCAGGGTCCTGGGATCGAGTCCCGAATTGTACTCTTTACTCAGTGGGGAATCTTCTCCTTCCTCTACCTGCTGCTCCCCCTGCTTGTGCTCTCTCCCTCTTTCTCTCTGACAAATAAATAACTAAAATCTTTTAAAAAATTAAAAAAAGAAGTTACAAATTAAAGCTATAATGAGGTACCATTTCACTTTCACTAGATTGACAACGATTTTGTAGTTTGTTAATAAGAATGTGATGGGGAACCTGGATGGCTCAGTGGGTTAAAGCCTCTGCCTTTGCTTCATGTCATGATCCCAAGGTCCTGGGATCAAGCCCTGCATCGGGCTCTCTGCTCAGCAGGGAGCCTGCTTCCTCCTCTCTCTGCCTGCCTCTCTGCCTGCTTGTGATCTCTGTCTGTCAAATAAATAAATAAAATCTTTAAAAAAAAATAAGAATGTGGACCAAGTGGAACAGTTAAACACTCTTGATAGGAGTGTGAATTAGTATAATCATTTTGTAAGTAAATCTGGTGTGATCTAGTAATGTTGGAAATATGTCTCCTCTATGAGTTGAAAATTCAAGTCCTAAGTATAAACACTAGAACACAGCTTCGCAGCCATTTTATTCTCTGGCCCACACAGGAAATGCTGTTTGTATGACACACAGGAGTAAGATGACAAGGCTGTTTAGGGCCAGAACCAAGAGATCTAGGGTCTGTGGACTGGCTCCCTCTAGGACTAAAGGGGTCTCAACCTTTCATGTCCAAAAGTTGGAGGACTCTCACAAATGGGCACCAGGAATCATGCTCCAGAATGTTTATAGCAGCAATGTTTGTAATGTTCCCCGCAAATAGAAACAAACCAAATATCCATCAATGTTAAAATGGATACATAAATTGAGATACAGTTGATTCTTGCAATTTGTAGAGCCCATATTTGCAAATTTCCCTACTTGACAAAGTTCATTTGTGACTCCAAATCAGTACCAGCATGCTTTCCTTGTCACTTGAAGGAACAGTGAAAAATTTGAGTCACTGGAAATACATGTATGTTCCCAGATGAGGTCAAACAAGGTGACACTTTGCCTTCTTCTTTCAGTCTCATACTGTAAGCAAGGGTCCTTTCATGATGTAGTTAGTACCCCACATTTTGCATTTTTGTGCTTTTTGTTGGTTACTTCACAATTAAAGATGATCACCATGCTTAGTGCTAATGTGTTGTCTAATGTTCTTGATTGAAAAATGACTGTGGGGGCACCTGGGTGGCTCAGTGGGTTAAGCCGTTGCCTTCAGCTCAGGTCATGATCTCAGGGTCCTGGGATCGAGTCCCACATCGGGCTCTCTGCTCAGCAGGGAGCCTGCTTCCCTCTCTCTCTCTCTGCCTGCCTCTCTGCCTATTTGTGATCTATCTCTGTCAAATGAATAAATAAAATCTTTAAAAAAAAAAAGAAAAAGAAAAATGACTGTGATGTGCCTTATGGAGAAAATATTTGTGTTAGATAAACTCTGTTCAGGTGTAAGTTATAGCGCTGTTGGCTATGAAGTCAATGTTAATCAATCAATAATGTATATTAAACAAAGTCCCTTTATCTTTTTTTAAAAGATTTTATTTATTTATTTGACAGAGAGAGATCACAAGTAGGCAGAGAGGCAGGCAGAGAGAGGGAAACAGGCTCCCTGCTGAGCAGAGAGCCCGATGCAGGACTCGATCCCAGGAACCTGAGATCATGACCTGAGCCGAAGGCAGCGGCTTAATCCACTGAGCCACCCAGGCGCCCAACAAAGTCCTTTTAAAGAGAAACACAAATGAAATATGGATATGCATTGATCAGTTGAAATGTGACCAGAGGATCATAGGAGCTTGAAATTATATTTCCCTTAGGAGCAATATTTCAGGATTGCCTAATTCTGTGTTCATGGCAACTTCATAGAATGTAACTACCACAATAATGAGAATTTACTCTATATTCATTTGGTGAGATAGTATATGGCACTGATAATGATTCCTTGCCACATGCAACCACAGGGATGAGTCTCAGTTACACAAATTATTCCCCTGTATAAAGAACAAAGGAAGCAGTAAAAAACAAGATGTTGTTAGGATTATGAATCTACCTAGAAAATAACTAAAAGAAAAGGGAGGGGAGTGATTGAATGGCTCAGTCGGCTGGGCGTCTGCCTTCAGCTCAGGTCATGATCCCAGGGTGCTGGGATTGAGTCCCACATTGGGCTCCTTGCTCAGTGGGGAACTTGCTTCCCCCTCTGCCTGCTGCTCCGCCTGCCTGTGCTCTCTCTCTGACAAATAGGTAAAAATCTAAAATAATAAATAAAAGAAAAGGGAGGGAACAATGAAGACACAGGATAGAGGTTACTCTCGAGGAAGGTGAAAGGAAAGGAATCGAGGGATACATGCAAGAAACTTCTAAGGTAATGGTGATGTTTGAAAAAACACTGCTGTAGAAGTTTATTGAGGGAGTAAGTGACTCTTAAATCTGTCTCTCTGGCTCTGATCCCTCATTGGAGCCCCAGGGCAAATTTCTAAGTGCATTTTGGATAATTATACCTGCATATCCTACAAATACCTCAACCTGCCATATCCAAAGTCCAAACCCGTCATTTTCTTCCCAAACTTCCTTTCTTCCTGTGTCCCTCTGCTAGTGAATTCTCCCTACCATGAAATAACTCAAAAACAGAAATTTTGGTCATCTTTGACTTCTGCATCATCTTAGGCCTTCAGGGACCCCAAAAATGTGCCTGTCAGATCTCTTGCTAGAGTGAGCATTGTGGAATGACAAGCCCTAGCTGTCACTTCTTTGGCTCCACCACTAACTTTGTGCCAAGACTACACATCTCTGGGAAATTCCCAGCCAATGACTAAGCATGGCAGGGACATACTGCTGGGGGACAGGACTCCACTTACTGTTGGCTGTGGGGTGGGGAATCCATGTGAGCCAGAATAAACTAAAGTCTACACTTTAGTTTTAGAACTAAACAGCATCTGAAATTCAGCCTATTTGACTCCCCCCACCCCTCTTTCTCCCACATCTCTCTTAAAGATGTCAGACATGCATCACATTTTAAATAGTCTTCCTGCTTACCGCTGCTGCTTCTCCTTTATTCTTCACATGCCATTCCCCCATAACGATCTTTCACAATCTATCATGTCTTGGTATCCATATTTTTGTAGAAATCAAACTAACAACAGTGGTAGTCAGGAGTGGTCTTGGCAACAGGCTGGAAGATGGGGTTTATGGACTGGCTCCCTTGTTACCCAAATGGCAACAACAGTACCATCCTGAATATTCTGTGTGGTATGGATAATTTTTTTTCAGTGACTCTTGATTTATTTTAAAAGATAATACCAAAGACAGTAATAAGGCCAGGGAGAAATGGCACCATTCTAACAGCCCAATCCCAAAGGAACTTTTCTCCATGTTACAGAGGACTCCAGCATTCATAAACACCAGACAGAGCCTTTGGCGTAAGGATTTAAGGATGGTCAGGAGGCAGCTCATGTGTTGGACAACAGAGACCCTCAACAGAGAACAGTCTCCGCTTCAAAATTAAAAACAATTCCCTAGGAGAAATGGAATGCTGATAATCGGTACTGAATTTTGTAGGGGAATGACCCACTTTGGTTTTCCAAGTGAATGTAATGGAGCTTATGTACTTTCTTCACAAATAATTTTTCTCCCTCACTGTAGACTTGAGATCTGTCATTTATGTTACCTGGGGTTCCCGTAACATTAACATCTTTAAAACTAGGGGGCATCCCATGGAGAGGTTTAAATTTCTGTAAACCAAGGTGAACTGTTCTTGTGGAACAGTAAGTCAGCAGCAAATGAGGTAAATCCGAGGCCCGGCCATGGATGCCACTTGCTGGGTTAGTTTTTTTTTTTTTTTTTTTTTTAAAGATTTTATTTATTTATTTATTTGATAGAGAGAGATCACAAGTAGACGGAGAGGCAGGCAGAGAGAGAGAGAGAGAGGGAAGCAGGCTCCCTGCCGAACAGAGAGCCCGATGCGGGACTCGATCCCAGGACCCCGAGATCATGACCTGAGCCGAAGGCAGTGGCTCAACCCACTGAGCCACCCAGGCGCCCTGCTGGGTTAGTTTTTGATGGTCCAGAGGAGCAGGTGGTCCGTTTCTACAGTCAAGACACCAGATCCATCATAGGTATTGGAAGTACTGACCAGTGTTCCAAAGCCAAGCATGTTGTTTGTGAGGTTCCACTTTAGGCCTGTTGTCGTAACATGATTGCAAGACTGTCCAACAGGAATAAGGCCGCACCAATCACCTTCCATTCCGGTATCTACATGCATTTTGTGATTTCCTGGTTGAAGCAGGTAGATGAGAGATTCCTCTTGGATTATTATAATTGGCACAGGAGTGATGCAAGTAGCTTGGAACAGGGTGCTCACAGATGCCATAAACTGGTCAAAACGCCCACCAAGACCTCCCAAGGTCATGATTACATCTACCTGTAGGTGTTTTTCTTCTATCTTTTTTGGAGAAGTTCAAGACACTTGGTGAAGTCAGTATGGTTTTGGTCATGTGTTGAAATAATCTCACATCCCTTGACAGCATAATATTCTTTAACTTCAGGCCTAACAGAATCAAAGTCTCCACTGATGAATTCAGGCAAAAAGTTTTCCCTCTCTCCTTCCATGGTATCATGAAAGGAGAGAGGGAAAACTTTTTGCCTGAGGTTGGCACCTCCATCAGCACAGGCTCTCAAAAGGGCTTTGCTCCAAAGATGATGAACACATTTGTCCAGAGGCTGATTCAGAACCACAAGGCAGTATTTCAACTTCCTGGTGGGAAGAAGGGGTTCCAACGGGGTAAAGGCATGCTCCATATCAGACTACAGGCCTACAGTGGTGGGTGGAGCCCGCGGCGAGCAGAGCCGGGGCTCCGGGAGCGAAAGCGATCGACCGCTCGGAGCTCAGCTGAGGAGCCTCGACCTCTGTGTGGCATGGATAATTAATAGCACAAGGTTAACTGGAAACATCACAGTATAGAGTTTTATCCTAGCTTGTGAGATGATTCAGGCCTTTGAATGGTATGAAGGGCACAAAATCCAAGGAAGGCCAAAAGTGTCAGTCATCTCCAAGTTGTACTGATGCCCTGAAGAGACACAATGCGTAACTAATGAACATTATCAAAGAGTTAAGGGCTAAGGGTGAGACACACAGAGCTTCCTTGGTAACTTATAAAAAGGCCCATTCCTGGGACGCCTGGGTGGCTCAGTTGGTTGGACGACTGCCTTCGGCTCAGGTCATGATCCCGGAGTCCCGGGATCAAGTCCCGCATCGGGCTCCCAGCTGCATGGGGAGTCTGCTTCTCCCTCTGACATTCTCCTCGCTCATGCTCTCTCTGTTTCTCTCTCTCAAATAAATAAATAAATTCTTTAAAAAAAAAAAGGCCCATTCCTACAGCAGAGGAACAGGAGACACACTGAGGATCCCAGAGAGGATGTGGTAGTAATACAGGTAAAACTTCAGAGGCGGTTACATCCTCAACCAACACAGGCCCATTATAGGAAGTTGAGGGTTCTCTTTGGAAAAAGGCCAGATTCTGAAGAGCGGCCAGGAAATGTCCCATACATGCCCCCAAGGAAGCTGGTTTTGCAGAAACAGTTTTGTATCTTGATTACAGCAGTAGTTATATGTTTTACCCATATATTAAAAATCAGGGTACCGAAAACCAACAAAGGAAAAAATGGTTAATTTAACCATAACAATTCAAAACTTATTATTTAAAAAATCTTTTAATGCATGACATATAAACAATGGGACACAAAATACATATCAAAATCATGGCACACTTCTGAAAAGTGATATTGGAAGTTAATTAAAAAAAAAAACAGAGAGTAGATCAAGGCCTTCAAAATCTCTGGGGGGAAATTTCAGCCTGAAATTTATTCATCTAGGTACCAATTAAGAATGAGATCAATACAAACTTTGCCCAGGTAAATTCTCAAAAGAAGTCACTTACCATGTGTCTTTTCTCGGGAAGTACCCAGAGGATGTGTCTCATCAAAAACACTGTAGTAAACAACAAGAAAAAAGTGGGTTCCGAGAGGCCCCAGACCGCACTTGGGTGCCTAGCAAAGGAATGTTCTAGATTGATGCAGCACCCTTAGCAATCAACAAAGATTGGAGCACGCTCTGGGAAGGCATACTCCAAGAACAAAGGAATGAAGATATTTGAAGATTTGGAAGAGATGGATGATAGGTCCATGACAGAAACGGAAGTTCCTTTAGCCCTGTTCACCGATGTAGCTCCAGGTCTTAGAACAGTGCCCAGCAGGTGGCAAGCATTCAGTAACGCTTTGTGAGATTCGAACAGAGAGGAGGACTGAACGGGAGGAGAGGAACTTGAAACAGTACGAACAACTTATTCTTTTAAGATTTATTTTCCTATTAGAGAGAGAGAGAGAGAGAGAGAGAGAGGAAGCATGATCAGGAGGGGCAGAGGGAAAGAGAATCTCAAGCAGACTCCAGGCTGAGCGCCCAGCCCAACACAGGGCTCGATCTCACCACCCTGAGACCACGACCTGAGCCCAGATCAAGAGTCGGATGCTCAACGGACGGCACTACCCAGCTGCCCTGACACAACTCTTCAAAGGAGTTCTTCTGTAAGGCCGAACAGGGAAATGTGGGGGCGCTCAAATGGAAAGTGGGATCAGAAGAGGGGTTTTTTAAGTTAGGAGAAATGACATGACAGTACATTGATACGAGTGATCCCAAATGGAGGGACACATTTATAAGGATGGAAGGAAGTTTTCTGCCAGTTGCCCTCTACTCTCAGGAAAATGGGAACCAGGGCCATCAGGTGGGAGTGAAGAGGGTGAGTGAACAGAAAGGACCCGAATATCCTCAACATCTCCAGATGTCCCCCAAATCGTCCTCCTTGACCCGAAAGCTGGCTGTTCCCTAAGATCATTATTTTCCTTGAAGCATTTCTTGGGTGGTGTTGAGTCTCACACACTCTTCTACCACGAGAGCGTTAAATCCTTGCATAATTTAGATCCCTTCAAAGCTGTTGAGATCAGCTTCATGGCCCTCAGCATGTTCTATCCCAGGAAATGAGCATGTGGACTTGAAAAGAATGTGGAGTAGAAGAAACAAAATAGGTGAACCTAGGAGAAGGGAAGAAAAAATAAGGCAAAAACAGAGAGGGAGGCAAACCCGAAGAGACTCTTAACTCTAGGAAACAATCCCCGAGTTCTGAGAATTGCTGGAGGGGAGGTGCATAGGGGATGGGGGAAGTGGGAGAAGGGCATTGAGGAGGACACTTGATGAAATGAGCCCCCGGTGTTATATGCAGCTGATGATGAATCACTAAATTCTACCCCTGAAAGGCGTAATGCTGTACATTAACGACGTTGAAATTCAATACAAAATTTTAAAAAAAGAAAAAGAAAGAAAAGGAGGTGTACGCAACAGCTCTTGAATGGAGCATCCTGTAGGTGTCCATTAGTTCAAGCTAAAACCAAGACCGTTCAGGTCTTCTATATCCTCACAAATTTTCTGTCTAGTCCTTCTGTCAATTATTGAGACAGAGTAGTAAAGCCTCCGGATACCACCGTTGAATGTGCTAGTTCTGCCATCAATTTTGTCACGTTCTGTTGTATGTATTTTGAGGCTCTGTACTTTCGCGCATCTAAGTTTACAACTGTGATGTCTCCCATACTGGTGGATCCTTTTATCATTATAAACTCCCCAATTCTGGGGGCGGCTGGGTGGCTCAGTTGGTTAAGAGAATGCCTTCAGCTGTGGTCATGGTCCCACGGTCCTCGGATCGAGCCCCACCTAGGGCTCTCTGCTCAGGGGGGAGTCTGCTTCTCCCTCTGCGTGCACTCTCTCTGTCTCAAATAAATAAATAGAATCGTAGAAAAAATGTCCAGTTCTGTCTCTGGGAACACGTTCTGCCTTAAAGGGCTACTTTGTGTGTTGTGATGATGGCCACGACGGCGCACACTAGAGGCTGAACTCTCGGTAGATCGTCCTCCGCCTTTTCCCTCTCAGTGGGTTTAGGGCGTTATCGGAAGAACCTCGCCTGACCAGAGCATACAGTGAAATGCACCGGGTCTTACACTGGGTGGACCCTCTCTATACTTGGCGATTAATGCATTCAAACTAGGGGTGAATTTACAGATGTTGCTTTGCTGTGACTTGTATACATTTCTTACGTCTTTTTGTACCTCTCTTTCTCCAGGACTACCGTCTTTTGGGTTAGATAGATGTGTTCTCACGTACCACTTGACTCCTTGGTGCTGGGGCCCCAGCCCCTGAGGCCTCGGAGCTTTCAGGGTGGCCCTTCGCTCCCTAGCAAGACCCAGCATGTGCCCTGTGCTGATAGACGCTGTGGAGAATGCTCCCCACCAACCGCAGGGGCCCCTCCCAGCGGAAGCCCTGATCTTCTCTCCATAACCTGGCTGGGGCTATGCCAAGCCTGATAAGGGAGAAAAGAAATGATACACCGAGGCAGTTTCCAGAAATAGCTGCTCTGTACTGGCAGGAGCAGGGGAAATAGCCTTGGGATTGGAGTTTGAGGGTGCTGGATCAAGAGGACAGGAAGAGAAGACTGGGTAAGCAGGTTTTACTGAGTGGGGGGCACTTTCTGATCCCACGGGATTTCCCATACTGGCGGGGACTCCAGGAGAGGGAGCAAATTCACCACCAGGATGGCCCTCCAAAGCTTTAAGAAGCTGAAGCCCACACGGAGAGAAGTGCGAGTCCCTGCCCTGGACGAGCAGGTGGCAGAGGAAGGAACAAAGAGGTTGAGTGAGGCAGGCCTGGTGGAACAGATAGAACACGTGAGGCCAGAAGGCTATGCGCCACGGGAGGGCCCAGAGGACACACCATGCACCAAAGCCATCAGGAGTGTTCTGGTGGGGGAGGGGGGCAGCATCACCAAGAAGTTCGGTGGTTGCTCTCCTCTGCAGGCCAGGGCAGATGACGGAAGGAAGGTGGTCCTGGCCCGGGCTCATCCCCATCCATGGGAGTGAGGGAACGCTGACATAACAGAGGGCTGGGGTGGCTCTTGACTAAGAGACTCCAGGAGACCATGTTTCTAGTAACAGCTGGCAAGGGCGACTGGCACGGAGCTGAGAGGATGGTTCCAAAAGCCTGGCTCCCTCGGAGCAACAGCGGTCCGAAAAAGGCAAGAGGAAGAGGCTGGTCGTCCCAGGAAAGAGTCACAATTTCTTGCTCCGTTCCTGGTCCTGAGGCGGTTTTGAGACCGGCCCCACTGACTGAAGAGGTGGAGGAGTCCTGAGGAGGAAGGGTCTGGAAACCAGGAGGTCAGTATATATACGGTTTGTGACGCCACTGTCCTTCTCTACAGAAAAGGACTGCCATTTCTCAGGGGATGGTGCCCTGGGGAGAGAGGAATACTCAGACATGCCTGGAACCATCTGACACAGGGTCCGAGGTGACACTGATTCTGGAGACCCACAGTGTCATGACAGGGCCTGGCGAGACTGGGGCTGAGGAGACTCTGGTAATAAATGGAGTTGGGACTAGAGACCCAGTCATGGGCCATGGCAGTGGTCACTTCTCCAGTCCTCAACTTGACAACTGATACACGTGGCAGTTGGGGTGAAAACCCCCACAATGGATCACTGGTCTGTGTGGTAAGAAGCTATCGCGCCAGGGTGGCCAAGTGGATGCCCTGACACCGGTCCTGCCGCAGACCAAACAGGTTAAGTTGAAACTGCTATCGGAGCAGGGCAAAGCTGAAGGGCGGGAGTCAGCAGGGATTGCGGACGCCGGTGGAGACCTATAGGGTGCAAGCAAAGAGGAGACACGAGAGCCCCAGGGATGACGAGAGTGCGGAAGGTGTGAAAAGGCTCCAGGATTCTGTCTGCGGGGGATAGGGACAAGGAGGCTTCCACTGGCTCCAACGGCAATGTTCCCTAGGAGGGCGGTGGGGAGAAGAGATGCTACTGTATCCTCCGTGACCAATTTAAGCATGTCTGAAACAGCACCATGACTTTAAGAGTCAGTGGGAGAAGTGGGAGAGGGCGTTTTCCACACACAGGCAGGGACAGCGGGGGGCGGGGGCACGCTGGAGGAGGAGGCTCATTGCAGAGTTAGAGTGTGCCCAGTCTCCCCTGCTCTGTGATGTTCTCCGGCACGGTAGGCTTCTCGGGTGCAGACCCAGTGACATGACACTGGGCCTCGGAGCTCACACAGACGAGAAGTGTTCAGGCACCCCAGGCCTCTCCTGGGGATCAGCCAGAGTAGGATGCGGGAAGGAGAGAGGCAAGGGGCAGACAGAAGAGCATGAATGGGAAAGAGGAAGGAGAAGCATGGAAGGAAGGGAGGGCCCTTGGAGTAGGGGTTGGGTGGCAAGCAAGGGAAATTCTAATGGGCCGGGACCTCACAGAAGCCAAGGGAGAGAGGGACCACTCCCCGGATGTCATGACTGCTCAGCTCAGAGAAGCTGGGAACCCGTAGTGTCAGGAAAATCTGAGACCACTGGCGCCCCACCCCCACCGCCACCACCACTGTTAGGCCTACTTAGCTGTACCTTGCTCCAGACCTCTCGACATTCTTGTACCTACACCTCTACCTAGTCTCAATATAGGAGTGGTTGGTGGTTTTCAATTCATTTCATTATTTGCCAATGTGTGTCCAGCTCCACTGACCTCCAAATTGCTCTATTCAGTCACGAGGGTGCTTTGAAACCTGTAAACGTGGCCTCTCGCGTTCCTTCTGACTGCCGCCTTTCCCATCCTCGGGATGCACACTTCCCGTTGCTTGCATCCCTCTCCTCACTGTTGGGAACTTGGAGTGTTCCCAGTTTTTCTCATCACCAACGTCCTAGCGCACGTGTCCTTCCTTACCCACTGCGGGAATGAGCGAGTCTCCAGAAGCAGCACCGGCAGCAGATTTGCTGGATGGTAGATAGGGAATGTGGGTGTTCTCCGCTTTAAGGTTTTCCGCTCAAAGCGAGCACTCTGCCCCCAGACTGCGTGCTTTTGATCCTGCCAGGGATCCCAGCAATCCTGATGACCTTGGGCGAGTGGCTCAACCTCTCAGTGCCTGTTTCCTCCCCTGTAAGAGGGCGGTAACCGAGGGAACCTCAACCCTACGCCTGTCTTGTGGGTGCGTGACTAGTTAACTACAGTGCTTACGTGAGCGCCGGGCATGTGGCACCTATTGTATAAGTTGCTTTGCATCGATTCTGCCAAATACCTCCCAAAAGGCTGCCCTGGGCCCCCACCCCCACCCGCAGCAGTGGGCAAAAGCACCGCTTTGCTCACAACCACTGCCACCCTTGGAATGGTTCAGCTCTTTGATCGTCCCAAGTCCAGATTGTGAACACCGATTCGAGGTTTTAGTTCACACCTCCGGCAATGGTGATGGTGAGCAACTTTTGGTGCCTGCACTGGCGGCTGGGATTCCCTCTTTTTTTGAACCGCCTCGGAGAAGAGGAGGAGGGGCCGGCAGGATGGGGGCAAAGCCCGGCCTGTGCACCAGACCTGCCTGCCAATACAGTTCCCGGAGCAGAGAGTCACGGACCAACTTGATGGTCCATCGTGGTCGAGTGATTGCGACCAAGACTGAAAGGTGCGTAAATATGACATCGTTTGCTCTCGGGCCCTTCGCAGGGAAAGTATGCCCGCCTCCCGCCCCCCCCCCCGATCCCGTGACTGCGGGCTTCCCGTGCCCAGTTTCCCATCGGGTCCTAAGTGCCACTGTGGAAAACAGGCCGGCGAATCCTCTGTGCGCTCCGTGCCTCACCTCGGTCCCGACCTTTCGTCCCCAAGACCCGGGAGACAGGTGCCACCGCCCCCGGCTCGGCGGATGGAGAGACGGAAGCTCAGAGCGGTGACTCTAAGTGGAAAGCAGGTTCTGGGCAAGGGAGGAGGGACCAGAACAGCCCCAAGCAACGCCAGGAGGACTCACGGACACCCAGCTCCCACCCGCTGCAGGGCGAACCAACGGCGCTCGACCCCATTGGTTAGGGCCTCGAGGGGCGGGCCAACAAGGGGCGCACTGGTTGGTGGGGGGCGGACCAATGAGGAAGCCGCCGCAGTCCCGTCGGAGGCGCGCGCAAGCCGCACGTTGTTTGAGGCGATCTCGAGCGGTTCAACGCCACGCCGCGTGGCGTGGAGCCTGTGGTGAGGGCCCGCGTCGTCCGGACGCCGAGCGACTCCCGCCGCCCCTCAGGCGCTCTCGCCTCTCACCCGTCGCGCCGGGACCAGGGCGGCCGTCTCCCTCAAAGCCCTGCTGCGCGGCGTCACCGGCATGAGCACTCCGAATGAGGGGTCTGTCTGGGGAGCGGGTTTCGGCCCCGAGGGCGGGGAGCAGGCCGGCGTCCGCCCCTCCGGCCCCGCGGCCCCGTGGGCCCCGCGAGCCCCGGGAGTAGGTCTGGATGTGGGCCCGCCGCGGAGCGGCGAGGGCGAGGGCGGGTTCGCAGACGCCGAGGGCTTCGAGTCCGAGCGGGAAGTGCTGGAAGCGGGAGGGCCGGTGCTGTGGGGCCGCGAAGGCCGCCCCGGCTCCCCGGCCGACGACAAGGGGGACGCCCCGGACTACGCGGCCCACCTGGCTGACGAGTCCGCGGCGGACATCGTGCAGCAGCTGACAGACCGCGACGCCCTGGGCCTGCGGAGAAACCCGTCCCCCGAGAGCTGCGCAGCCGAAGCGTCGGGCGGTTGGGCGGGCCTCGACGGGGGGCCCAGTGGGCGAGGCGCGCTGGTTCTGGGCCGCGTGGAGTCGCAGCCGCCTTCCGCCACCGCCGGGCTGCGCGTGGCTGGGCCCGAGGGCAGCCGAGCCTGGGGGAACCCGAGAAGAGGCGCTAAGAGCAGGGCGAATGCCAGGGCGGATCGCCAGCGGCCCACCGCCGCCACCGCCGAAGGCCTGGGCGCCCCGCTGCCTTCCGACCCCGAGTCCTCCGATGAGTTCGGGGAGATACAGCTGATGAGGGTGAGCATTTACTCCAAAGAAGGAGGCCAGGCCAAGCCCAGCAGCCCCGAGGATCCCGGGGACACACCCAGACACTCGAATTTCCGCATCAGGGAGAATTTCCTGCACGTGCCGGGCCCTTTCCTGACCTCGGCTCCCCGAGGATTCACTTCGGTTGTGGAGAGGCAGGCCATCGGAGAGCTGGACATGCCCTCCTCCAAGAAAATGCAGAGTGTGGTCTGGGGGAAGGGGGAGAGCAGGCCCACCTACCGGGGAGCTACTGCTGTTGCTGCGACTGCTGCTGCTGCTGCAGGCGGCTTGCCCCGGGCCACCTCTAGGAGGAAGGTGACCCAGGAGAAGAAATCCCTAGGGGGCCCCCCAAGAGTCGCCTCGGGGAAAAGCTTTCCTTCCTGGGGGCAGAGAGTCTCGGCAGCTCCCCTGGAACCGGCCACCTTCCCCCCAATCTCTGGTGTCCCGCTGCTTGGCAAGTCCAAGAAGCATTCCGTGGGCCCTTGGGGAATCAAACAGCCCAAGCACATGGGGGCCGGGAAGAAATCGGTGGCCAGGAGGACTCGGGAGGCGGAGGTGGTGGCGTCGGCAGGAGAAGGCACTGACTCAAGCAGAGACGCATTCCCAAAGGGCCAGGTGAGTAGGCCATGCTCCTTCTCTCTGGGTGCCCTTCCTCTCCCCCTTCCCCTCCGGCTCTGCCCAGTTCTTTACCCATGCTGCCTCTGTCCCTACTTCAGGGGTTGCCGTGGGTGCCCCTGGGTCATTGGGATCACTGGGATGGCAGATGGGCTCGTCGGTCGTTTTCACGGGGGCAGGTATTAACTTGGAGTAGCACTGCGTGTGAGCCCGGCACCGTTCTGAACCCTTGGCACGTTTCCTGCCTCCTTCCCCCAGAGAAGGGTCTGGATGAAGGGAGGACTGGTAGCTTATTGGAAGCCAGGAACCCCTTCAAACTTTGGACCACGACCCTTCAGGCTTTAGCTGCCTGGGCTTTGTCAGTGGCCTACTCGTCTCCCTGGCTCAGCCCTGCCTCCTGGCCTGGGGCTGATTGAGGGAGAAGGTGCCAGCCAGATCGGGCTGTGAGTTCCCTTGCCCATTCCCTGCCTCACCTCAGCTCTTATACACACGTAGGTACACCTACACACACACACACACACACACACACACACACACACACCCACACACACCCCAAGGCCAGATGGGTGAGAAATTTTTCTTTTAGCTTCCAAAACAGAGGCCAGGGCCATCTTGTTTGTGCATGCATCGTGGAGAATGCAGCACTGGCGACCTCCAGGCCAGAGCCCCCCAAGGCCCAGGAAGCTCGGAAACCTTGGCTCCGAGCCAGGGAGACGTCCTGCCCAGAGGGCCTGCACCCTCCGGTGAGTCTTGTGGGTGTCAGAGGAGTGCGGGGGAGAGGGGAGGAGGAGAGGAACCTCTGGCTTTGGCTCTGCTGGGGGCTCAGTTCTGCACCCCGCCTCCCCGGGCAGCTTCTCGCACAGGATGTGGGATGTGGACAGGATCGACCTTAAGCCGCGTCCTCCCCCACGTGGGGTTTGTGCAGCAGGGGTGATGCGTGGCAGTGCCCCAAACTGCAGCCCCGGACACAGCCAGCCTTTCAGCAGCACGGAGCCTTTCTTCTGATGAGTCCTGTTTGGGCGTGTTGCTCCTGCCAGGGGCTGGCTGTCGATGCTGCTCTGGGAGAGTCCGAGCCAGAGCCACGGTCCCTGGGGCCCACCCTCAAGGATGGGCTGGCTGCCCCTGGGGGACAGGGGGGAGGGGTCCAGAGAGAAGGTTGGAGCCGCTGGCGGAGCAGGGGCCACTGGTTGCCAGCAGAGGGTGGTGCTGCCTCACGTTGGACCCCGCTGAGGCCCTTTGCACCTCCCTGGGGGCCTTGGAAGCTGGATTGGATGTTCTTTCCCTCTCAGGTGACCAGGAGCCACTTGACCAGCCCCCAAGGCCGGAGAGGCAGCAGCAGCCGCCAGCTGGCGCACAGGACTGTCCTCGGGTAATGCTTCCTGTGGCTCCTAGAAAGGCAGGCCCAAACTAGAGGGTGGGATCCGGGTCCAGGCTAGACTGACCTGGGTGCCCCCGCCCGCCCACCCCGATCTGCTCGCCACAGAGGGAAGGTACCACCTTTCCACTGAGGAGCCTCTGGGGGTCTAGCCACTGGGCCTGGGGATGTAGTACCCGCGGGAGAGGGGGAGGTGGAGGAGAGAGGAAGCCAGAGGATACTAATGGTTTCTCTCTCTGTGTCTGCTGTCTGCCGGCCTAGTGTCTCGTGCTACAGAGAGAAATAGACGATCTCAAAGAGCAGCTTGGTATGAGGAACCTCTGGCTGGGGCCGGGCTGGGGCAGAGGCAGGCTGCGGGGTGGGGTGGGGGTCCCCAGGGCAGGACCCGGGATGGGCTGCAGGTGCAGGCGGCCTCCCAGGGACCACCGTTCCTGTGGGGAGGAGACCCTGGCAGGCCTGACCCGGGAGCCTACAGTGCGTGTGCAGCTAGGTGTGCGCACAGGCGGTTCAGCCGTGCCTCTCCTGCGTGGCCGCTCTGCCGGCGGGAACAGGTCGCACAGGTCTCCCTCCTTTAGGACATTTGCAGATGCTGCCTTGATTTTCCCTTTAACAGTTCCTTGGTATGGCTTGCAAGACGTGTGTGTGTGTGTGTGTGTGTGTGTGTGTGTGTGTGTCCGAGTCTGACCGAGTCGGATGTGCCCCAAAGCTGGAGAAGTACCTGCACATCGCGTTCCTTTAGAGGATGTGTCCATAGTGAATGGAGGTGGTGGTTGAGTGAGTCAGGCCTGCACTCCTGGGATAGGGGCTGGAGGGGGTTTCAGGTTGCAGGGCTAGGCGGTTCCCCACGGGGACAGGGGGACGGGCTCCTCTCTCCCCACGTCTGGAGGGTCTGCTTACGCCTGTCTCTGTTTCAGCGGCCATGCGGTCCCTGACTGACAAGTTCCAGAGCCTTTGAAGTGAGTGTTACACACTCCATTCCCCTTTGCACCGTGGCGGCGGCCCCGGGCAGCAGGGCGGAGGCTGGCCCTGGCTTGCTGCTCCTCCCTGAGCCTGCTCTGTCGGACAGGTTGAGCCCAGCATCTCTGCGCACGAGGAGCATCTGGTGCCTTTGGAGCCAGGGAGCTGTGGCCAAGCCGGTTCCCTCCTGTTCGACCTCGGCCAAGACTTCCTCTCCCTGTTCTTTTGCCCCCTCCCCAGCCCCATTCACAGCAGTTTCAAATTAAAGTACCTCTCAGGTCTGTGGTCTGCCCTCTCTGTGGGGTGAGGGGGCTGGGCCGGGCAGTGGGGAGGGGTGGGAGAGGGGAGGGGAGGGGCGGGGCAGGGAGCTGCTCCCTGCCCCAGCCTTTGCCTGAACAGGACCTCCTGGGTCCTGTGGTAGGCCTTCTCCTTGTGGGGAGAGTGGGTGGGCCTGTGCTGGGTGCTGGGTGCCCCCTCTGGGGTCTGCGTGGGCTCTGTCTGGCCACCTGAGCATTTGCTCCCTTTCCCCCGCAGGTCCCCTTCAGGTTCTTCCCTCATGTCCCCCTCTTTTTGAGTCTGGGGGGGTGCTTCCCGTTCATCCCCTGCCCCCGACCCCTCCCCCTTCAGCAGGAACTCAGGACCCCTGCCAGAGCCGCAGCAGCCCCCCGTCCCTTCCCTCCTTGGGATCGCTGTCCTGCTCCTCCCAGCCCCCCTGCTCTGCTGTCTGAGCGTCCTTGATCACTCCTGTGGCTTGTGGCTTTCCCTCGCCGGCCCTCCCTGCCCCTGTGCTTCAACAGGCATTAGAAAGCACAGCTGAGCTCCTCTTGGCCCTTCCTGGGCCCAGCGCCCTCTGCGGAGTCCTTCCCTCCCTCTGGTGCCACCGCGCCCGAGGACCACTGGCGCGGGAACTGGTGCACCTTCGCCTCTCCTCTTTAGCCCTGGGCCTTGAGGCTGGGTTTCCAACCCTGTCACTTCTCCCTCCTTGGGTTCAGTGGCAGGTTGGAGGCAGAAGTCACAGCCCAGTGGGGTTGTTGAGCAGGTACAGGGAACCCGTACAGGAAGGTCAGGGAACCGGGCAGAAAAGCACAGGTTTGTCTCTGGGCTGGAGGTGGGCGCAATGAAGCTTGTGGGGGCTCTGGGCCAACCAGGGGCAAAGGGCCCGCCAGCAGCCAGAAACGGATGGGCTAGCCACCGGAGCTTTCCTTCCCTCCTGTCAAAATCACCTCACCCCCTCCTCCAGCGTGGTCGTCTCTGGTCCCTTGGTTGCAAAGTGGCCATCCCCTTCCATGGCAAGGGTGCGTGACGGGTCTCGATGTGCCCGCGTAGTCCTCTTCCAATGCTGTTTGACCTCCACCATGACCCAGATTTTTCTGGAGGCGCTATTTCCGTGTCCCCGCTCAGGCTCCCCGACTGCTCCTTCAGGTCACAGGAGATTTAGTCCAGACTCCGTGTTCCATGTCGCCCTCGCTGATGGGCGGGGATGGCTTCCTTCCTTCAGCCGGGGCCCAGGGCTGTGTGGCCTGAGACTCAGGGTCAGATCTGGGTCTGAGTGAGGTGAGGGTCGCCTCTGCCAGACCAGACACCCTTGCTGAGAGCCCGGGTGTTTCGGGCACAGAAAGCAGGCTGGGAGGTTCGAGGGTCATGGTTGGTGTGTGTATTGGTGTGTGCGTGTGTGTGTGTGTGAGAGAGAGAGAGAGAGAGAGAGAGAGAGAGAGAGAGAATAAAACTTATCGGGGATAAGATAATGTCCATGGAGGGAGGGCGAGGTGATTCAGGGTGTTAAGGGAGAGGAGACTGTGGTCAAGGGCCTACAAGGGATTGAACGAGCGGAAGCAAGGGGCGGCCCTACCTTTCAGGGGGTGCCGTTAAATGGGTATAACTGGAGGGACATGACGTGGAAGTCCCCAGAGCCCCCGGACGGGGTGCGGGGACGCTCAGGGTCACGGGCCCCCAGAGGAGGCTGAGGATCCGACTCTGTGATCCCCTGAGGTCTGAGCCCTCCTGGGTGTGTTGAAGGAAGGGCAGTGGGAGGGAAGGCTACCTCGGAGTGGCCGGGGCGGGCCTCGTCTTAGCAGCAGGGAGCTCGCTCCGGAGACTGCTCTGCCAGGAGCTAACGGGGACAAGGGCAGGATGGGCACCGTGAGGCTGGGAAGTAGAGACTGGCTTCCCCGTGGGGAAGACTGGGCCGACGTGGTTCCCCCCTTGGACCCTCTTCTCAGCCTGCCTTCCCTGGCAGGTCTGTGCCACCAACTCAGGTGGCCAGACCATCCCGCACCGGGTGGGACAAGCACAGACGTCAGCCTGGGGAGGCACGTCCGTGGGACTCGGTCCTGTCCTTCCAAACCCCTCGCTTGAGAAGATGGGCCTGGTTGCGGGGCTCCGGCCTTCACCCGGACCCTGTGGTTCTCTCTTGGCGGGGTAACACGGTGCGCTGTTGTCTGCGGGGATGTGTTTGGGAGAGACCTTCTGGCTGGGGTGTCCGTGGGCCTTCGCGCGGTCAAGGTGTGAGTGGGGAGACGTCCAGCACCCACAGCGCCCCCGGGGGCACAGAGCCATGGTGGCCAGTGCCAGGAAGGGGAGAGTGGGACAGTGGGAGGAACTGGTGGTTTCATATAAGCTTCATGGTAGCCACAAAGCAAAACCATACTATGGGTTCAGAAAGGATGAAGAGGGGGAAATCAAAGCATAACACTAAGGAAAATCATTAATTCACAAAGGAAAGGAACAAGAGAAAAAGCATTAAGGAACTACAAAATACTTAGCAAACAGTAAGATGGCAGCGGTAAGTCCTTACCTATTAATTATCCTAAAGGTAAATGGATTTGCTTCTCCTATCAATGAGATAGGATAGTCTCTTCTATAAATGCTTTTGGTAAAACTGGATAAAACTATGCAGAGAATTAAACTGGACTCCTCTCTTATAGCACTTAAAAATTTTTTTAAATTTATTAACTTAAATTTAAGAAACCAAAATATGCTCGCCTGGGTGGCTCAGTAGGCTAGGCTGCTGCCTTCAGCTCAGGTCAGGATCCCAGGGTCCGGATTCAGGGCTCCTTGCACAGCGGCGAGCCTGCTTCTCTCTCTCTGCCTCTACCTGCCACTCTGCCTGCTTGTGCTTTGTCTCTCTTTCTCTCTGACAAATCAATAAGTAATAAGACCTTTTTAAAAAATGAAACAAAAATGTAAAACTGTTAGAAGACAACAGGGCAATACCAGGAGGAAATTTGAGTCAAAAAATTCAAATCCAAAGTTTTCTGAAACACAACTGAACTGGATCCTAGAAAATGTCAATGTTGTGCAAGACCAAAAAAAGTCTTGAAAGTTTTTCTACTTTAAAGGATGGTGAAGACGCATGATAACTGAATGCAACGCATGGTGTTTGTTTGGAGACCAGTATGTTTTGAAGTGAATGGACAAAAAACAATGTTGAAATCATCAGAAATTTTTTGTGAGAATCAAATGATAGGTAGTTGTATTCTCTCAATGTTAAATTTTCTGAGTGTAATAATTTTCTTAAGGTTTTGTAGCAGTGTTTTCCTTTTCTTAAGATTTACCGGCTAAAGTATTTAGAGACAATGTACTGTAATATTTTCAACTAACTAAGCTTATTCAATGAAACAATTACACACATGCATATGCAGAATGAAAATGACAAATATAATATGAAAACATGAATCTAGGTGAAGGATATATGTGTGTTCCTTGCAATTTTCTTGCAACTATCTGTAGTAGAGACATTTTCAAAAATAAAAATTTGGAGAGAAAGAAGATAATTATATACCATTTTATTTCAATTTGAAAACAGAAAAAAGTGACCAATTTCTAGGAAAAAAAAACTTACAAAACTGGCTCAAGGGGTGCCTGGGTGGCTCAGTGGGTTAAAGCCTCTGCCTTTGGCTCAGGTCATGATCTCGGGGTCCTGAGATTGAGCCCTGCATTGGGCTCTCTGCTCAGCGGTGCGCCTGCTTCTCCCTCTCTCTCTGCCTGTCTCTCTGTCTACTTGTGATCTCTCTGTCTGTGAAATAAATAAATAAAATCTTAAAAATAAAACTGGCTCAAGAAGGAATAGCCAATCTGAATTGTTCTATAACCATACAAAAATATATCACTAGTCAAAAGCTTTTTTAAAAAACCAGGCTTCTCCGCTGACTTCTGACAAATCATAGGCAAAAATACTTTCAATGTGACCTGAATTCATAGACAAACTAGAAAAAGAGGGAGCAATCCTAAAACCTTTTGAGAGGATACAATAACCTGGATACTAAATCCTGTCAAGGACAAGTTGAGAAAGGAAAATCACTGATCAGTCACACACTCATGATAAAGAAAAAAGAATCAGTAACAGAATATTAGCAAACTGAATTCTACAGGATATAAGAAGGAAACCAGAAGGCGCTATGATGAAACTGGATCCATCCCAGACACACAAACTTGATTTAACTTCAGAAAATAAATTGCTACAATATTCCACATTCACAAATTATAGGAGATCATTGTGAACCTCAAATTCAGAAAAATAATTGGGAGGGTACAGTATCCGTTTGTAATGTATTTTTCACAATTTTTTTAAAAGTTCAAGATTATTTTTTTTAATTAGAGGATTTTTAACTTCTGAGTCTTTTGAGAAAGCAAAACTAATGCAACACAAACCAGTGGATCTAATTAATAAATTTAACAACAAGCCGAAGTAATTTTGTTACATGAAGTAACCCATTTATTATAGGCTAGCAGTGTCTCAAATGCGGGAGCTTCTACTGCTTCTTTCAACTCCTTCAGCCTTATGATGACCAACTTTACTGTGACTGCAGAAGTGGTATTGTACGTCCAGGCAACACCAGCAACAGTTTTCATTCAGGAGCCACAGTGCCAGATCCCCACAGCTCGTCTTCTCATCTTGGTTTTGCCACAAAAGGAGCAAGTGTACTTAGCATACTGCTTTATTTCAATCTTCAGCATTTTCCCGAGGGAGGCACCATAACAGGTTCCATATCTACCCACAGTTCCAACCTTCTTGGTGCATTTAGCCATGTTGCCGCAAACCAGGTTTGAGCCCAGGGAGCAAAGTTCAAGATTATGGAGATAGAATTTGCATTAAGGTCTATGAGTCCTTCCAAACTCATACTGTTAGGGAACCACAACCACAGACTACAAAATTTTCATCACCCGCCAAACCCAAAGTGCTCTGAGAGGTAAACCCCTTCTCTCAACCCCAGACACTGGCAACCACTGATCTGTTGTCTGTCCCTATGGTTTGGACTTTGTAAGAATGTCACAAAAATGGAATCCTATGGTATGCAGACTTTGCACTTGTCCTTCAAGAAAGGGACCCACACATATGGCAAGTCTGGAGGTGCCATGTACCATTGCTCACCTGGGTAGTAGTTACATGGCTTGATCACTTCCTATCCATTTGTCAAATTGCAGGCTTTCCACAATCATGTATACATATGGTGTAACATAAATATAATTAATCCTTACCTTCCTGTAATTTATCCTATCTTTGTGAAGGTTATTTATTAAATAGCGATTGTTTCCCTTTAAAAGAACGTGGAAAAGTCAGGACAGCAGTCACCTCAAGAAAACTGGGGAGACAAGTGACTGGCATGGGGCAAAAGGAGGGTTTCAACTTACTGTCAAAATTTCTCTAAATCTGAGCGGTAGTTATTAGGATTCCAACCTGACAAGAGCCCAGGGCCACTGAGCACCCTCTAGTGATGCCGATGGTGCCCGCAGGGATCATGCAGGTAACAGGTCACATGACCACCCTGACACCCACAATGTGCAGGCGAGTCAGACCCAGCGAACACAGGAAAGAGTCTTCCCACCTTAAGGTCAGTTGAGTAGCACGCAGAATGTAGCTGAGTAGCACCCCACCGCTGCCATACCAAGGTAACATATGAGCCGATTCCAGGAATTAGGACGTGGACATCTTTGGGGACCATGCCTGTGCCCACCACGCCCAGCGCCATCGCTGGTGCACACCCCCTCCTGCCCTCCTTGGGTGTGCCCATCCCCCTCAAGCGTTGGCAGAGAAAGGGTGGCCAGTGGTGCTGGTGCCGGAGGAGGTGGAGAGGGAGGCATCTGCCGGGGGCCTGGGCAGGCAGCCGAACGAGAATGAGGCCGGACGGGGCCTAGGGCTCCCCAGGCCAGTCGCCACCGCCTCCCTGGCTGCAGTGGAAACTGAAAGGGGCACTAAATAAAGGCAGGGGACCCACCTCCTCCTTTCCCCTGGGGCCCACACGTACTCCCTTAATCTGTGCCTCACCATCTACCACTCGCTTCCCCCTGGGATGGGAAGGTGCTGAGCCACATCCTGTGATGCATGTGTTTACAGCAACAGGACTGCGGGCTACACGGTCTGAATATGGAACAGAGCTCGTGTGCTCAGACGATAGAAGGGAGGCTGGCAAAACTAGTCAGCCAGGACTGTGACCAGACCATCCTCGACCCACTCTCCCCTTCCTGGCGCTGGCCACCATGGCTGTGACCCCGGGGGCGCTGTGGGTGCTGGACGTCTCCCCACTCACACCTTGACCGCGCGAAGGCCCACGGACACCCCAGCCAGAAGGTCTCTCCCAAACACATCCCCGCAGACGACAGTGCACCGTGTTACCCCGCCAAGAGAGAACCACAGGGTCCGGGTGAAGGCCGGAGCCCCGCAACCAGGCCCATCTTCTCAAGCGAGGGGTTTGGAAGGACAGGACCGAGTCCCACGGACGTGCCTCCCCAGGCTGACGTCTGTGCTTGTCCCACCCGGTGCGGGATGGTCTGGCCACCTGAGTTGGTGGCACAGACCTGCCAGGGAAGGCAGGCTGAGAAGAGGGTCCAAGGGGGGAACCACGTCGGCCCAGTCTTCCCCACGGGGAAGCCAGTCTCTACTTCCCAGCCTCACGGTGCCCATCCTGCCCTTGTCCCCGTTAGCTCCTGGCAGAGCAGTCTCCGGAGCGAGCTCCCTGCTGCTAAGACGAGGCCCGCCCCGGCCACTCCGAGGTAGCCTTCCCTCCCACTGCCCTTCCTTCAACACACCCAGGAGGGCTCAGACCTCAGGGGATCACAGAGTCGGATCCTCAGCCTCCTCTGGGGGCCCGTGACCCTGAGCGTCCCCGCACCCCGTCCGGGGGCTCTGGGGACTTCCACGTCATGTCCCTCCAGTTATACCCATTTAACGGCACCCCCTGAAAGGTAGGGCCGCCCCTTGCTTCCGCTCGTTCAATCCCTTGTAGGCCCTTGACCACAGTCTCCTCTCCCTTAACACCCTGAATCACCTCGCCCTCCCTCCATGGACATTATCTTATCCCCGATAAGTTTTATTCTCTCTCTCTCTCTCTCTCTCTCTCTCACACACACACACACACACGCACACACCAATACACACACCAACCATGACCCTCGAACCTCCCAGCCTGCTTTCTGTGCCCGAAACACCCGGGCTCTCAGCAAGGGTGTCTGGTCTGGCAGAGGCGACCCTCACCTCACTCAGACCCAGATCTGACCCTGAGTCTCAGGCCACACAGCCCTGGGCCCCGGCTGAAGGAAGGAAGCCATCCCCGCCCATCAGCGAGGGCGACATGGAACACGGAGTCTGGACTAAATCTCCTGTGACCTGAAGGAGCAGTCGGGGAGCCTGAGCGGGGACACGGAAATAGCGCCTCCAGAAAAATCTGGGTCATGGTGGAGGTCAAACAGCATTGGAAGAGGACTACGCGGGCACATCGAGACCCGTCACGCACCCTTGCCATGGAAGGGGATGGCCACTTTGCAACCAAGGGACCAGAGACGACCACGCTGGAGGAGGGGGTGAGGTGATTTTGACAGGAGGGAAGGAAAGCTCCGGTGGCTAGCCCATCCGTTTCTGGCTGCTGGCGGGCCCTTTGCCCCTGGTTGGCCCAGAGCCCCCACAAGCTTCATTGCGCCCACCTCCAGCCCAGAGACAAACCTGTGCTTTTCTGCCCGGTTCCCTGACCTTCCTGTACGGGTTCCCTGTACCTGCTCAACAACCCCACTGGGCTGTGACTTCTGCCTCCAACCTGCCACTGAACCCAAGGAGGGAGAAGTGACAGGGTTGGAAACCCAGCCTCAAGGCCCAGGGCTAAAGAGGAGAGGCGAAGGTGCACCAGTTCCCGCGCCAGTGGTCCTCGGGCGCGGTGGCACCAGAGGGAGGGAAGGACTCCGCAGAGGGCGCTGGGCCCAGGAAGGGCCAAGAGGAGCTCAGCTGTGCTTTCTAATGCCTGTTGAAGCACAGGGGCAGGGAGGGCCGGCGAGGGAAAGCCACAAGCCACAGGAGTGATCAAGGACGCTCAGACAGCAGAGCAGGGGGGCTGGGAGGAGCAGGACAGCGATCCCAAGGAGGGAAGGGACGGGGGGCTGCTGCGGCTCTGGCAGGGGTCCTGAGTTCCTGCTGAAGGGGGAGGGGTCGGGGGCAGGGGATGAACGGGAAGCACCCCCCCAGACTCAAAAAGAGGGGGACATGAGGGAAGAACCTGAAGGGGACCTGCGGGGGAAAGGGAGCAAATGCTCAGGTGGCCAGACAGAGCCCACGCAGACCCCAGAGGGGGCACCCAGCACCCAGCACAGGCCCACCCACTCTCCCCACAAGGAGAAGGCCTACCACAGGACCCAGGAGGTCCTGTTCAGGCAAAGGCTGGGGCAGGGAGCAGCTCCCTGCCCCGCCCCTCCCCTCCCCTCTCCCACCCCTCCCCACTGCCCGGCCCAGCCCCCTCACCCCACAGAGAGGGCAGACCACAGACCTGAGAGGTACTTTAATTTGAAACTGCTGTGAATGGGGCTGGGGAGGGGGCAAAAGAACAGGGAGAGGAAGTCTTGGCCGAGGTCGAACAGGAGGGAACCGGCTTGGCCACAGCTCCCTGGCTCCAAAGGCACCAGATGCTCCTCGTGCGCAGAGATGCTGGGCTCAACCTGTCCGACAGAGCAGGCTCAGGGAGGAGCAGCAAGCCAGGGCCAGCCTCCGCCCTGCTGCCCGGGGCCGCCGCCACGGTGCAAAGGGGAATGGAGTGTGTAACACTCACTTCAAAGGCTCTGGAACTTGTCAGTCAGGGACCGCATGGCCGCTGAAACAGAGACAGGCGTAAGCAGACCCTCCAGACGTGGGGAGAGAGGAGCCCGTCCCCCTGTCCCCGTGGGGAACCGCCTAGCCCTGCAACCTGAAACCCCCTCCAGCCCCTATCCCAGGAGTGCAGGCCTGACTCACTCAACCACCACCTCCATTCACTATGGACACATCCTCTAAAGGAACGCGATGTGCAGGTACTTCTCCAGCTTTGGGGCACATCCGACTCGGTCAGACTCGGACACACACACACACACACACACACACACACACACACACACGTCTTGCAAGCCATACCAAGGAACTGTTAAAGGGAAAATCAAGGCAGCATCTGCAAATGTCCTAAAGGAGGGAGACCTGTGCGACCTGTTCCCGCCGGCAGAGCGGCCACGCAGGAGAGGCACGGCTGAACCGCCTGTGCGCACACCTAGCTGCACACGCACTGTAGGCTCCCGGGTCAGGCCTGCCAGGGTCTCCTCCCCACAGGAACGGTGGTCCCTGGGAGGCCGCCTGCACCTGCAGCCCATCCCGGGTCCTGCCCTGGGGACCCCCACCCCACCCCGCAGCCTGCCTCTGCCCCAGCCCGGCCCCAGCCAGAGGTTCCTCATACCAAGCTGCTCTTTGAGATCGTCTATTTCTCTCTGTAGCACGAGACACTAGGCCGGCAGACAGCAGACACAGAGAGAGAAACCATTAGTATCCTCTGGCTTCCTCTCTCCTCCACCTCCCCCTCTCCCGCGGGTACTACATCCCCAGGCCCAGTGGCTAGACCCCCAGAGGCTCCTCAGTGGAAAGGTGGTACCTTCCCTCTGTGGCGAGCAGATCGGGGTGGGCGGGCGGGGGCACCCAGGTCAGTCTAGCCTGGACCCGGATCCCACCCTCTAGTTTGGGCCTGCCTTTCTAGGAGCCACAGGAAGCATTACCCGAGGACAGTCCTGTGCGCCAGCTGGCGGCTGCTGCTGCCTCTCCGGCCTTGGGGGCTGGTCAAGTGGCTCCTGGTCACCTGAGAGGGAAAGAACATCCAATCCAGCTTCCAAGGCCCCCAGGGAGGTGCAAAGGGCCTCAGCGGGGTCCAACGTGAGGCAGCACCACCCTCTGCTGGCAACCAGTGGCCCCTGCTCCGCCAGCGGCTCCAACCTTCTCTCTGGACCCCTCCCCCCTGTCCCCCAGGGGCAGCCAGCCCATCCTTGAGGGTGGGCCCCAGGGACCGTGGCTCTGGCTCGGACTCTCCCAGAGCAGCATCGACAGCCAGCCCCTGGCAGGAGCAACACGCCCAAACAGGACTCATCAGAAGAAAGGCTCCGTGCTGCTGAAAGGCTGGCTGTGTCCGGGGCTGCAGTTTGGGGCACTGCCACGCATCACCCCTGCTGCACAAACCCCACGTGGGGGAGGACGCGGCTTAAGGTCGATCCTGTCCACATCCCACATCCTGTGCGAGAAGCTGCCCGGGGAGGCGGGGTGCAGAACTGAGCCCCCAGCAGAGCCAAAGCCAGAGGTTCCTCTCCTCCTCCCCTCTCCCCCGCACTCCTCTGACACCCACAAGACTCACCGGAGGGTGCAGGCCCTCTGGGCAGGACGTCTCCCTGGCTCGGAGCCAAGGTTTCCGAGCTTCCTGGGCCTTGGGGGGCTCTGGCCTGGAGGTCGCCAGTGCTGCATTCTCCACGATGCATGCACAAACAAGATGGCCCTGGCCTCTGTTTTGGAAGCTAAAAGAAAAATTTCTCACCCATCTGGCCTTGGGGTGTGTGTGGGTGTGTGTGTGTGTGTGTGTGTGTGTGTGTGTGTAGGTGTACCTACATGTGTATAAGAGCTGAGGTGAGGCAGGGAATGGGCAAGGGAACTCACAGCCCGATCTGGCTGGCACCTTCTCCCTCAATCAGCCCCAGGCCAGGAGGCAGGGCTGAGCCAGGGAGACGAGTAGGCCACTGACAAAGCCCAGGCAGCTAAAGCCTGAAGGGTCGTGGTCCAAAGTTTGAAGGGGTTCCTGGCTTCCAATAAGCTACCAGTCCTCCCTTCATCCAGACCCCTCTCTGGGGGAAGGAGGCAGGAAACTTGCCAAGGGTTCAGAACGGTGCTGGGCTCACACGCAGTGCTACTCCAGGTTAATACCTGCCCCCGTGAAAACGACCGACGAGCCCATCTGCCATCCCAGTGATCCCAATGACCCAGGGGCACCCACGGCAACCCCTGAAGTAGGGACAGAGGCAGCATGGGTAAAGAACTGGGCAGAGCCGGAGGGGCAGGGGGAGAGGAAGGGCACCCAGAGAGAAGGAGCATGGCCTACTCACCTGGCCCTTTGGGAATGCGTCTCTGCTTGAGTCAGTGCCTTCTCCTGCCGACGCCACCACCTCCGCCTCCCGAGTCCTCCTGGCCACCGATTTCTTCCCGGCCCCCATGTGCTTGGGCTGTTTGATTCCCCAAGGGCCCACGGAATGCTTCTTGGACTTGCCAAGCAGCGGGACACCAGAGATTGGGGGGAAGGTGGCCGGTTCCAGGGGAGCTGCCGAGACTCTCTGCCCCCAGGAAGGAAAGCTTTTCCCCGAGGCGACTCTTGGGGGGCCCCCTAGGGATTTCTTCTCCTGGGTCACCTTCCTCCTAGAGGTGGCCCGGGGCAAGCCGCCTGCAGCAGCAGCAGCAGTCGCAGCAACAGCAGTAGCTCCCCGGTAGGTGGGCCTGCTCTCCCCCTTCCCCCAGACCACACTCTGCATTTTCTTGGAGGAGGGCATGTCCAGCTCTCCGATGGCCTGCCTCTCCACAACCGAAGTGAATCCTCGGGGAGCCGAGGTCAGGAAAGGGCCCGGCACGTGCAGGAAATTCTCCCTGATGCGGAAATTCGAGTGTCTGGGTGTGTCCCCGGGATCCTCGGGGCTGCTGGGCTTGGCCTGGCCTCCTTCTTTGGAGTAAATGCTCACCCTCATCAGCTGTATCTCCCCGAACTCATCGGAGGACTCGGGGTCGGAAGGCAGCGGGGCGCCCAGGCCTTCGGCGGTGGCGGCGGTGGGCCGCTGGCGATCCGCCCTGGCATTCGCCCTGCTCTTAGCGCCTCTTCTCGGGTTCCCCCAGGCTCGGCTGCCCTCGGGCCCAGCCACGCGCAGCCCGGCGGCGGCGGAAGGCGGCTGCGACTCCACGCGGCCCAGAACCAGCGCGCCTCGCCCACTGGGCCCCCCGTCGAGGCCCGCCCAACCGCCCGACGCTTCGGCTGCGCAGCTCTCGGGGGACGGGTTTCTCCGCAGGCCCAGGGCGTCGCGGTCTGTCAGCTGCTGCACGATGTCCGCCGCGGACTCGTCAGCCAGGTGGGCCGCGTAGTCCGGGGCGTCCCCCTTGTCGTCGGCCGGGGAGCCGGGGCGGCCTTCGCGGCCCCACAGCACCGGCCCTCCCGCTTCCAGCACTTCCCGCTCGGACTCGAAGCCCTCGGCGTCTGCGAACCCGCCCTCGCCCTCGCCGCTCCGCGGCGGGCCCACATCCAGACCTACTCCCGGGGCTCGCGGGGCCCACGGGGCCGCGGGGGCCGGAGGGGCGGACGCCGGCCTGCTCCCCGCCCTCGGGGCCGAAACCCGCTCCCCAGACAGACCCCTCATTCGGAGTGCTCATGCCGGTGACGCCGCGCAGCAGGGCTTTGAGGGAGACGGCCGCCCTGGTCCCGGCGCGACGGGTGAGAGGCGAGAGCGCCTGAGGGGCGGCGGGAGTCGCTCGGCGTCCGGACGACGCGGGCCCTCACCACAGGCTCCACGCCACGCGGCGTGGCGTTGAACCGCTCGAGATCGCCTCAAACAACGTGCGGCTTGCGCGCGCCTCCGACGGGACTGCGGCGGCTTCCTCATTGGTCCGCCCCCCACCAACCAGTGCGCCCCTTGTTGGCCCGCCCCTCGAGGCCCTAACCAATGGGGTCGAGCGCCGTTGGTTCGCCCTGCAGCGGGTGGGAGCTGGGTGTCCGTGAGTCCTCCTGGCGTTGCTTGGGGCTGTTCTGGTCCCTCCTCCCTTGCCCAGAACCTGCTTTCCACTTAGAGTCACCGCTCTGAGCTTCCGTCTCTCCATCCGCCGAGCCGGGGGCGGTGGCACCTGTCTCCCGGGTCTTGGGGACGAAAGGTCGGGACCGAGGTGAGGCACGGAGCGCACAGAGGATTCGCCGGCCTGTTTTCCACAGTGGCACTTAGGACCCGATGGGAAACTGGGCACGGGAAGCCCGCAGTCACGGGATCGGGGGGGGGGGCGGGAGGCGGGCATACTTTCCCTGCGAAGGGCCCGAGAGCAAACGATGTCATATTTACGCACCTTTCAGTCTTGGTCGCAATCACTCGACCACGATGGACCATCAAGTTGGTCCGTGACTCTCTGCTCCGGGAACTGTATTGGCAGGCAGGTCTGGTGCACAGGCCGGGCTTTGCCCCCATCCTGCCGGCCCCTCCTCCTCTTCTCCGAGGCGGTTCAAAAAAAGAGGGAATCCCAGCCGCCAGTGCAGGCACCAAAAGTTGCTCACCATCACCATTGCCGGAGGTGTGAACTAAAACCTCGAATCGGTGTTCACAATCTGGACTTGGGACGATCAAAGAGCTGAACCATTCCAAGGGTGGCAGTGGTTGTGAGCAAAGCGGTGCTTTTGCCCACTGCTGCGGGTGGGGGTGGGGGCCCAGGGCAGCCTTTTGGGAGGTATTTGGCAGAATCGATGCAAAGCAACTTATACAATAGGTGCCACATGCCCGGCGCTCACGTAAGCACTGTAGTTAACTAGTCACGCACCCACAAGACAGGCGTAGGGTTGAGGTTCCCTCGGTTACCGCCCTCTTACAGGGGAGGAAACAGGCACTGAGAGGTTGAGCCACTCGCCCAAGGTCATCAGGATTGCTGGGATCCCTGGCAGGATCAAAAGCACGCAGTCTGGGGGCAGAGTGCTCGCTTTGAGCGGAAAACCTTAAAGCGGAGAACACCCACATTCCCTATCTACCATCCAGCAAATCTGCTGCCGGTGCTGCTTCTGGAGACTCGCTCATTCCCGCAGTGGGTAAGGAAGGACACGTGCGCTAGGACGTTGGTGATGAGAAAAACTGGGAACACTCCAAGTTCCCAACAGTGAGGAGAGGGATGCAAGCAACGGGAAGTGTGCATCCCGAGGATGGGAAAGGCGGCAGTCAGAAGGAACGCGAGAGGCCACGTTTACAGGTTTCAAAGCACCCTCGTGACTGAATAGAGCAATTTGGAGGTCAGTGGAGCTGGACACACATTGGCAAATAATGAAATGAATTGAAAACCACCAACCACTCCTATATTGAGACTAGGTAGAGGTGTAGGTACAAGAATGTCGAGAGGTCTGGAGCAAGGTACAGCTAAGTAGGCCTAACAGTGGTGGTGGCGGTGGGGGTGGGGCGCCAGTGGTCTCAGATTTTCCTGACACTACGGGTTCCCAGCTTCTCTGAGCTGAGCAGTCATGACATCCGGGGAGTGGTCCCTCTCTCCCTTGGCTTCTGTGAGGTCCCGGCCCATTAGAATTTCCCTTGCTTGCCACCCAACCCCTACTCCAAGGGCCCTCCCTTCCTTCCATGCTTCTCCTTCCTCTTTCCCATTCATGCTCTTCTGTCTGCCCCTTGCCTCTCTCCTTCCCGCATCCTACTCTGGCTGATCCCCAGGAGAGGCCTGGGGTGCCTGAACACTTCTCGTCTGTGTGAGCTCCGAGGCCCAGTGTCATGTCACTGGGTCTGCACCCGAGAAGCCTACCGTGCCGGAGAACATCACAGAGCAGGGGAGACTGGGCACACTCTAACTCTGCAATGAGCCTCCTCCTCCAGCGTGCCCCCGCCCCCCGCTGTCCCTGCCTGTGTGTGGAAAACGCCCTCTCCCACTTCTCCCACTGACTCTTAAAGTCATGGTGCTGTTTCAGACATGCTTAAATTGGTCACGGAGGATACAGTAGCATCTCTTCTCCCCACCGCCCTCCTAGGGAACATTGCCGTTGGAGCCAGTGGAAGCCTCCTTGTCCCTATCCCCCGCAGACAGAATCCTGGAGCCTTTTCACACCTTCCGCACTCTCGTCATCCCTGGGGCTCTCGTGTCTCCTCTTTGCTTGCACCCTATAGGTCTCCACCGGCGTCCGCAATCCCTGCTGACTCCCGCCCTTCAGCTTTGCCCTGCTCCGATAGCGGTTTCAACTTAACCTGTTTGGTCTGCGGCAGGACCGGTGTCAGGGCATCCACTTGGCCACCCTGGCGCGATAGCTTCTTACCACACAGACCAGTGATCCATTGTGGGGGTTTTCACCCCAACTGCCACGTGTATCAGTTGTCAAGTTGAGGACTGGAGAAGTGACCACTGCCATGGCCCATGACTGGGTCTCTAGTCCCAACTCCATTTATTACCAGAGTCTCCTCAGCCCCAGTCTCGCCAGGCCCTGTCATGACACTGTGGGTCTCCAGAATCAGTGTCACCTCGGACCCTGTGTCAGATGGTTCCAGGCATGTCTGAGTATTCCTCTCTCCCCAGGGCACCATCCCCTGAGAAATGGCAGTCCTTTTCTGTAGAGAAGGACAGTGGCGTCACAAACCGTATATATACTGACCTCCTGGTTTCCAGACCCTTCCTCCTCAGGACTCCTCCACCTCTTCAGTCAGTGGGGCCGGTCTCAAAACCGCCTCAGGACCAGGAACGGAGCAAGAAATTGTGACTCTTTCCTGGGACGACCAGCCTCTTCCTCTTGCCTTTTTCGGACCGCTGTTGCTCCGAGGGAGCCAGGCTTTTGGAACCATCCTCTCAGCTCCGTGCCAGTCGCCCTTGCCAGCTGTTACTAGAAACATGGTCTCCTGGAGTCTCTTAGTCAAGAGCCACCCCAGCCCTCTGTTATGTCAGCGTTCCCTCACTCCCATGGATGGGGATGAGCCCGGGCCAGGACCACCTTCCTTCCGTCATCTGCCCTGGCCTGCAGAGGAGAGCAACCACCGAACTTCTTGGTGATGCTGCCCCCCTCCCCCACCAGAACACTCCTGATGGCTTTGGTGCATGGTGTGTCCTCTGGGCCCTCCCGTGGCGCATAGCCTTCTGGCCTCACGTGTTCTATCTGTTCCACCAGGCCTGCCTCACTCAACCTCTTTGTTCCTTCCTCTGCCACCTGCTCGTCCAGGGCAGGGACTCGCACTTCTCTCCGTGTGGGCTTCAGCTTCTTAAAGCTTTGGAGGGCCATCCTGGTGGTGAATTTGCTCCCTCTCCTGGAGTCCCCGCCAGTATGGGAAATCCCGTGGGATCAGAAAGTGCCCCCCACTCAGTAAAACCTGCTTACCCAGTCTTCTCTTCCTGTCCTCTTGATCCAGCACCCTCAAACTCCAATCCCAAGGCTATTTCCCCTGCTCCTGCCAGTACAGAGCAGCTATTTCTGGAAACTGCCTCGGTGTATCATTTCTTTTCTCCCTTATCAGGCTTGGCATAGCCCCAGCCAGGTTATGGAGAGAAGATCAGGGCTTCCGCTGGGAGGGGCCCCTGCGGTTGGTGGGGAGCATTCTCCACAGCGTCTATCAGCACAGGGCACATGCTGGGTCTTGCTAGGGAGCGAAGGGCCACCCTGAAAGCTCCGAGGCCTCAGGGGCTGGGGCCCCAGCACCAAGGAGTCAAGTGGTACGTGAGAACACATCTATCTAACCCAAAAGACGGTAGTCCTGGAGAAAGAGAGGTACAAAAAGACGTAAGAAATGTATACAAGTCACAGCAAAGCAACATCTGTAAATTCACCCCTAGTTTGAATGCATTAATCGCCAAGTATAGAGAGGGTCCACCCAGTGTAAGACCCGGTGCATTTCACTGTATGCTCTGGTCAGGCGAGGTTCTTCCGATAACGCCCTAAACCCACTGAGAGGGAAAAGGCGGAGGACGATCTACCGAGAGTTCAGCCTCTAGTGTGCGCCGTCGTGGCCATCATCACAACACACAAAGTAGCCCTTTAAGGCAGAACGTGTTCCCAGAGACAGAACTGGACATTTTTTCTACGATTCTATTTATTTATTTGAGACAGAGAGAGTGCACGCAGAGGGAGAAGCAGACTCCCCCCTGAGCAGAGAGCCCTAGGTGGGGCTCGATCCGAGGACCGTGGGACCATGACCACAGCTGAAGGCATTCTCTTAACCAACTGAGCCACCCAGCCGCCCCCAGAATTGGGGAGTTTATAATGATAAAAGGATCCACCAGTATGGGAGACATCACAGTTGTAAACTTAGATGCGCGAAAGTACAGAGCCTCAAAATACATACAACAGAACGTGACAAAATTGATGGCAGAACTAGCACATTCAACGGTGGTATCCGGAGGCTTTACTACTCTGTCTCAATAATTGACAGAAGGACTAGACAGAAAATTTGTGAGGATATAGAAGACCTGAACGGTCTTGGTTTTAGCTTGAACTAATGGACACCTACAGGATGCTCCATTCAAGAGCTGTTGCGTACACCTCCTTTTCTTTCTTTTTCTTTTTTTAAAATTTTGTATTGAATTTCAACGTCGTTAATGTACAGCATTACGCCTTTCAGGGGTAGAATTTAGTGATTCATCATCAGCTGCATATAACACCGGGGGCTCATTTCATCAAGTGTCCTCCTCAATGCCCTTCTCCCACTTCCCCCATCCCCTATGCACCTCCCCTCCAGCAATTCTCAGAACTCGGGGATTGTTTCCTAGAGTTAAGAGTCTCTTCGGGTTTGCCTCCCTCTCTGTTTTTGCCTTATTTTTTCTTCCCTTCTCCTAGGTTCACCTATTTTGTTTCTTCTACTCCACATTCTTTTCAAGTCCACATGCTCATTTCCTGGGATAGAACATGCTGAGGGCCATGAAGCTGATCTCAACAGCTTTGAAGGGATCTAAATTATGCAAGGATTTAACGCTCTCGTGGTAGAAGAGTGTGTGAGACTCAATACCACCCAAGAAATGCTTCAAGGAAAATAATGATCTTAGGGAACAGCCAGCTTTCGGGTCAAGGAGGACGATTTGGGGGACATCTGGAGATGTTGAGGATATTCGGGTCCTTTCTGTTCACTCACCCTCTTCACTCCCACCTGATGGCCCTGGTTCCCATTTTCCTGAGAGTAGAGGGCAACTGGCAGAAAACTTCCTTCCATCCTTATAAATGTGTCCCTCCATTTGGGATCACTCGTATCAATGTACTGTCATGTCATTTCTCCTAACTTAAAAAACCCCTCTTCTGATCCCACTTTCCATTTGAGCGCCCCCACATTTCCCTGTTCGGCCTTACAGAAGAACTCCTTTGAAGAGTTGTGTCAGGGCAGCTGGGTAGTGCCGTCCGTTGAGCATCCGACTCTTGATCTGGGCTCAGGTCGTGGTCTCAGGGTGGTGAGATCGAGCCCTGTGTTGGGCTGGGCGCTCAGCCTGGAGTCTGCTTGAGATTCTCTTTCCCTCTGCCCCTCCTGATCATGCTTCCTCTCTCTCTCTCTCTCTCTCTCTCTCTCTAATAGGAAAATAAATCTTAAAAGAATAAGTTGTTCGTACTGTTTCAAGTTCCTCTCCTCCCGTTCAGTCCTCCTCTCTGTTCGAATCTCACAAAGCGTTACTGAATGCTTGCCACCTGCTGGGCACTGTTCTAAGACCTGGAGCTACAACGGTGAACAGGGCTAAAGGAACTTCCGTTTCTGTCATGGACCTATCATCCATCTCTTCCAAATCTTCAAATATCTTCATTCCTTTGTTCTTGGAGTATGCCTTCCCAGAGCGTGCTCCAATCTTTGTTGATTGCTAAGGGTGCTGCATCAATCTAGAACATTCCTTTGCTAGGCACCCAAGTGCGGTCTGGGGCCTCTCGGAACCCACTTTTTTCTTGTTGTTTACTACAGTGTTTTTGATGAGACACATCCTCTGGGTACTTCCCGAGAAAAGACACATGGTAAGTGACTTCTTTTGAGAATTTACCTGGGCAAAGTTTGTCTTGATCTCATTCTTAATTGGTACCTAGATGAATAAATTTCAGGCTGAAATTTCCCCCCAGGGATTTTGAAGGCCTTGATCTACTCTTTTTTTTTTAAATTAACTCCCAATATCATTTTTAGAAGCGTGCCATGATTCTGAATGCTATTATTAGTCCCAATCCTGTTTACGGATAAATTTGTGTAATCTTCACCACCATTAGGATATAAAATATTTTCATTATGTTTAAAATTCCCCTCACTCTACCCTCTATTTAAACCCTCTTTCCCATCCTAAATCTATGCTAACCAGTGATATGTTTCCCATTCTTATGTTTGTACCTTTTCCAGAATTGTATACAAGCATAATGATAGCACGTTATCTTTTGTGTCTTGTCCTTTCATTTAGCAAAATGCATTTGTGATTCATCAAAATTGTGCAAATGGCAATTGTGCTCTCCTTTATGTTGGCTAAGTAGTATTCAATTTTGTGGATGCATCAAAGTTTGCTTTTCATTCATCTGTAAAAGACATCTTGATTTCTTTAATTTTTGAACTAGTATGAATAAAATTGCTATGAGCATTCATGGAGAAGTTTTTTTGTAAACATAGGTTTTCATTTCTCTAGCTCTAGGGAAAGCACTCAGAAGTGACATTACTGGGTGCTATGGTTATTCCGTGTTTGCTTGTGTAAGTAATTGGCAAACTGCTTTACAGAGTAGATGTACCATTTTGCATTCCCTTCATCAATATCTTAGCATTCCATTTACCTCCAATCTTACCCAGCACTTGGTTTTGTCAGTATATTTAAATTCAGCTATTGTAATAGGTATGTAGTGGTATCTCATTGTTGTTTGCATTTTCCTAATGGCTAATAACACTTTTTCATGTGCTCAACTGCTATTCTCATATCCTCTTTGGTGAAGTGTCCACTCTTAATTAAACTATTCATTTTTTTAAAATTAGATTTTTAAAAAAGATTTTACTTATTTGAGAGAGAAGGAGATTTTGAGAGAGTGAGAGAGAAAGAGAGCTCGAAGAGGGGGCAGGCAGAGGGAGTAGCAGACTTCCCACCGATCAGGGAGTCTGATATGGGGCTCAATTCCAGGACCCTGGGATCAAGACCTGAGCCCAAGGCAGATAGATGCCTAACCGACTGAGCCTTCTAGGTGTCCCAAGCTGTTGATTTTCTTATTGTTGGGTTTTAAGAGTTCTTTGTATACGCTGGATCACAGCTGAATATATAATTTACAAATATTTCTATGTATTATTTATTTGTTTTTTTATTCTCTTAACAGGGTGTTTCTCAGAATAAACATTTTTAATTTTCATGAAATATAATTTAACACTCATTCCTTATTATTTCTTACATGTTTTTGGTGTTATGTCTTAGAATTATTCGTATATCTCCAGGTTATGACAAAATCTTTTTGGATTTCTCTCGCCAGTACTTTGTGATTTTGAGAATAAAGATCTTGTATATATTTTGTTAGATACATCCCTAAATATTGTAAATTATATTGGTTTTTAAATTTTTGGTTTCCATTTGTACATTTATTGTATATAGAAGTACAATTGATTTTTGTTAACGTTGTTGTATCCTGTGATCCTACCAAACTCATTTGTTAGTTATGAGAATTTTTAAAATAGATTTCATGGGATTTTCTATTTAGATAATCATATTGCCTATGAATATGGTCAGTTTTATGTCTTCTTTTCCTATTGGAATGTCTTTTATTTATTTTTCTTGAATTTTTATACTACCTAGGATTTTCAGTATGATGTCGAATAAGAATGGTAAATATGGACATCCTTGCCTTATTCTTTATCTTAGAGGGAAACCAGTTAGTTTTTCACTATCAAGTATGTTAGCTGTAGGTTTTTTATAGATGCCCTTTAGTAGGTTGGGGAAGTTCCCTTCCATTCATAGTTTGCTGAGTTTTTGTCTTGAATAGATGTCAAAGGTGTTTTCTTAATTATTTGTCATGATGGCATGACTTTTCTTTTATAAAATATAATATAATGTCTTTAATTTGAGGGCTTTAAATTGAGGTGGTGCAGTTGGTTAAGCATCTGACTCTTGGTTTCGACTCAGGTCATCATCTCATGGCTTGTGAGATTGAGCCCCTCAGTGGTCTCCGTACTCAGTGATGAGTCTGCTTGAGATTCTCTCCCTCTACCCCTCCCCCAACTCATGTGTTCACATGTACTCTCCCTCTCTCTCTCAAATAAATAAATTTAAAAAAATAATGGCTTTAATTGATTGTTTTAACATTGAACAGACCTTGTATTCCTGGAATAAGCCTCACTTGTTTGAGATATATTTTTCTTTATATACATTGCTGAATTTGATTTGTTAATATTTTTTAATTAAAAAAATTTTTTTAAAGAGTTTATTTATTTGACAGAGAGAGAAAGCACAAGCAAGCCGAGTGGCAGGCAGAAAGAGAGGGAGAAGCAGGCTCCCTGCTGAACAGAGAGCCGGACATGGGGCTCAATCCCAGGACTGGAGCGGAAGGCAGACCGACCGAGCCACCCAGGTGCCCCTGATTTGTTAAGATTTTGTTGAGGATTTTTGTGTCTGTGTTCATGAGATTTTTGGTCTGCAGGTTCTTGCTTGTTTTGTTTGTTTGTTTATCTTTGGTTTTGGTATCAGGGTAATGCTGGTCTCATGAAAGGGGTTGGAAGCTCTTCTCTCCTGTTCTGTTTTTGGGAAGAAGTTTTACAAAATTGATGTTAATTCTTTAAATGTATGGTAGAATTCACCAGTGAAACCATCTGGGCCTATCATTTTCTTTTTTGGAAGGTATTTAGCAATGAATTCAGTTTCTTTATAGCAGTATCCAAGTTATCTATTCAATATTGGATAATTTTTGGTAATTTGAGGTTTTCAAGATACTGGCCTATTTCTTATAAGCTATTCAATTTATGTGCATTGACTTATTCATAATACCATTCCCCCCCCCCATTTGACCAATAGCAATATATTTTCTGTATTCTTGGAATCTGGAAATATTTGATTGGTGACTTTTTTATGATGTGCATTTTGTTGTGTATTTAGTATGTATACACTTTCACTGGAAATGTGTGCCTTTCCATTCCAGGAACTTTTCTACTCAGTCAATTTGAGCCGCTGTAATAGAATACCATGGACTGGGTGGCTTATAAATGACACAGATTTATTTCCCACAGTTCTGGAGACTGGATTGTCCAAGGTCAAGGTACCAGCAGTTTTGGTAACTAGTAAGGGCCCACTTCCTGGTTCACAGACAATGTCTTCTTACAATATCCTCATGTGATTGTGGGCCAGAGAGCTCACTTGGGTCTCTTTTATAAGGGCACTAAAGGGTCACTTTTATAAGGGCTATTTTATAGGGCGCCACCCTCATCATCTAATCCCCTCCTAAAAACATCATCTCCAAATACTATCACACTGGGGCTTAAGTTTTAACCTTTGAATCTGGGGGGACACAAACATTCAGCCTATAGCATTGTCTTAATTTTTCCTCTCCAACATTTTCTTTTTTTCTCTTCTTTTAGAACTGCTAGCATTTCCATGCTGGTGAGCTCTCCACACATCCATAGAGCCAAGAACACCGTTCCTAGACCAGCAGACTGGATTTTGAGATTGACAATGAAATTTTCTAAGCTCTTCTCTTCCATTATCCATTTCACCGTCCCCTTTCCATGGTTTCTGGGATACCTCTGAAGCTTTAGTTTTCAACCTTTTTTTTAAAAAAAAAAGATTTTATTTATTTGTTAGAGAAAGGGAGAGAGAGAGCACAAGCACAGGCAGGCAGACTGGCAGGCAGAGGCAAAGGGAAAAGCAGGCTTCCTGCCGAGCAGAGAGCCCGATGTGGGACTCGATCCCAGGCCGCTGGGATCATGACCTGAGCCAAAGGCAGCCGCCCAACCAACTGAGCCACCCAGGTGTCCCTAGTTTTCAACCTTTAATTGAGGTTTGTGGTTTGTTTTAAATGTCCATTCTTCTATTTTCGTTTCTACAAGTTTTTTTTTTTTTTAATTTTCTGTTCCTCTTTTAAAGCATGGATGCAGTATCTTCTCTCATTTCTCTAGGATATTATTTAGAGGACTTGGGGTTTATGGTTTTATAAAAAGCATTTTTTTCTGTTCCTCATATTATATCTGCTTCCTCTGGAGTTTACTTTGCTATTTGTCTTGGTTCCTCTCATATTGGAGATCTTTTTTAAAAATATTTTATTTATTTATTTATTTGACAGAGGTCACAAGTAGGCACGGGAACTAAGGAGCACTGGGTATTATATAAGACTGATGAATCACTGACCTAATAATATACTATATGTTAGTTAATTGAATTAAAAATTTTTAAAAAGATGTTATTTATTTATTTGACAGAAAGAGAGAGAGAGAGAGAGAGAGCACAAGGAGGGGGAGAGGCAGAGGGAGAAGCAGACTCCCTACTGAGCAGGGAGCCCGACATGGGGCTCGATTCCAGGACCCTGGGATCATGACCTGAGCTGAAGGCAGACATTTAACCGACTGAGCCACCCAGGCACCCCAATTAATTGAATTTAAATAAAAAATTTTATGTACATGGAATCTTACTGTATATAGGACAGTGTGTCTGGTTGTGTGGTAGACAGACTGGTGGCTAGGTAAATACATCCATGTTCTAATCTGGGGAACTTATGACAGTGTCTGGTCATGTGGCTGAAGTGAACTGAGGTAGCAGATGGAATTAAAGTTGTTAATCAGCTGACTTTAAGATAGAGAGATTACTCTGGATTATCTGGGTAGGTCCAGTATAATCACAAGCATCCTGAAAAGTGGAAGAGGGAGTCAGAAGAGGGAGAACCAGAGCAATAGTAGCATGAAAAAGACTTAGTATAGGGGCACCTGGGTGGCTTAGTTGTTAAGCTTCTGCCTTCGGCTCAGGTCATGATCCCAGGGTCCTGGGATTGAGTCCTGCATCAGGCTCTTTGCTCAGTGCGGAGCCTGCTTCTCCCTCTGCCCCTCTCCCTGCTCATGCTCTCCCCCTGCTCATGCTCTCCCTCCCTACCCCCACCCCCGCTGACAAATAAACAAATAAAAAAATCTTAATAAAAAAAGACAAGAATGTCCACTTTCACCACTGCTATTGAACACTATACTGTAAATTCTAGCCAGAGCAATTAGGTAGAAGAATAAATAATATATAAACTAAAAAGAAGAAATGAACTATCTCTAGTCACAGATGACATGATCCTATGTAAAGAAAATCCCAAAGAATCTTTTTAAAAAGCTGCTAGAGCTAATAAATTCAGAAAAGATGCAAGATACAAAATCAACAATCAAAAATTAGTTGTGTTTCTATACCAGCAATGAAAAATCCAAAAGGGAAATTAAGAAAACAATTCCATTTAAAATAACATCTAATATATCAAGAATATAAAGATATATCAAGGATATATATATAATATATCTTGATATATATAATATTAAGATACATCAAGAATATCAGGATATATCTAATATATCAAGAAGCTAAATACTTATACACTGAAAACTACAAAACATTTCTGAAATAAATTAACTATGACCCAAATAAATGGAAACACATCCTATGTTCATGGATTGGAAGACTTAATATTGTTAAGATGCCAGTACTTTCTAAAGCAGTCTTAGGATTGAATGCAATCTCTATCAAAATTCAAGTGACTTTTTTTGTAGAAATAGAAAAGCCAATCCTCAAATTCCTATGGAAATGGAAAAGACTCCAAATAGCCAAAACAATCTTTAAAAAGAAATAAAGTTGGAGGACTCAGTTACCAATTTCAAGCTTATTACAAAGCTATAGTAATTAAGCAATGAAATCCTGGCATAAGGATAGGTGTATAGAAACATAAAATAGAGTTGAGGGTCCAGTTATAAAATGACATACCTATGATTAATTGATTTTCAACAAGGGTGTCAAGACCATTAAATGGAAAAAAAAGACCATTCAATGGGAGAATGTAGACTCTAACAGATGGTAATGGGAAAATTAGATATCCACATGCAAAAGAATGAAATTTAACCCCTCCCTCATACTATATACAAAAATTAACTCCAAAGGGATCAAAGACCTAAATAGAAGTGCTAAAATTATGAAAATCTTAAAAGAAACATAACAATCAATCTTCATGATCTTAGATTTGGCAATGCATTCTTAGATATGGCAACAGAAACTTGGGCAACAAGAGGGAAAATAAATTGGACTTGACCAAAATCACAATTTTTGAGCATCAAAGAATATTATTAAGAAAGTGAAAAAAAAACCCTATAGAATGGAAGAAAATATTTGCAAATCATATATCTGGTAAGAGTTTAATATCCAGAGTATATAAATAACTCCTATAACTCAACAGTGAAAAGATGGCCCTATTAAACATGGGCAAAGCATTTGAAAAGACGTTTCTCCAAAGAAGATATACATATGGCCAGATAAATACATGGAAAGATGCTTAACATCATTAGTAGGGAAATGCAAATCAAAATCCCAAGGAGATCCCATTTCACACCTACCAGGATGGCTATCATAGAAAAAACAAACAGAAAATAACAAGTGTTGACAAGCATACAATGAAATTGGACACTCATGCATTGCTGGTGGTCATGTAAAATGGTGTAGTTGCTGTGGAAAACAGTCTGCTAGTTCCTTAAAAGGTAAAACATAAAGTTGCCACATGACCCAGCAATTCCACTCCTAGGTACATACCCAAAATAACTGAAAAAAAAAAAAGTATCCAAGAGAAACTTTTACACCAGCATTCACTGCATAATTATTCACAGCAGCCAAATGTGGAAACAAGTCATTGTCCATTAACAGATGAATGGATAAACATGATATGATACATAATACAATGGAATACTATTCAGCTAAAACAAGGGATGCAGTTTTGATACACACTACAACATGGATGAACCTTGAAAACATTCTGCTAAGTGACACAAGAGGACAAAAATTGTATGATTTCACCTATCTGAAATCTCTAGAATTAGCAATGCCATATAGGTAAGAAAGTAAATTAAAGGTTACCTGGGGCTTGGGCATGGTGGAAACGGGGAGTTATTGCTTAATGGTTACAGGGTTTTGTTTTAGGTGATGAAAAAGTTTTGGACACATACAGTGATAATGGTTGCAAAATATTGTGGATATAATCAATGCCAGTGACATGTACACTTAGAATTGTTAAAATCATAAATATTACATCATACATCTTTTACTACAAAAGCTAATTCCAATTAATCCGAGAGAAGAAAGAAACAGAAGGGAAAAACAAAGAAGAGACATAAAAAATTGAAATCAGCTAGCAAAATGATAGACTGTATTTCAAACATATCAATAATCATGTTAAATTGGATGATCTACACACATCCATCAAAAGATGAGATTGTCAGGGGCACCTGCCTGGCTCAGTGTGTAGGGCATGTGACTCTTGATCTCGGGGTCATGAATTCTAGTCCCATGTCAGGCGTAGAGCTTTCTTTAAAAAAAAAAAGAAAAAAAGAGATAGACTGGATTCGAAACTGCAACACAACTACATGCTGTCTACAAGAAATCCACTCTAACTATAAAGACACAAATTAAAAGTAAAATGAAAGAAAGATATACCATACGGATATTATCTAAAGAAAGTTGAACTAGCTATGTTAATTTCAGAGTAAGCCAAGTTCCAAGCAGTGAATGTGTTCAGGGATAAAGAGGGACATTGCGTAATGATAAAGGTTATCAATTTTCAAGATGATATAACCATCTTAAATATGTATGTACTTAACAAAGGAGCTTCAAAATTCATGAGGCAAAAACTCATAGAACTTAAAGGAGAAATAGACAAATCTACCATTATAGTTGGAGAATCCACCATTCCTCTCTCAATAATTAAGAGAACAAGTAGGCAGAACGCCAGTGAAGGGGTGCCTGGGTGACTCAGCGGGTTAAGCCTCTGTCTTTGGCTCAGGTCATGATCTCAGGGTCCTGGGATCGAGTCCCACATCTGGCTCTCTGCTCAGCAGGGAGCCTGCTTCCCCTCTCTTTCTGCCTACTTGTGATCTCTCTCTGTCAAATAAATAAATAAAAGCTTATGGATAACTTGAAGAACACTAGCAACCAACTTGACTCAGCTGACACTTAGAGAACCTTTCACCCAAGACAAGACAAATCTTTTTTTTTTTGAAGATTTTATTTATTTATTTGACACAGAGAGATAGCTAGAGAGGAACACAAGCAGGGGGAGTGGGAGAGGGAGAGAGAAGCAGGCTCCCTGCTGAGTAGGGAGCCCGACACAGGACTCGATCCCAGGTCTCTGGGATTATGACCTGAGTTGAAGGCATACGCTTAACCAAGTAAGCCACCCAGGCGCCCCAACATAATACAGATCTTAGGTGCACACAGAACAACCATGAAGTTAGACCGTACTCTGGGCCATGAGCAACACTTGACAAATTTAAGATAGTAGAAATCATACAAATCAGACCATATTATAATTAAACTAGAAATTACTACCAGAAAGATATCTGGAAAATCCCCAAGTTTTTGGAACTTGGAAAGTATACTTCTAAATAACCAAGGGGTCAAAGGAAGTTCTTGAGGCAAATTTGATAATACTTTTAATTAAACAAAAATGAAAAGAAAACATATTGAAATTTGTGGGATGTAGCAAAAGCAGTGCTTAGCAGGAAATTTATAGCATTAAATATTCATTAGAAAAGAAAATCTCAAATCACTGAGAGCATATGTAGTGGAATTAATACAATGATTGACCATGAAATTTAAGCTGGGGAGGGAGGGAACTGAGGACATGAAAGGAAGTGGGAGTAGGAGGTTTAATGAGTGGGGCCAAAGTACTGTTAGGGTAGAGGCACAATAAACATTGTTTATTTTAGAATTAGAAAGGAGAGAGTGTTAGTTGAAAAGTGGGATGCCTGAAGTTGAAAAAAGAGAGGAGTAGTTTTTTCGTTAGCTTTGTTTTGTGTTACTAATTATAAGGTCAGTGGTATGGCCATGCGGGTTAGTGGATTAGTGGATAAAGTAGGGTGGAGGGCATGATATTTAGGGGAGAGGAGGTCAAGGAACTGAGAGGCTGGAGATCATCTATTTGGAGACTGAATTGACCAAGAATTACGACAGGAATAGTGTTAGAGGGAGTAACAGTGAACCAGGTAATAAAATCTTCCAGGAGTAAGTATGAGTGATCCAGGGGTCAGTGATCTCCCTGAGGACAAAAAGCGAATGATATAATTTGAGGACAGGAGATTCAAAGCTGGGGTTTGTTTTGAGGATGGAGGAGAATGTCCTGAAAGGAACAATGAGGAGGACACCTTTCTCACTTCCAGGCCCTGTGGTGTTAGAGGTGTGGGAGTGAAGACAGCACCATTTAAGAGAGTTTGGGGACACTAAGGACCTCAGAGTTTGATTTCACTTAAGGGAGAAGATGAGGGGATATACAAAGATGCAGCTGCAGATATAGGGGAATTTGATATCTGTCCCCAAATTCTACAGATGGTAAAAGGGTTTCAGAAGTTGGGGAGGAGGGATACGGAGTCATAAAAGCGATATACCGAGCTGTCTGGCTACACTCAAAGAGAAACATGACTTGGGAGTCTTAGGCTACTGACACAAATAGAGAAAAACCATGTTGAGATTATTTGTGATGGTTTCCAGAAAAATAGTGATGGTGAGGCCCTTGGGAGTGAGAGGTAGTGGTCTGTATCAGTCACGGTTCAGCCAGAGAAGCAGAACCAATAGGATGTATATAATTGGTTTATGTGATTGTGGTATATACAGTTGAAACCTGAACACGTGTTTGAAAAGCATGGGTCTACTTACACACAATTATTTTTCCATAAGTACAGCATCGTTGTGTAAATATATTTTCTCTCCCTTAATGATCTTAAAATAACATTTTCTTTTCTCTAACTTACTTTATTACAAGGAGACAATATATAATACATGTAACATACAAAATATGGATGAATATTTTTAATATGACTGTTTATGTTATTGTTAAGGCTTCTGGTCAAGAGGAGGCTATTCGTTAAGTTTTGGGGGAGTCAAAAATTATACACAGATTTTCAACTGCCTGGGAGCTCAGAACCCTAACCCCTGCATTGTGTCAAGGTCAACTGTACTTTGTTTGGAATGTATGATCTTGCAATTGAAAATGGTGATGAGGTAGCAGTTTATTTAGAGGGAGGGCAGAGGGAGAGGGAGAATCTTTTTTTTAACTTTTCTTCAAAGATTTTATTTATTTTATTTGACGGAGAGAGAGAGAGAGAGAGAGAGAGAGCCAGTATAAGCAGGGGAAGCAGCAAAGGCAGAGGGAGAAGCAGACTCCCCACTGAGCAGAGAGCCCAATATGGGGCTCAATCCCAGGACTCTGGGATCATGACGGAGCCACCCAGGCACCCCAGAGAATCTTTATAAAAAATGATTTATGTATTTGAGGGAGAGAGAGCACACAAGCGTGCATGAGCAGACGGGCAGAAGGAGAGGGGAGAGAGTCTGAAGCAGACTCTGCGCTGAGCAAGGAACCTGACTTAGGGCTTGATCCCACAACCCAGAGATCATGACCCTAGCCGAAACAAGAGCTGGCCCCTTAGCCAACTACACCACCCAAGCACCCCTGAGATGGCCATTCTTAATGTAAATATGGAAATTCACCTGGGATGCTTGGAGACTTCTCCAGGTCACTCCAGGAACTGGGCTTCTAAGAAGTTGAGTTAATGTCCATTTTGATTGCTCAAAGTGATGATTTGGGGCTAGATAGCAATAGTAGACTCCTACTTACTTAAGATACAGCCGAGATGATTGGGAAATGGAGTAACCCATACAAAAAGTGGAAGGTGAGGGCTGGCATTGGTTATTGCCACAGGTTTGGAACCTAGTTTAATGCAATAAATCCCTTACTCATTTATTGGCTGAGAAAGGGCTTGATAAAGAAGTCAAGACACCTGAATGTCAAGAAGTGTTTGGGCAGTTAAAAGGCAATTGGGTAAGAGACAAGAGTTCAACTATTCCTGATCACGATTTTATTTATTTATTTATTTATTTATTTATTTATTTATTTATTTATTTATGAGAGAGAGAGAGAGAGCGAGAGAACAAGCAGGCAGAGTGGCAAGCAGAGGGAGAAGGAGAAGCAGGCTCTCTGCTGATCAGAGAGCCCAATGTGGGCTCGATCCCAGGACCCTGGGATCATGACCTGAGCTGAAGGCAGTAGCCTAACTGACTGAGCCACCCAGGCATCCCGATATATTCTTTGTTAACTACAGAAACTTTGACTCAAGAGCATGAGGCTAATGGTAACTTAGAATGGAAAAGAGAGAAAAAAAGTGCCTCCCTTTTTATAGTCAGGAAACTACTATGTATACTGCTAATAACATTTCTTGAATGTTTCTTCTGTGCCCAGCACTTTCTGTATGTTATCTCACGCAGTGCTCAGAGCAATCCTGCAAGGCCAATATTGAATAGCCAGAATGGAATAGGCCCTGATCAAACAGAATGGACACCTGGAGACCATCGGTACAGCCATACTCATGTACATCAATTGAGTATGGATCTTGTCCATTTTATGGATGAGGAAATTGAGGCACAGTCAGTGTTAAGTAACTTGCCCAAGACACACAGTTAGGGAGCCGGTGACTTAAATGCCGATCAGTGGGTCCCCACAGCCTGCCTTTGGCTGTGACAATGCTGGGCTGCATAGCTTCCTGGTAGAGAGGGAAGGTGGAGCCCGTGTTCATCCAAAGGTGAAACATTCCTTATTCAGGTTCCTGTCATCGTGTGGTGGACATAGCACATTCTGGGGAGATTAAGGACTTTCCCTTACTGCTTTAGGATTTTGTGGGGAGACAGGAATTTGCAGGGGAGGGGTGGTGGTTGTCAGGTCAGGAGTAGGACAGTCAGGGAGTGTCCCAAAATTTCTCCTGGGGAAAGCAAGCATGTTAGAATAAAATTACACATCCAATGTAGCAGCATTTGAATGTTCCTAATTACAGCCTCATGCAGACAAGATAGGGAGGGAATGAGGGAAAGCATGGTAGAGGGGTGGGGTGGGGCGGACTGGTGGTGTTGTCGGGGGAGTCCACATCCAACATGAGGATGAGGGGCTGAAAAAGGATCTGTTCATGTTCTGCTTAAATCTCCTGTAGTTTCTTTCAAAATACCACAAATCTCTTCTTGCAGTTTCAGCCGGGGCTCAGAGTCAGGGCCAAAGTTCAAACAACATCAAAGTTTATTTTTGAAATAAAGGTTTATTTCCTCATGGAATTCTTGAAGGGTTTGCCCTGCATGTCTGTGAAGCACTGAGTCTGGGCTGAAAGGAATTTATTTTAGGACCTTGAGCCGTCTTTGGCTTACACGCCTATTGCCCTAGGAGGTGATTGATGGCTGTGTAAGTTTCCAGTCCAGCCTTGGAGGCCCAGCTCTGGGGCACTCCCCTCCCCACTCTGAAGGCTGCCTCAAGGGCAGAAGTCTGCTTTCTCCTTTCAAATCTAGGCACTGACAGGAGGCACTGACCGGTCCCACTGTGTTCTGAGTAAGGTGCTGATAAGCATTGAGTTTTATCTGCATTGTTGATTGCATCCTGGGATCCCTTCTGATTTAAGGCTAAAAGCCACCAGTTTGTTGTCTTCGGCAGCTTTCTTAGGCCCTGTCTGAGGAGGTAGGTTACTTGTGTTCTTAACTGTAGAGCCAAGCGTTAAAATACTGAAAAGGATAAATGACATAAAAAAAAGAGTCAATCTAGTATTTGCCTATTCTTGTCAGTTTCTCTTGGTGCAGACACTTAGCACCAGGGAACAAGGCAATGTTGACGTTGGGACTGAGTAACAGCTTTTTTATCCCCTACTGGCTATATATATATTATAATTTTTCATTCATAGGGAAAGTATCTGCATTGAGTCTCATGGCAAGAGGGTGTTGAGGGTAGAATGTATGTTCTTACAACTTCTTTTCTTTTTTAAAAAAAGATTTTATTTATTTATTTGACAGACAGAAATCACAAGTAGGCAGTAAGGCAGGCAGAGAGAGGAAGGGAATCAGGCTCCCTGCTGAGCAGAGAGCCCGATGTGGGGCTCGATCCCAGAACCCTGGAACCATGACCTGAGCCGAAGGCAGAGGCTTTAACCCGCTGAGCCACCCAGGAGCCCCTGTTTTTACAACTTAGATAAAACAGTTGTCTGACTATAGAGGAATGGCAAGGAAAAAAAATGGCATTGCTGCTTGGCTTCCAAGATGCTACCATCTGGGCAAATTTGAGAGGTAGCAACATGGGGGCACCTTTCTTGATTCTCATCCTGAAATAAGACCGAGGGCTATGCTGGGAAACTGGGGAGGTGGCATGTGTGCTCATGAATTTTCATTTTGCTGCTGTGGAGATTGCCCACTTGGAGGAAGAGAAATGGTGTAGCCTAGGTTACTTATTTATGCCTTCAAACTCCAGTTTAAAAATTTTTTAAAAGATTTTATTTATTTATTTGAAAGAGAGAGAGAGAGAGAGAGAGAGAGCATAAGCAGGGGAAAGGGCAGAGGGAGAAGCAGACTCCCCACTGAGCAGGGACCCCCCCCTCCCACAGTGTGGGGCTTGATCCTTGGAATCTGGGATCATGACCTGAGCTGAAGGCAGACACTTAACCGACTGAGCCACCCAGGCACCCTTCAAAATCCAGTTTTTATTGAAATTCCAGGTTCTTAGCAGCAGCTAGTTAGGCAAGACAGAGGGTGGGAAGGAAAGCAGGGGCCTTGCTGGTTGTGGGTGGTCTACTCTCCCATTTCCTTCTCCCTCTCTAGCCATTCTTTTTTTAAAAAAAGATTTTATTTATTTATTTGAGAGAGAGACACTGAGAGAGGAGTGGGTCAGAGGGAGAAGCAGACTCCCTGAGGAGCTAAGAGCCCAAAGCAGGACTCAATCCAGGTCCTCCAGGATCACGACCTGAGCCAAAGGCAGTTGCTCAACCAACTGAGCCACCCAAGTGCCCTCTAGCCACTCTTTCCAGTCACTACTTCGACACCAGGCCCATGTCCAGTTGTACAAGTGGGGCCAGCTTAAGCTCAATTTAGAACTCTGAGCACAGTGACAGATGAACAGCTATAGGTCTGGAGTCTGGGAGTTGATGGGTGGGTAGGAAGCACCCAGCATTTTCAGATCTGGCTTGGTTGTTAGGGTCCTCTCCTTTCTCCTCTTGGCACCTTCCCTCATTTTCCTTCAGAATGTGCAGTGCCAGGGTTTATAGGCAAATCAAGACAAACACTGAATTCACAGAGCACTTTCTGGCTTCTTGGCTCTGGGGATGTGGGTACAGGTGGGACACAGCAGTCTTGCCCTCAACATTTGCCTCTTCCCACTGCCTCCAGATGAAAAGTTCTCGAGCATCTCCTTCCCCGCTTCCGGCAGTGTTCTGCTCCAGAATACACAATGACTCTCTATGGGGCCTTGGGCCAGGTGAGATCCTTTAGTAAAGCTCCTCATATTGGGCTCTTCCTATAATCCAGCTTTATTTATTCATTCATCAACATACATTTTCTGAGTACCTACGGTGCACTAGTCACTGGCCTTGGCACTGAACATACAAAGTGGGTGAGACAGACATGGTTCCTGCCCCCATGGAGCTAACAGTCTAACCAGAGAAGTTGATATTATTACAAAAGCATTATGATTACTATTAAGCAAGGATGATCGTGGGAATCCTGTGCTGGAGGGTGATGTGGGAGTATGGGATGGGACACTTGGTCTTAGCTGCTTACCTGCCCCGGACAGCATGGCTGGAATGTGGCACTTCTAGAACCCCAGCTCTCCGTCCACAGACCAGAGGTGGGCCCCTGAGCTCCTTCCTGGGGGCTCGCTACATCCAGGCTTGCCTCTCGCTCAAGGTCTCTCATTTCCTGTTGGGAAGATACTGGAGATAAGAAGGAAGGTGAAAACCTACATTCCCTTGACTTCGTCCACAGTACGTGCAGTCCAGCTCTGGTCCTGGGAAGAAAGGAGGGGCTCTATTCCGAGGTGGCCCCATTGTAAGTCCTTGATGTTTCCTTGATGAAAGCCAGGGCCAGCACATTGAAGAGCCTGGAATGAACAGACTTGGCTGGGTTGGGGGGGAAGGGTGTGGGGCCAGTGCTGATTTGCTTGGAGTTGAGCTTGTTATTTTAGAGCCCTGAAAGATTCATCAGCTTCCGGAATCAAAGTTGTGAGGTCAGCTCAGACGCCAGGCCCAACCCAGGCCTGCCACCCTCAGGCAGGGAAGCTCTGCCCACACAGTCTCTTTCAATCTGTTCGTACCTCATTTCTTTTTCTCCCAAATGAAGATCAATCTAAACAGCCCATAGGTCAAGGACAAGTACCCCCGGAGAGTCTGGCCAAGTCCCTACTTCCTGCCAGTCACTCTCTTGGCTCAGGTTTGAGCTTACCAAATACAGACTTTTTGGTCCCTGTTCTGTAATCGGGTTTAACGCTCAGAAGAGGAGTGGTCTTTTGACCATTTAGTTTCTTACTGTAATAGAACCCAACTTTTTTGGTATCTGTGTTCCAAGTTTGGGAACAGGGAACAGATACTTGCTGAGAAAGGTAATCAGATTACTCTTAACTGGTTGTAGAGCCTTCTTGGACTGCTTAAGGGACAATTCTGTAAAGCAGTAAATGCAAACAGGCCACCCTCAGGATCATTTGTGCAGACACACATAGTCTGTTCAAGGTGTTTTACTTGTAAATTATAAAGGATTATAAGGATGGGAGCATTTTTGGGAGGAGAGATGAGAGAATTACCAGAAGAAAGAAACGGAACCACGCCAAAGTCAAAGTGGTTTAGAGCAGAATCAGATGGGAGCTCAGTGTGTTGAAATTAAGTGGCTGGAGTGGAAACTTCCCAAGTGCATAGGAACAGACACACACTTAGGCACTCTGCTTTCCTGAGGACATCCGTCAGTGTCTCCCTCTCTTCTAACTTCTACAACAGAGAGAAATCAGGACGGGACTATAGGGTTTCCTGCGATGTAGCATACCTACCCCAGCCTGTTCCGAAGGCATCTCAGGAGCCCAGTGGGGACAGAGACGGAGGTGGCCCTGGGTTCTATTTCTGCATAAAATATGGTGCAGCATTCCTCCCTCTGAACTGAATCTATTGTTCCAGAGAATGGGTTTCTTTTCTATTCATTCATTCATTCATTCATTCATTCATCCAGTCCACAGTCTTTACAGCAGTCCAGGCACCACGAGAGTACCTAGAGGCACTGCCCTCCTGGCAGTCCAGTAAGATAATTGGTTCTTTCCTCCTCGTTTCCAAGCTCCTGGGCGCTAGAAAGCTGGACTCACAGCTTAGCCCAGCCCGTGCGTGGCACCGAGCCCATGTTTGGGAAAGGAAAGCTAGATGAATGAAATCAGACTGTTCAGTGGGTCTCCACCGATTACTTGCTGGTGTGGGTGCGGGTGCACTTGAATTTTTATTATTTATGAAGGGAAAGTTTAAGTTGCAGAAACAAAGCAGAACACAACTTTTAACCACCAGTACCTAAGACTCGAGTTCCGCAGGAGGACGCGCGCACACAGATTGTACAGAACACACATACACACACACACACACACACACACCCCTCACGCAAACATTCCTTCTTTCACGCTCCAGCTCGCTCTTTTTACTCCTACTTCCCTTTCCCTCCTCTCCCGGATCAAGAGTTAATCTGCGAATCTCTGACCGCAAAAGAAAAAAAAAAAAAAAAAAGGTGGGTGGGGGGATCCTGAAGTAGCAGAGCAAGGGAGGAGGAGGTGGAGAAAGGCGGGGAGGAGGAGGAGGAGCCCTGCGAACCAGAGTCAGAGGGACTGGTGGCTCCGGCGAGTGTGCAGCCCTGGGGGGAGCGACGCTCCAGGCTGGGAACCCGTCAGCCCGCCCACCCGCCAGGCGTCTTCGGCGCCCGCCCGCTCGAGGGCCTGCGCCCCGCCTGCTACACCCGGAGCAGGGGCCGCCGCTCAGGGGCGCTCGGGCCAGGGGCGCCCCTCCGGGTGAGCCGGCCGCGCCGCCGGGCAGCGCCCGGAATGCCGTTCTACAGGCGCACGGTGGTGCCCCAGCGCCTGTGCCCGCGCAACCCGCCGCAGCCGCTCGCCGAGCTCCGCGACGTGAGCCACCTGGCTGCGCTCAGCCTGCTCCGGCAGCTCGCCGACCTCTGCGGCCACTCTCTGACTCTGCTCGAGGACCTCGAGGGGCACCTGCTGGCCTTGGGGCGCCGCACCGAAAGCCTGTGCCGGCGCACCGTGCGCCTCCGCCGCCGCTTGCCCTGCCGCCTGCTCGGCCCGGAGGACGACGACGAAGAGCTAGGTAAACCGCGCCCGGGCGGCTCGCGGCCCCGCGTCTACCCCGCCTCTGGGGGCGCCAGTGGGCTCCCGGCTCGGCGCCCACCCCCTTCCCGGCCCTCCCTGCCCCTCCTCCTCCCTTCCCTCCCTTCTCTTTCGGGGGTGAGGGGAATCCCGTTTCCCTGACTCCCCATCCGCCGCTCTACCTCTGGGACTTCCTGCTGCTGGAGCCGGCCGGGCCGTCCCGAGGGACCCGGTGCCTTCTGGGGACCTAGGGGAAGAAGGCGGGGGTGGGGGGGTCCCGCGGGGTTCCGGGAGCCACTGGGTCCGGGACGGCTTTGGCGCGGTCCCCAGGCCAGGGGCGTGCCCGTCTCCGCGGCGTCGGGAAGCAAACGGCCGCGCTGCCAGTGTCTTCGCACCGGTCTCGGAGCTCGGCGCCTTCGGAAAGCGCGCCCGGCCCGCGGGCCACCTACGCTGCCCCGGGAGCTTAGTGGCGGTGCTGGATTTAAACCTGTGCAACTTCGCGCCACAGCCTGTTCGCGGCTCGCACTCAGAGGAGTGTCGGAGCGCCCTCTCGCCTGCTTCTCCCGGCGATTTCGGGGTCGGCGATTTCAGGGTCGTTGTTCCAGGAGTGGCGGGAGGGGTGTGGAGGAAAGGAGGGACTGCCTCCGGCTTCGCTGATCCGTGTGCCTAGGGTCTCTGGCTGCACAGATTTGCTTGAGAGGAGCACTTAAAGTGACTGTCATTAGTTTCATGATTTGTTTAGGAATTAGCCATGCCTGAGAAACTCAGAGGTGCCCTGGCTGAGAACGCAGCACCCTGGAGATGGTGCCAGGGCTGTGCGAGCCTTTGACCCTTACAACCTTGGACTTCGGTATTTCAAATGGGGAATCCTCGCTTGGTGGAAATGCACTGCTCTCTTAGAGTGTGGAGCTCGTGCTGAAAGAAAAGGGGACTGAATATGCTGGAAAAGCCGACCACAGCTGGGGCATGCCAGGTACCAAGGCCAACTCGCACCACCAGAAAGGGGCAAGAAGGCACAATGTGACCAGAAAGTTTCAGATGGAGGCAGAAGGTGGCTATGGGCTGACTTTTGAGTGCAAGACTCCCCTGCCTTGGGGAAGGATTGGCTGGGCCAGCCCCTCCGTTGCAGGCACCACCTTGTCCTGACCCTTTCTGGCAGGACAGGAGTCAGAGGCCCTGCGACCCCTCTTCAGAGAGGTGGAGGTCACTAGTGGGAAAAATGAACTGGGTTCTGGGTGAGCAGGAAGGTGGAAGACACAGATGACTGCCAGATGGAATGTAGACATAGGGTGAGAAACCTCTGCATGGCAGGGGACCAAGAGAGCTGGGGCCCTGGGTCTGATTAGTTCTCAGCTGACAAAGAGGGTAAGAAGGTCACTGTTGATTTCTTTTCTTTTTTCTTTTCTTTTCTTTCTTTCTTTTCTCTACTTCCTCCCTTCCTCCCCCCTCTCTCCTTTCTCTCTTTTTCTCTCTCTTTCTCTCTCTCTCTCTTTTTTTTTTGCCTAGGTCCCACTGACTACCAGGATTAGCCTAGGAGAAATTTGGTAAGTCAGCTCAGGGAGTAGTTTTCAGAATGCCCACACAGCTTACAGAGAGCCACCTACTCAGTTCAGCAGGGTAAGATAAGGACAGAAAGGAGGCTCTGCTTTTCCAGCTTGGACCTTTCCATCCACTGAATCGGAGAGCCCTTTCCACCTGAGGGAAGACATGGCTTCACCAAGTCACCGTTGGGACCTAGACCTCTTCAGTAATCTGCTGGTTTAGAAGGAGATGGCTTTGTGCAATGGATATCTTTTCAAGCAAGGGAGAAATTCTGAGGAGAAATGACATTGTTTTGGTTTCTTTGAAGTTTGCGGGAGCCGGGAGAGTGGCCGTCTCTCATCTCTGATGTGTCCTCTTGCCTCTGAGAGGTCCATGTTTCTGAGGGTCTCTGCACCAGTGGAACCCAGCTCCCTTAATCTGGCAAGAACTTCTGGCTTTCCATTTTCTGGTCTAATGCCCTACCCTAGATTCCCCTCGAGGATCCCATGGCACACTTTTCTCTTCAGGTGCTTTGACTGCGTATCACTTAAATTAGGCCTTCCGGGCAATGATCTGAGCATTAAGTGCCAAATGCAAGGAGAGATAGGGAGCAGTCAGTGCACCATCTGGCCAGCCCCTCATCACAAAGGTATAAGCTCCAAGAAGGTGTTCAGCAGGCTACATATTATATTTTGACCCCAAATAAATATCCAGCCCGCCTTTAAAAATTTTTTTTACTGTTGTCAGGTCTTATTCTTTTTTTCTTCCTAGTGCCTTTTCTCCTAGCCCTCCTACTCCTTTACTGACCATCTTGCCGGTGATCAGCACTCCCCAGTCAACATTTTACCCTATGTATCCTCCATCTGGCTGGATTCCTGCCCCCTCCTTCTTCCTTTAGCTATTTCTTTGACCACGGGGGCAGGCAAGAACTGGGTAGGAGGAAAGAAGGTTTGGAAGCCACATACCTGGAGTGAATGACACCTGACAGGCCAGCAGCTTGTAGCCTCCCTGCAGGGGACAGCTCGGCTGCCACCTGCAGGAGCAATGGCAAGTCAGACTGGCCCAGAGCCTTCAGGCTTGCAGAGGCCAGACAGCGTGCTTCTACCAGGCCCCTGGGAGGCAGCAGGGGGAGGAGAGGGAGATGGAGGAGGAGAAAGTTGATGCTGAGGGAGTCTGAGGTGCTCCTCTCTACAGCCAGGGGTCACAGCCCTGCCATCTTCAAGGTTACAAGGGTGGGACAGGGCTGGGCCGGTTGCTTGGCAACACCACCTCCTCTACGGAAGGCTGTCCTTCGGTAACTTGAATCCCTTTGAGACTGCCCTAGAAGATCCTGTAACCAGCCCGAGGTGGGGGATGGGAGGGTGGAAGGAGGAGAGGGCATGCTGAAGGATTGCACCAAGCTCCTGAGGTTATGGATCTGTGGCTTTTGCCACACCCTTGGCATGGCCCTGCCTATAACTGGAGTCTCTCCTTGAAACTGGCTTTGAATGTGACCTGTTTTATTGCATTCGGGTCTTCATCTCAAGGATGGCATGGTCAAAGCCAGAGGGAAATAGCTCCATGCCTGCTGTCGGACGCTGAGTCAATCCAAGCTTTCCATTTCCTCCCTTAGAGATCTAGTTAATGTTTGTAGGTGCTTAAATGATCATTACAAAAGCAATCAGCCTGTTGGCTTAGGGGTATAATATCTCCGGAGCGAAAAAGGAAGTCACCAAAGCACTAGATACATGGAGGTATGTTTAATAACGCTGGGGAGCTGTCGTGTTAGGCTAGCCTATGAACTTACTATGGGGAAAGATGCTCTGTTCCTTCTTGCAATTATTTTGGCTTGAATACAGCCTGTTGGGTCAATGGTGGAAACCCCCCTCTTCATCTTTATGTAAAATTCCCACCTCTTGGTTTTTCAGCTTTGTGGCAACTTTGGCTCCAAATCAGAAAGGACAGCTGGTTTATTTATGTTTAAATCATCATTCCAGGGCAGGAGGAGACGGTTGTAAATCTACATGGAGATGAGAAAAATGAGAGCTGCACCTTTAGACTGCAACCAGATTCGATGAACCTGTCACCGCTACTGAGGCGGGGATGCGGCCTGCTTGAGTTCGATGGAGCAGGGGGAGATTCCGGGACTTGGAACAGGCACTTGCCAGAGCTCACTTTGTCTCTGTCCTACCTGTCATCCCCAGAGACCCTTGGGACAGTAGCTTGACAGGGTGGGGCAGGCAAGCAAGCAAGCCCATTTTCTTTTAAATACCATGAAATTCCTGGTCTGCCCACGTGGTTTTTCCATGTGTTGAAAACGTCTTCCCTGGAAATTTGGACACCAAAATGTCTACTAGAATTTCCTCCACCTCAGAAACAAGAAATTTAATCTTCTCCCTTTTTTTTTTTTTTTTTTGTTGGACAAATGAGCAGCTAAGGTGATAAAAGCGTCAGGATAACGGAATAGTAGAGTAGAGGAGAAGATTCAAGTTACGGCTTTTGGGCTCAACTTTGACCTTTATGCAGTTGGCTATGTGTCAGGAGGAGAGGGGTGAATTTGCATCGTCTGCCATGCAGTTCTCTGGTTTGGGTGAAGTGGATTTATACGGTGTGGCACCAAAAACTCAGTCATTAACCATTGTCGGTGTCCCGACACTTGACCATTGAGGCCCAGAAAAAGGAAGGGACTTGTCTAAAGGTACCCAGCTGGGTCAAGCCCATTAATAGCCCTAAGTGCCACAAAGATTATAATGTCTCCCCATATGTAATTCCAAATGAAAGCAATGCTAAACCTTCAGATAAAGTGTTAATTGAGGGGAGCGCCTGGGTGGCTCAGTCGGTTGAGTGCCCGACTCTTGATCTCGGCTGAGGTCTTGATCTCAAGGTTGTTGAGTTTGAGCCCCATGCCGGGCGTGGAGCCTACTTAAAAAATAAATAAATAAAATGTTATATTTGAGATTACTCAGAGTTCCACAGGTATGTTGAAATTAAAATGGCTTATAGATTTTTTTCATTCTCTCTTTCGTACTCCTGTTGTCGGGGACCTAAGCACATACTTAATCTCCCCTTTGAGGAATGTGGCACCTGCTAGGTCACACAGCAGATAAATGGCAGAAAGCCTTGATCTAGAAGCCGGGCCTCTTGACATCGAAGCCAGTGCTCTGTGCTGCTAAGTTCAAAATCAGCTTTTCCCTGAGAGTCACCACCCTGGCAGTTTTTCCAGCTGGAATTTGTCCAGGATAATTAATGACTCCCGCTACCTTTGCCAACTGAGGGATGTTCTAAAGAACGAGCTCCCTATGGTTTCTGTAGTTGGGACTTGGTGGGTGAGCTGAAGGTGGAGAGGAGGAAGGAAGGTCAGCCTTGCATCCTGTAGGGGATAGATGTGAGGCAACAGGCTTCCTTGTTAAAACGTAGTCTCCTTTAAGCTTTGAGTGGGAGATAACTTAGAAAGAGACCCTTCAGGTGGGAAGGGGCGGCTGGACGTGTGACCCCAGCATGGACTTCTGAAGGTCACCTTTCCCGTGGGGGTCTTTCACTCGTAATCCTTCTGTCCTCTTTATACTCGCTATTTTCCCTTATAGCTTATAATCCAATTGTGGACACTCCTTGTCACACACCCACATCATGACTATTTTCTGTTATTATAGCCGAGACTGGTTGGCATTTCCAAAGGCATTTTTATTAAAAACCAAGGAATAAGAAAGTAAAATTATTACCAAAAATGTATTTAGCATGCATGTTTCCAAGGTATGGATTTATTATTCTTCAAAGCTTAAGAAACTTACTAGGCTTACTAGCTTTGCTGCTCTATATACCCTTTCTGGAGGCCTCAAATCAACTTATCCTCAGGTCATTATCTTCTGGCCTTGCAAAGAGGACACAACTTTGTCTGGGTTCCCTTACCTTTCCCCCACCCTTGTGCTGAGTGCTAAGACTCTGAGGCAAATGAGACCTAGTCTCTCTCTTCAAAGAGCTCCCACTGGAGGCACCTGGGTGGCTAGGTCGGTGAACCTTCCGACTCTTGATTTTGGCTCAGTTCATGATCTCAGGGTTGTGAGATCGAGGCCTGCATCAGGCTTCACGCTCAGTGTGGCGTCTACCTAAGATTCTCTCTCTCCCTTTGTCCCTCCTTTCCCTCCTCTCTCTCTCTCTCTCTCTGTCTGTCTCAAAAAAAAAAAAAAAAAAAAAGAAAGAGCTCCCACTGCAGGGGTGGGTGCCATCTCATTTCCTGTCAAACCAGCACATGGTGCCAGGATATCAGGTCCTATCCTCCTGCAGGTGGGGGAGAGCTGGTAGCCAGAACCAGGACCCCAGTTCACACCCCAGAGGATTTTCCATTCAGTCTGGTTTGGGGTCCAAGAATGGAACTTGGACTTTTAGAATCCCCTGTGGTAAAAACAAAAATAAAAACCAAGCAGTGATAGACCCGCTCCTGGGAATTCAGCAGTGCTTTCACATGAATCTGTAGATTTAAAATTGATGACCTATCTTTCCGCATAGGCAGAGTAGTGCTTATTCGGTAGCTGGACAACGCTTGGTGGATCTGCAGACTCCCAGACTTGGGATAATGCCATGGCCTTCTAGAATCATCTTCTCTTCCACTGGAAGCCACTAGTTTCACCTTGATGGTTCAAGCTATCAGCTCTTTACTGTTCCACAGAATTCCATGATTTCACTCTGACCAGCTCTCACTGAAGTTTTCAAGTGAGAGTGCCCAGGATGGTCATATCCGAAAGGACAATGCAACATGAATAACGCCACAAAGAGGAGGTGTGTTAACTAAGTGTTGGCAAAGTAGGCTCGCAAGCAGGCTCTGTGTGCAAGGCAGTGGGTCTGAACATGCATCAAGACCCTAGGCATCAGTCTTTTCACTTGGGAGGTTTGAGCAATTGGGCAGCTCCCTGTCCCTCCCTCTCTAAAGTGTGAGCTCCTCAATAGAAAGTGAGCTCTCAGGGGCAGAGATCTTCATCTGCTTTTTAAAAAACTCATTTATTTATTTGAGAAAGAGAGTGCATGCACGTGGAGAGGGCAGAGGGAGAGAGAAACCTTAGCCGACTCCTTGCTGAGCTCAGAGCCCAACTCGGGGCTCGATCCCATGACTCTGAGGCCAGGACCCGAGCTGAAACCACCCAGGGGCCCCAAGATCTTCATCTGTTTCTACTGCTGTTTCTCCAGCCCCTAAAATAGCACTTGGCATCTAACAGACACTTAATAAATGCCTATTAAGTTCAGTTTGTCCCTTTTTTCTAGCCATCACATGCATATTTACTTAATTATTTTTTAAAATATTTATTTGCGGGCGCCTGGGTGGCTCAGTGGGTTAAGCTGCTGCCTTCGGCTCAGGTCATGATCTCAGGGTCCTGGGATCGAGGCCTGCATCGGGCTCTCTGCTCATCAGGGAGCCTGCTTCCTCCTCTCTCTCTGCCTGCCTCTCTGCCTGCTTGTGATCTCTCTCTGTCAAATAAATAAATAAAATCTTAAAAAAATATTTATTTGAGAGAGAAGGAGAGAGACACAGGGAGAGAGAGAGAGAGAGAGAGACACTATGAATGAGCAGGGGGAGGGCAGAGGGAGAGGGAAGCGCAGACTTCTGGTGCAGGACTCTATCCCAGGACCCTGGGTTCATGACGTGAGCTATCCAGGCACCCCGAGCCATCCCATTTTATTTATTGAGCACCTGATTCTGGGCCTGGCCCCCTGCTGGTTTTGGGGAACATACAGCCTAAGTGGAATGTAGCCCTGCAGTCCGGCACGGAGAACATTGAATCGTTGTACTGCTGTGGAGGCAAGTCTGGGGGGGTCAAGGGAATGCTAAGAAGGCACACCTGAGTCAGCCCGCAGGCTTGTAAAAGCTTCTGGGACGATGTGATGTCTGAGTTCTGAAGGGTGATCAGGAGCAGGCCAGTTGAAGGAGGAGGAGAAGGAGGAGGAGGAAATTCCTGGTGCAGGAAGTAGCCTGTGCAAGGCCCAGGAGATGTGAGAAGGCCGGTGAGGGGGAGGAACTAACTCAAATGATTCAGGAAGAGAAGGGTGCAAGGAGCGTCTTAACTCAGAATGAGGCCTCAGTGGGGAGGTGGGGTGGAGAAGGCCTCACATCCTGTTGGCTGGCCAAGGACCTGATACTAGAGAGTCTTGGGAAGGTTAAGGCGATGTTCTAAGAGTAACTGCGGATTTTCTTGATCTGCATTCAAGTTTTCACTGTCCTTGGGCAGATGAGCCCTTCTTCGAAGAGCCAGATCCTGGGTACCTTCCTAAGAGGTCCAGGCCAGGAGGGGCTCCAAGCCACAGTGAGAAAGAAAGAGGGAGAAAAGGCTAGAGTTTCCGTGGCCTCTTCTTTTTTTGTGAGTTGGGACATGGGAGGTTTGACTCTGTCTTTTATTTTTTCTTTCTAAATAGCATAGGTTCTTAAGAACGGCCTGTGATTCATCTGGGGGAAAATCAGAAGAATACTTTTTTCTTTGGGAAATGGACTCAAAGAGGATATGAGGTGAAAGAATGATTCAGCTGTTTTTATTTTGACTGAAATTTGCTTCAGAGAACAAGCGTAGTTAACTTCCTGGCAATTTACAGTCAGACTCCAAGTATCTTCAAAATAGCCAAACTCCTATTATCCTCCCTAGCTAGCAGGCCCCGAGGGAGAGGAGGGAGTGAGGTCTCCTTTATCAACAGACCTTGGGCTCTGTTCTGTGGGAGGAGGCCATGTATCACGGTTGTCAGCAGTTCCCGTGCTGGTGTCCTGTACTCTTATCCCTTCTGATCCAGTAATTCCACTTCCGGGGCCTTGCGCTCTCAGATATTCTGGGAAAAATGTTTGAGGATGCTCCCTGCATCTGTTGGTTATTTATATTAACTGAAAAAAAATGAAGGTAACTTAAACATTCATCAATAGGGGCATTGTTATCTAAATTTGGACAGGTCTGTATGATAGAATATTAGATAGCTAAGAAAAATCAGGCTTAAAACAAATGTATGGTGATGGGGCCCTGGGTGGTGCAGTTGGTTAAATGTTGGACTCTGGGTTTACGCTCTGGTAGTGATCTCATGGTCATGGGATCAAGCCCCAAGGCGGCTCCGCACTCATTGGTGAGTCTGTTTATGATTCTCTCTCTCCCTCTTGCCTCTGTCCTTTCCCCAATTTGCATGTGTGCAGGCATGCTCTCTTTCTCTCTAAAATAAATAAATAAATAAATCCTTTAAAAAAATATTTTTATTTATTTGACAGAGAGAGAGAGAGAGAGAGAGAGAGTGCACGCGCACAAGTAGGGGGAGCAGCAGACAGAGGGAGAAGCACATTCCCCGCTGAGCAGGGAACCTGATGTGAGGCTCCCTGATGTGAGGCTCGATCCCAGGACGCTGGGATCAGGACCTGAGCTGAAGGCAGACACTTAATCAACTGAGCCACCCAGGCACCCCTAAATAAATAAATCTTAAAACAAAACAAAACAAAAACCCAAATGTATGGTGATAGTGCTAAATGGGAAGGCTTGGCATAAAGTGTCATGTATGGTATTATCCAAAATAGGCCTGTACAGTATTCTCCAAAGCAAAGCACATGTATATGGAAAAGAAACTGGAGGGGTGTATGCCCTCATGTTAGCAATGCTTATCTCGGGGTGATAACGATGATAACAAAAGGAACAGTGGTTATCTTTATGAGATCATGAGAGTGGGTGTGATTCTTTTTTTCTTGGACCTTTCCACATTTTCCCAAATGTTCTATATGAACGTGTGTTAATGTTTTTAAAAAGATTATATGTATTTATTTGTCAGAGAGAGAGAGGGCACAAGCAGGAAGAGCGGCAGAGAGAGGGAGAAGGAGAAGGAGGCTCCCTGCTGAGCAGGGAACCTGATGTGGGGCTCTATCCCAGGACCCTGGGATCATGACCTGAGCCGAAGGCAGACGCTTAACCAACTGAGCCATCCAGGCATCCCAAACGTGTATTACTTTTTAATAAGCAGGAAAAAACCCCCAATGAGTGCCATGTTAAGGAAGAGAATACTGGAATTTGGAAGCAGCAGCTGTGGGTTGAAATCCCACTTGCCTTGCGCTTATTAGCTGACTCTGGTATCTCTGAGCCCCGCTCCCTCATCTGTAAGAGGGGGTTAATACTACCCAGTTCAGAGGGTTGTTGTGAGGATCCAAAATAACGTAGGTAAATTGCCTGGTGCCTACACCATGATCACACACATGATCGCTAAATACCAACTTACGGAGCTAACGTTCCATGAAGCTGTTTGAAATGCATGGATGTGGGTACTGTCAAGATGAAGTTATAATAAGAATGTTTCCTAGACAGCTCAGAATTGCAGCCATTCTTCCCTTTTCCAGACTATGTAAAGAATGCCTGTGTGCCCACGGAGGAGCAGCATCTAGCTTTTGAGGCTGTCAGCTCATCTCTCCCAACCCAAGGATTTTCCTTTCCTCTGACCCCTCCCTTCATTCTCCCCCACTGACATCTGTTCCCTGCCTTGCCAACCAAAGGGGGAAAGCATTCTTTGGAACTGAAGCCGAGGCCTCACCAAGAGTGCTGGCAGCTATGAGGTGTTTATTGTCACCGAGAATATGTGGTGCTGGCTGACCACAGGACCCACTAAGCTGGGACGCCAACGAGGAGTTCTGTTGAAGCAGCAGAGGACGGATGCAGGCAGTGTCGCCTGCCTTGGGCAGAGCTGTTAGGCAAGCATCCTGCTGGTTTGCTTCACCTCTTCCCTTGGGATGTCTATGTGGCTCCTGGCTTTACGTACCAGTTATGCAGAACCAGCTTGCTTGATGGGGGAAGAAACAACTCACAAGAAACTTGCGGGGCCTAAGGTGGTTTCAGTGATGTCCTTGGCAGTTTGCCCGAGAGTCCAATAGGCCTGACTCTTACCAGTGTGGATACGGAGTGAGTAAGGCCTGTTCTCATGACCAGGCAGCCTCAAGGTCATGAATACACCTCGGTAGTGTCTACAGCATGCCCAAACCACCAGGAACTTCAGTCACTTCCCTGGGTAGACTGGCTGTTGCATTTTTCCCCATTTTTAAATTATAGACAGAAATATAGACCCTGGCTACAAATCCAAATTACATGGGGAGTTTAAACAAATTACTAACGCATGAACCCAACCTATACCAGGAAAGCCAGAATTTCTGGGTGATGAGGCCCAGGAATTAGGATTTGTAAAAGATCCCATGGTGGTTCTGTTGTGTAGCCAGTGCTGAGAAACACGGCTATGGTATAGATGGCTAAACTGGAAAAGACCAGGTCAGAGCTTCCCAAATTTACTTGACCACATAGTCCTTGAAAAATTGCAATGTATTTATGGATAAAGAGCATGAACTATAATGCAGGTTTAGATTAAATTAAGTGACAGAAAATGGTCTTGTGGATGAATTATCGGCAAGCAGTAAAAAATACCTTTAGGTAATATATTTTTTTAATTTTATAAAAGAACAAAAGAGATTTTAAAACTGAAAACATTTATGTTGTTAATAAAAAGAATAAATATATGTTAAGGTAAAGTAAATCATATTTTATTGTACATTTTGTGGTTATTAACATGTCATAAAAACCACTGATGTTTATTTATTTTATTTTTATTAAAGATTTTATTTGTTTATTTGACAGAGAGAGAGCACAAGTGCATGCACAAGCAGTGGGAGGAGCAGGCAGAGGGAGAAAAGGCTCCCCGAGAAGCAGGGGCCCGATATGGGGCTCCCTGCTGGGGTCATGATCCAAGCCGAGGGCAGATGCTTAACTGACTGAGCTAACCAGGTGCCCCCAAAACCACTAACGTTTTACTTTAAAAAAATTTTTTTTTATTATTTTTATTTATTTATAGTTAAATATTTTATTTATCTGAGATATTTATTTTGAGGTAGAGCGAGAGGAAGAACACAAGCAGAGCAGAGGGGCAGAGGGAGAGGGAGATGCGAGACTCGATCCCAGACTCCTGGGATCATGACCTGAGCTGGAGGCAGACGCTTAACCGACTAAGCCACCCAGGCGCCCCCAATACTTTTTTTTATGTTGCAGCCACTTAATACAACACATGATGTTACTGGTTTGGACCCCTATGTCAGGTCAACCCGAAGTTACCTCTCTTTGCAAGAGAATATAGAGTCTCCTATACACAAGGCTGATGGAGGGCAGGGAAGAGGAAGGACACTTCCACTTTTCCCTATTTAGTGTTCCAAACTACGCTATGCCAGAAATCACAAATAGGAGTTGAAATGGTTGCCTCTGAATCAATACCTAGCTCTGGCTCCATGCTTTTCCACATTTTCTTTTTTTAAAGATTTTATTTATTTATTTGACAGACAGAGATCACAAGTAGGCAGAGAGGCAGGCAGAGAGAGAGAGGGAAACAGGCTTCCTGTTGAGCAGAGAGCCCAATGCGGGGCTCGATCCCAGGACCCTGGGATCATGACCTGAGCCGAAGGCAGAGGCTTTAACCCACTGAGCCACCCAGGTGCCCCTCCACATTTTCTGATACGGCCCATAATCTCGTAGTGCAGGTAGACTATTGCATTAATAATAGCGCATAAGGGGCACCTGGGTGGCTCAGTGGGTTAAGCCTCTGCCTTCAGCTCAGGTCATGGTCTTAGGGTCCTGGGATCAAGTCCCGCATCAGGCTCTCTGCTCAGTGGGGAGTCTGCTTTCCCCCCTCTTTCTGTCTCTCTGCCTACTTGTGATCTCTTTCTCTGTGTCAAATAAAAAAATAAAATCTTAAAAAATAATAATGCATAATGGTGAGAGCCACTGTACAGATGCATTTAGCACATTTATTTATTTATGCATTTAGCATCTTTAAAAACCTATTATCTACTTCAACAAATGCAGTTTACAAGAAAAAGTATTTATCTTCAAGTTTTTTTTCCCCTTCATGATCCCAATAGAAATAGAGTTCTAGAAATTGCATCTAGGCCACTAGCTAACCCAGTGAAAGGAAGAGGACTGGTTCCCAAAGGCATCTCCAGCGTTGGTGACTGCAGTGACTCCCAGTGCAGAACCTCTCCTGTGGCTATTTTGGGGTCCTTGGGCAACCACTTAGGCTGGGAAATGGCAGCCCTTGGGGAAATGGCTGGAACAAGAGGGATAAGGAAGATAAGGATAATGGGGGCACTTTTAGTATCCTCCTCCCTGCTGTGATCAGAGGGGAAGGATGCTAAAGGCATCTTTTCTAGTTTACCTTCCAAGCAATAACTGATGCCAAGGTTGAGAAACAAGGCATTAAGAAGAGGCAGCAGTGGGGCGCCTGGGTGGTGCTGCCGGTGAAGTGTCAAACTCTTGGTTTCAGCTCAAGTCATGATCTCATGGTCCTTGGACCAAGCCCCGAGTCAGGCTCCATGCTCAGCATGGAGTCTGCTTAAGATTCTCTCCCTTCGGGACGCCTGGGTGGCACAGTTGGTTAAGCAGCTGCCTTCGGCTCAGGTCACGATCCCAGCGTCCTGGGATCGAGTCCCACATCGGGCTCCTTGCTCCGCAGGGAGCCTGCTTCTCCCTCTGCCTCTGCCTGCCATTCTGTCTGCCTGTACTTGCTCTCCCCCCCCCCCCGATAAATAAATAAAATCTTAAAAAAAAAAAAAGATTCTCTCCCTTCCTCTCCCTCTGCCCCTCCTGTTCGTGCTCTCTCTCTCTCTCTCGCTCTCTCTCGCTCTCAAATAAATAGATGAAATCTTAAAAAAAGAAAAAGGAGGCAGTAGCCTCTTCCAAGGAATTTGTGTAACAAGGCTGAAGAGTGTGTTTTCAGGAAGAGTTCCGCTCAAAATGGTGAAAATTGAAGAAACAATTCAGTACCAAAAGGTGGGGAGGCTCGAGCTCCCAGGAGACTTTGCCATCAAGAGAGACTCGTATCTTGAGGATTCTGGACAGCTGAACATCACCGTGTTTCAATTTCTAACCTGTATTTAATAATGAGTTACATAAGTTTACTCCCTGTCGTGAAATGGCACAATGAACTCTTCGTCCACCCCCCCATAATTCCGAGTTAATGAAACAGGTAGATTTAGGAAAGAAGCATTATTGACTTACATGGAGATTTTCCATTTGGGCCTGTAGTTTCAAAACTCTCCGATGCACGTTGTGGGGAGGTGGTGAGGGAGGAGGAAGAGACCGTGAAGGTGAGGACTCTCCCTCCCAGCAAGCGCGTACTGGACTCCTGTCAGATGCCAGTGGAGCTGGTGGCATATATGGCAAATCGGACACCCCTCTAGGTAAAGGGATGGCGTGAAGGCAGTCCCCTCTGGATGGACCACTGAGAAAAACCCACTCGCTTTGGTGGAACCTACTGGAACCTCCCCCACTTTTTAGGAACAAAGGCCTGTTCTCTGCACATAGCAGTTAGAACAAGTCATTTGCTCTGTTTCTAACTGTTGAAAATGAGAGCATCCTCTGGGTGGAATAGTTTTTATTTATTTTTTTAATTTTCTTTTTTAAAAGATTTTCTTTATTTATTTGACAGCAAGAGACACAGCAAGAGAGGGGTCACAAGCAGGGGGCATGGGAGAGGGAGAAGCAGGCTTCCCGCTGAGCAGGGAGCCCAAGGTGAGGCTTGAACCCAGGATCCCGGGATCATGACCTGAGCTGAAGGCAGACACTTAATGACTGAGCCACCCAGGCGCCCCTGGGTGGAAGAGTTTTGTTTTTTTTTTTTTTTAAAGATTTTATTTATTTATTTGACAGAGATCACAAGTAGGCAGAGAGACAGAGAGAAGCACGCCCCCTGCTGAGCAGAGAGCCCGATGTGGGATTCAATCCCAGGACTCCGGGATCATGACCTGAGCCGAAGGCAGAGGCTTAACCCACTGAGCCACCCAGGCGCCCCGGGTGGAAGAGTTTTTAAAAGTCGCCCTCTCTGGGCATAGTAATTACATAAAGGTGCCCTTTGTCCCCGTGCCCTCAGACAGGGCACTGGGCTTGGCTGGGGTTGGTCCCTAACTTGGGACCCCTTGGCAGGGTGCCCTGTTAACCATATAGCTCAGGTAACAGTAGAGGCAGTCCTGTGGTACACAGGGCCAGGCCAGGCACTGGGCGTACAGATACATGCAAGAGCTAGACCTTGTTCTCCGGGAATTTGTAGACTCCCTCTCCGAACCCCCACCCTCTTTAACTCACCCCATCTGCTGCCAGCTCCACCCCTGCCGCATCCCTCCTGGCAGAGTTTCTCTCTATGGTGACAAAATGTCTACCCTCCAGATGCACGGGCTGCTGGCTGTGCTGCTCCTGTCTGCAGCTCCGAGCTAAATGTGTGCTCTCCACAAGGAACAACCAGGGAGAATTGTCTGTCAGGAGGGCTCGCTGCTTCTGGGAGCTGGAGGGGCAAATGTGACCGTCGCCTCACCCTTCAATTATCTGTTGAAAAACTGTCGCGAGCTGTCTAGCTATGCTTTTCGATGGTGGGTTTGGGCATAGCTGGAATAGTTTCCCCTTTAATTTTCGGGTTCTTTCCTAAAGGAAAGCAGTTTATCTCTAATCTGGTGATTTAAAGCTTGCTGCAAGGGCTAATTCCTCCCGAGCTCATTGCACTAAGACCGTGTAAGGCCTGGGGCCAGGGATTAATAATACCAAGTCAATGAGACTTACTTTTTTCTTGAGTCTTCATATTTAGTTGGGAAGACAGTGTGGAAGGAGACAGCCCCACGGCAGGCTGCTAGGTCCTATGTGAAAAGCACAAATTACAGCAGTTGGAGGGGGAATGGGAGGCTTCCATAGCCCTTTTCTGTCTTGTCTTCCAGAAAGCTCCTGTTCATCTGTCAAGACTCCCACTCAACAGTTCCTCCCCCTTATAGCCCTCTCTGACTTGCTCTGCTGTGTTTCTTCTGTGTCTTGGTCCCTTTTGCATCCCTTGGTTTGTCTAGGTGGCCCATCTTACGAGGATAAAGCTGAGACAGAGAATGCCAAATATGGACTGACCCTTCTTGAATTCATTTTTCTTTCCTTCCCTTCACCGCCTCTTGAAAGTAACTGGACCCCTTTCTTCGGACCTTGCCGGAGCAGCCTGGCCATCCCTGGGCTTAAGATGAACTGGAAGCTAGAAGTTACCATTCTTCCTGGAAGAGTTTAAAAGCCTGTCTTACAGATTGGGTGGGGGGGGATTTGGAAACATGAGAGACCTATGGTGGCCTGTGGATCCTGATAAGTTCAGATGAGTTTGAAGGGTTTCCTCCACTGAGAGGGAAATCGGAGTTACATTAGGTTGTTGTGGGCTATGGACAGGCCTTCAGAGAGAGAAAGAAGTGCTGGTCATGAGTCTGTCTTACTTCACTTATTTTGCCCTAGGTATATGCCTAATTCCAGTCTTTGAGCCTCTGTTTTCTTTTTTTTTTTTTTAAAGATTTTATTTATTTATTTGAGAGAACAGCAGGGTGGCGGGAAGAGGCAGAGGGAGGGAGAGAAGCAGACTCCCGTGCTGAGCAGGGAGCCGGACATGGGGCTCGATCCCAGGACCCCAGGATCATGACTTGAGCCAAAGGCAGACGCTCAGCCGGCTGAGCCACCCAGGCACCCCTTGAGCCTCTGTTTTCTATTCATCAGGAGAATCAAATGAAATCCTGTATGTGAAAGGCTTTCTAAACCAAAAATCACCCCCAAAATTTTATGAATTAGTATCCTTGAGAACAGGGAGAGTGGCTGACTCATCCCTCTTTCCCCAGCATCTGGTTTGGAAGTAGGCACACTGCAAACGCTTGTTGAATGACTGAGTGGCCTTGTAAGATATAGGTGTTTGTATTGATTTTAACATTTCCATGGTATCTAATAAAGCTGTTATACTTGTTAATGCCCCCAGCTGTTCTGTAATTTCTGACATCACCAACACTCTGAATCTCGGAACACACGAGAGATGGTTTATGGGCTCCTTGATATTTTTGCTTGCAACAGAATATCCTGCTGCCAAATTGACAGTGGTGCCTAGGCTAGGAACTTTGTCTTAAGAGCTTAGGTCCCGGGGTGCCTGGATGGCTCAGTCGGTTAAGCATCTGCCTTTAGCTAGGGTCGCGATCCTGGGGTCCTGGGATCAAGCCCCGCATCAGGCTCCCTGCTCAGCAGGAAGTAGGATTCTCACTTTCCCTCTGCCCTTCCACCTTGCTCATTCTCTCTCTGTCTCTGTCTCTGTCTCACTCTTTCTCTCAAATAAATAAATAAAACCTTAAAATAAAAAAAGAGCTCAGGTCCCTCACCAGACTCAAGGGTGGGAGCTATATCCTATCCATGTTTGTGCTCCCTCAGGGCCCTGGTATGCAGTAAGTGCTCAATACATATTTGCTGACTGACTAACGGGAAAAGGGAATAGCGTGTTTTCACACTTTCATTTGACCAGCCAAATCAACTCCAGATACCAGAAAATGTGACAAATGTCACAGATTACTTCACTTTACTTTAGCATTGAGATGACCCTCCCCACTCCCCCCTTTTAAATTAAAGAACGTTTGGACAGAAAGCCATGGCTTTTAATAGTCTTAAGAGCTCACTGTGTGCCAGGCAGTATGTGAATCATTAACTCCTTTATTGCTCACAACTGTTCTGGGATATAGTTACTGTTATTATCCCCATTTTCTTAATGAGGAAACAGGCTCCGAGAAGAGTAACTAATTTGGTTAAGAGTTGTGGAGTGAGCTGCGGATCTAGAATTTGAACCTCTATGCATGCTCCCAGTGACAGTGAAGGGTCGGTAGGTCGTACTGAAGGCCAGGAGCAGGAGGAGTGTGTTTTTACCTCCTCAGGGAGGAGCTGAGGTTTGGGTAGGATCAGATGGAAGGCTTTCTAGTGGGACCCAGGAGAGTCAGCAGGACTCAATTTGGTGGGACTAAAAAGACAGTTAAGGGGCACCTGGGTGGCTCAGTGGGTTAGGCCTCTGCCTTCGGCTCAGGTCATGATCCCAGGGTCCTGGGATCGAGCCCCACATCAGGCTCTCTGCGCTGCAGGGAGCCTGCTTCCTCCTCTCTCTCTGCCTGCCTCTCTGCCTACTTGTGATCTCTGTCAGATAAATAAAGAAAAAATCTTAAAAAAAAAATAAAAAGACAGTTAAAATTTCTTGGAGGAGCCAAGGAGAGAAAACAGGAAATTGAAATATTCTCTGTGAAATTAACTAACATTTTTGCATTTCCTAATTTTTGAAGCACTTTTACATATGTTATCTCATATGGTCCTCATGACAGCCCCATGAGTTATTACTCCTATTTGAGAAATGAACAAAATAGACCCAGAAAAATTGTAACTGACTTGCCCGTGGTGGCAAGTGGGAAGGTTATAAAGTCTATGAAACCATTCGTTCATTCAGTAAATATTTTCTGAGCACCTACTATGTACCATGCACTGTTTTAGGTGCTAGGAATGCAGCAGTGAACAAAATGGACAAAATTATTTGTCCTCATGGAACTTATAATGTAGAGAAAATAGGAGTTATTTCTTTTCAATTACCCTCTGTCAGGTAGTGGATATTGGTTTTGAACCTTGGCTGTGTTCTAGAATCATCTGGCACATTTTGGAAAAAGAAAGAAAACACTTATGCCTGCGCCCCGCTCCAGACCAATTCATCAGAATCTCTAGGGGTGAAGCCCGGGCATCAGTGTGTGTGTGTGTGTGTGAGAGAGAGAAAGAGAGAGAGAGAGAAACAGAAACCTGTTCTACAGGGTTTTAGTGTGATGTCAAGCTTGAGAAGCATTGGTTGAGAACAGTGAGTCTCAACTTTGGCTGCTTATTAGAATCCTCTTGGGAACTTAAAATACACACACACACACACACACACACACACACACACACCCACCAATCTGTGGTCTTCACCTCTGAGGCAAATTAAATTAGAATCTCTGTGGTTGTGTCCTGACATTTGTATTTTGAAATGTTGCCTGCTCAAAGAGTGTTACTGAGTATAAAGTGTGGGGTTTGCATGAAGCTCTTGGGACAAGGAACAACTGGGTCCCATGATCTCAGATAGTCCCCACACCTCTCAAGCATATGGATCATTAATTTTTCACTCTTTTTTTAAGATTTTATTTATTTATTTGACAGACAGAGATCACAAGCAGACAGAGAGGCAGGCAGAGAGAGAAGGAGAAGCAGGCACCCTGCTGAGCAGAGAGCCCGATGTGGGGCTCGATCCCAGGACCCCAGGATCACGACCTGAGCCGAAGGCAGAGGCTTAACCACTGAGCCACCCAGGCGCCCCTAATTTTTCATTCTTGCTACAGATATTTATTTACCACTTACTATGTACCCTTGTTGCGTCCCTTCCTTTTCCTGAGTCCTGATTCCTCCCTCTGTGTAACGATAGACTTGGACATCCCTCAGGCTTCCTGCAGCTCAAACACTATAATTCTATCAGGGACATTGGACTGGGAATGTTAATGGCTCAGAGACTTCACTCTTGGAGACCCAGATTAACTTATTTGTCCTCTCAACAGTCCCGAATGTTACAGCCAAGAGAAGGAAATTCATGAAAAACCAAAAATGTGTGGACAAGTCTTTTTCCCACATTAAGCAATCTGTCCACGAGGAGCAGATGGACTCTTCATCCTTTGTCTCCCTCACTGTCTTGCTGACCACTGGGTGGGCAACACAGATGGGCGTGCAAGGGCAGGATGGTGGGGGGAGGCAGGGTCTCAGCAGGGTCAGACTCTGAAAGTCAACCGGAGGGAAGAGGCAGAAAAACGTGCGCCTTGCAGCTCACAAGCACCTGGGAGCAGCAGAAAGTGAGCTAGAAGAAGGCAGCCTGCCACTTGACCTAGTTCTCTCTGCACTTACGGCTGGTCTGGGCTGGTGGAAGAAAGACAATAATGCTTGCTATTGCGAGGCAGCATAGTTAGCGGAGTGGTTAAGTGTGTGGACCCTGAGGGCCACTCAACCGGGGTTTGAATCCTCACTTTGCCATTTGCTTTTTTTCTTACCTGGGACAAATAGCCTGACATCTCTTGGCCTCAGTTTCCCTATCTGTGAGTTGGGGAGCACCATAATGACACCCGACTTCGTAGGTAGGTCACGAAGATTACAAACTTGGCACACGGTTAATGTTTTTACACAAAAATTTTAACTCGTGGTTTTAAGTGTCCAGCACTCTACTCTACTTGTATTTGCTCCCTAACCTTTACATGAAGTAGGTACTATTTCCCAATTTTACAGATGAAGACATTGAAGCACAGAGGTGTGGTCACTGGGGAAAAAATAACCTAGTTAGTAAGTCTCGGAGCCAGGATTTGACTCCAGGGGGCTTGGTTCCTTAGTGCCCACTCACCCCCGGACTATACTGAGTAATGACACCAGCCATTATCTATCTTGGCCTTGAGGCCCACTGATAAAGGAATGGACCTGGGCCCTAGGGACGCAGAACGGAATGAAAGCCAGGTCCTGCCTGGAGGAGTTCTCACCGTAGTTAGGGACAGCAGGCATACGTATAAAAAGATCCCAGTAAAAGGTGCATCATGCCTGGTGCCAAGGGAGTTCAGAGCTTTGTCACATGTCATGCCGTGACAGCTTTGTCATGATGCCTGGCTTGGGGTTGTGTCCTTGACAGACACAGGGAGACTGTTCTGGGCAGAGGGAGCTGTATGGGCAAAGCAAGGAGAGAAGTCTGTGGGTGGCATTTGGGGGGATGGGGAAAGCACCTTTCCCCCTCTCCCACATTGCAAGGAATCATTGGAGGTCTCTCAAACCTGGTGCCAAGGGCAAGGGGCGCCTAGTGCTCCCGGGCCTCTTTCTAGGGATGGCATGGAAGAAGAGAGGGTAGAGGCAGAAACTCAGGCTGTCGTAGCTGGACAGGCTCTAAGAAGACCATCTAGTCCAAACCCTTCATAGCACAGATGGGGAAACTGAGGCCCAGAGAGGAGAAAGGATTGGCCCCAGCAAGGCACCAATAAACTGGGGCGGGCTGTATCAAATCAACATTTCTGCCACGTGGTGACGCATGAGAGCCTGGGCCATTTACCGGCAGTGACATTCAGTAGACCCCGAGTGTCCTATGGTACCCGCTAGTCTTCAGAACGTGCTTCCAAGTTTTCTGCTTTATTTAACTCCCCGGACTGTCATAGATTAAGAGTTGACCATGAGGCTTGGCAGACCTGCCATGGAGGCAGCACAGGGTGAGTTGAAAGAAGACAGCAGCGAGGGACCTCGTGTGAATGTTACCCCCTAGGGACGTTGGAGTTCCTGATCTTTTCCAGAATATTATTTTTAAATGCTTCAGATAAGGTAGACTTACAAAGGAAAACAATTGTACTGAAATACAGTCACCAAAATGTTGTTTGAATGATAGTGATACATGTGCTTCTTTGCTAATACCTTTTAAATGACAAGATCTAACAGCAATTCTCATGATTACCATAATTTTCAAGGAGTGCAAATGAAATGTCAAGATCCCTGCAACGGTTGTCATATGGTATGTAAATCTCTGTGGTTTTCTTTTTATAAGGATTTTATTTAGTTGAGAGAGAGTGAGCGAGATAGAGAAAGGGCACAATTGAGGGGAGGGGCAGAGGGAGAGGGAGACAAGCAGGCTCTCCGTTGAGCAGGATGGGGCCTGACGTGGGGCTCGAGCCCAGGACCCTGAGATCAGGACCTGAGCCGAAGGCAGACACTTAACCAACTAAGCCACCCAGGCGCTCCTGTAGATCTCTGTGATTTCAGTTATTGATAAAGTCACAAGTGCTGCTAACACTTCTTCGGCTGGTCACCTACACTCATCCTTTCAGATAGAGGTTGATGGAAATAAAGAGGTAATATCTTTCCCCACAGGCCTCCTGAACGTCTGCATGTAGCTCTTGGGGTCCTATGGGCCCCCAGGTTAAGAGTCCTTGCCCTACGGCAAAACAGATGCTGGAGAACCAACCCAGTGTGGGATCTTAATCCTGCTCTTGGAACTGAAACTACATTCATGATCGTATGTGCCTGGGGACACATGAGCAGGTGGCTGTCATTAGTACTTCTATCCAAATAGTTCCAGGGACGCCTGGGTGGCTCAGTGGGTTAAGCCTTTGCCTTCAGCTCAGGGCGTGATCTCAGAATCCCGGGTTCGAGCCCTGCATCGGGCTCCCTGCTTAGTGGAGAGGCTGCTTGTCTCCCTCTCCCTCTGCCCCTCCCCCTGCTCGTGCGCATGCTCTCTTTCTCTCTCTCTGTCAGATAAATAAATAACATCTTTAAAAAAAAAAACCCAAATAATTCTGGCTCTCCTTCTTCAGGTACATGACAGAACTACACCTCCTCACCCCTTTGCCATTAGCTGTGACTAATTAGACGTGACTTGCTTGGGCCAGTGTCATATGTCACTCTCCTGCTCCAAAGCTTCTCGTGGCTCTTCGTGATGCTCAGAGTAGATCTCACATTCCTTGTCGTGAAATGCAAGGATGTCTCTCCAGCCAAGCTCTCAGACGCTGACTCTCACCACTTTCACCCAGGCCCACTGCAACTAACTGCACTGGCCTGATCTCTCTTCCTAGCCAAACTGATTCATGCCTCAGGATCCTTCTGGCTGGAATACTCATCCCTCAGAACTTTGTACGAGTGGCTCATACTTGACCTTTCGAGCTCTCTTTTCGTGTTCACACCTGTTTTAAAATAACAGCTTTCCTGAGATATCACTCACACACTGTACAGTTCCCAAATTTCAAGTGTACAGTGCATGGACTTTTAGTATATTCAGGGAACTGGGCAAATGCCAGCATGATCGATTTTAGGACATTTTCATTCCCCCTTAGTCATTACAGCCCAGTTCCTCATCCCCACCCCCAACAGCCTCTGGTATCCCCTAATCTATGTTCTGTTTCTATAGATGTGCCTATTCTGGGCATGTCGTGTGAATGGAATCATATGATATGTGGTCTTCAGTATCTTGCTTCTTTTACTTGGCATGAGATTTTCAAGGCTCATCCATATTTTAGCATGTGTCTGTTGTAGGGCTATACCATGGTTGGTTTAGCCACTCATACTGTACATGAGGGACATTTGGGTTGTTTCATCTTTGGGCCATTATGAATAATGCTGCTATGAGCCCTCATGCTCAGAATTTAGCATCAGCATGTGCTTTCATTTCTCTTGGGTATAACCTAGAAATGGAATTGCTGGGTATTATGGTAACTATGTTCAGCCTTTTGAAGAACAACCAGCCTCTTTTTCACAGAGGATGTACAGTTTTATTTATTTTTTAATTTTTTAAAAAATATCTATCTATCTATCTATCTATCTATCTATCTATTTATTTATTTAAGAGACAGTGAGGGAGAGAGAGAGAGCAAGAGAGAGAGAGCACAAGTGCATGAGCAGTGGGGAGGGGCAGAGGGAGAGGGAGAAGCAGACTTCCTGCTGAGCAGGGATCTGGATGCGGGGCTCAAACCCAGGAGCCTGGGATCATGACCTGAGCCAAAGGTGGACACTTAACCGACTGAGCCACGCAGGTGCCCAGAGGATACACCATTCTAGATTCCCACCAGCAATAGATGAGAGTACCAATCTCTCTATATCCTTTCTTGAGGTATATTCTTTCTTGAGGTATATTGCTTGAGGTATATTCTTGCTACATTCAGTTTCTGTCCATCCTTGGTATTTCCCTTAGTTTTTTGGGTAGCCATCCTAGTGGGTGCAAAGTGATCTGATCTCGGTTTTGACTCGCGTTTCCCTAACGACTAATGATGTTGAGCATCTCTTTATATACTTAGTAGCCGTTGTATATCTTTTTTGAATAAACAAATGTCTATTCAAGTCTTTTGCCCATTTTTGAATTGGATTGTTTATTGTCTTGTTGTGGAGTTATCATTCTTTAAGTATTCTTGATATGATTCTCTTGGCAGACATGTGATTTGTAAATATTTTCTCCCATTCTATGGGTTGCCTTTTTCATTATCTTGATAATGTCCTTTGATGTACAAGTTTTTAATTTCGATAATTTCCAACTTACCTATTTTTTTTTTTTTGGCTGCTCATCCTTTTGGTGACACATATAGGAAACTATTGTTTCTAATCCAAAGATACTGATTTATATTTGTGTTACCTTCTAAGAGTTTTATTTTTTATTTTTAAAGATTTTATTTATTTATTTGACAGAGATCACAAGTAGGCAGAGAGGCAGCAGAGAGAGAGGGAAGCAGGCCCCCCGCCAAGCAGAGAGCCTGATGTGGGGCTCGATCCCAGGGCCCTGGGATCATGACCTGAGCCAAAGGCAGAGGCCCCAACTCGCTGAGCCACCCAGGCACCCGAACCTTCTAAGAGTTTTATAGTTGAGCTTTTACATTTAGGTCTTTGATCCATTTTGACTTGTTTTTTTGTATATGGTGTGAGGTAATGATCCAATTTTATTTTTTTGTATGTGGATATCCAATTTGTCTTAGCATCTTTCATTGAAGAGATTATTCTTTCCCCATTGAATGATATTGACACCCCAATCAATTTGTCCATTTCTGCAACACTGATTGACCCCAGCTATGTGGGTTTATTTTTGGACTCTTGATTCTATTTCATTGATCTATGTGTGTGTTCTTATGCCACTAGCCCACTTTTTTTCATTACTATACCTTTTTAGTAACTAAATGTTGAATTTGGGAAGTGTTATTCCTCCAACTTTGGTTTTCTTTTTCAACATTCTTGCTTTGACTTTTCTCGGTCCCTTGTATTTCCACATGAATTTTAAGATCATCTGCAACACTGATTTATTTTTGCCCAGCTTTCTTTTTAACTATTTATTCAGGATATCCATGTTCATTTATTCATTCAACAAATACAGATTAAACACATACCATGTGACAGGCACTGTGTCAAGTACTTGGGGGTACCATGATGAACAAAAAAATAACCATGATCTTTTCTTTGAGGTAGCAAAGAATCTAGTGGGAGAGGCAGACATTAATCAAATAATCACCTAAACAAATTTAAAATGGATAACAGGAAGAGGTCACCTAATCTCAGGAGATCAGAGAAATCTCTCCTGGAGAAACCGATAATTAAGAAGGTGCCTGGAGCTGGAGGGGGTTTGGCAAAAGTATCACAGGCAAGGAGAACTCCATGTGCAAAGGGGGGAATTTGAAGGAAATATGGTGCCTTCAGTGTACCGCAAGGAGGCAAGTGTGGTGAAAGATAAGGGAACAGGAGAGCCATGTGAGGGTGATCAGTCCCATGGGGTATTGTGGGCTGTGGAAGAAATCTCAAGATTCTATCCTAAGAACAACAGGAAGACACTGAAGCAGAGAATTAACATGAACTGATTTTGATTTCAAAACGCTCACTCTGACTGCTGTGCAGAGAGTGAGCTGGAGGGGGATGGGCAAGAGCAGAGCCAGGTAGGAGGGGATTACTGTGGCCTGAGAGAGAAATCATGGCTTACACAAGGGTGGTGACGGTGATTCTGGAGAGAAAAGTGGGCCGATTCACAGATGCCAAAGAAATTGAGGTTTTGGAGAGAGCCTTCAGTCAGGGAGGCGACAGGGTTTCTGATCGTGGTGACAGTGTTGGAAAGGGTGGTCTTCACCGAGATGTAGAACACTGGAGGGAAGGCAGCTTCGGGGACGGGGTTAATGTTCTTGAGTTTGAGGTGCCTTGGTGACGTCATTAAGTTATTTGATCCTCACCAAATCCTTTCTTTGAAGGAACACTTGTCTTCACTTTATGGGTGAGTCAACTGAGTACCACAGAGGTAATCATGGCTTGGCTAATTCTGGGCAATCAGTTAGTGGTGAAGCCAGATCAGAATTCCGTCATTCTAACAACCCGTGCTCTTTCTTTTCTGTGGCACCAGAGCTGACCCTCTTAGAAAGGTCCATCCCAAATAGTCTCAAATAACCACAGGGAGTCAGTGCTAGAAATTGTCTCCCTTCCGACACACCAAGTCTTTCTCAAAACTCAAAGCCTTATGCTCCCATGGAAACCTTAGTTTCCTTTCTACGAACGTTCATCTCCACCAAGCTCCCTCCAGAAGTGTCTGATTCTTTGACCCAGAGCTGTCTATGCACAGAGAGCTGCCCTGTCTCCTTTCCCAGTGAGGGGAAGTCTTCCTGCTTCTTGCTGTCATATACTGGTCCCAGAGGTGTCTGGTATGCGCTGTGGTTACAGACAAAGATCACCTGTCAGTGGTCAGCTTACAGAAAGCTGAAATGCTGAGACATTGAGCCACAAAGTGGATAATAGAAGAAGAAAAATGAGTAGTAATTAACAAGTCAAGGTGTACTCAGATTTTTTTCATGTCAAGTAGAAGAGTGTGAGAAGGAATTGAGCAGGTGGTAGGAAATGGGACAGAATGAGGAACTAGGAGAAAGGAAAACAAATACATAAATTCAAGGAGTAGGAGGAAGAGAAAATAGAGTGTATAGGACATAGACATAAATAAAGGCAAAGGTTAGGAAAGATTCGTCCTCATTTTAAATCAGGCCTCTGACATTTACTAGCTGTATGATCTTGGGCAACTTACTTAATGTCTCTAAATATCTCTAAGGAGATAAAATAGTACTAACTTTATGGGGTTCTGTGAAAGGATTATGGAGAGAGCGTGCATGTGATGTTCTTGTCGCAGTGCCTGGGATGTGAAAAGTGCTGGGTCCCTGTCAGCTATTGTGATGGCACAAGCTCCCCTCATTTCTCCTGCCTCTGCTTCCCGCAGCTGTCCCCCAGGTAGGTTCACTGTGGCCAGTTTGGTTCACCATACCAGCCAGTGAGTCAGCCCTGCCTGAAGCAGGGATAGCCCATTACCTTCAGCAGACCCAGGAGCCGGAGAAGCTGTGACAGCAGCTGGGGTCCTGCATTGGTTCCTCGGTCTCCTTGCTGCCAATTTGATATGAGATTAGGCACCTCCAATAGCGACCCTTATAGATCCATATGTTACCTCCAAGTTGTTTCCTCTTCCTCTCCTTCCCCCTACCCTGCCATCCCATCCCCACCATATTGATTCCTATTCCCAATTTCTACTCAGTCACCCTGCTTTGTACTCCAGTCCTCCTCCCTGCTCCCCATCTGGACTGAAGCCCTGTCCAGTCCTGATCGAGGTACAGATTGCTTAACTGATGAGCCATCTGCTTGCCTGACTTATTTCATCGTTGTGGTACCCCTGCCTGTGGCATACGGAACCAGGTCTGTTCATGGTACCCTCTGAGTGCTGTGCCTCACTCAGCCAGCTCCTCTCCTTCTAGAACAGTGGTTATGGAAATCATTTGGGGCCCCTGATTTCTCTAGGAATCACCTGAGGCCATAACGCCTGCCTAAGCAATACGCAGAAATTCAATGTATCAGGTTAGGCCAAGTTATGCTGCAGTAATGGTCTGAATTCTCACTCACAGAAACTGTCCAAGATGGATGGAGGGGAGAGGCTTCTGTCCATCAGTCAGTCACTCAGTGATCCAAGCTGATGGAACTTCCCTTTTGAACACATGCTTCCATAATTTCTGTGACAGGAAATAGGGCATATCATCTGACTTAGCGTTAAAAAAGAAAAAAATCCCCCGACTGCTGTGTAGAGAATGGACTGTGGGACAGCAAGGGCGGAACCAGGGAGACAATTGAGGAGGCTTAGCCTGGGTTAGAAGAGATGATGACTTAAAAAAATAGTGGCATCTTGAGCCCCACTGATGGTGGTGAAGGTGGAGAGAAATGGAGGGATTGGGGATATATTTTGGAGTGAAACAAACAGGATTTTCTGAGGGGTTGGATAAGGAGAGTAAGGAGAATAAGTCAAGGATGCTTGCTCAGTTTCTGGCTTGAACATATGGGTGGGTCGTGTCCATTCCTAACTGTCACTGAAACCACAGAATCCCTTGGAATTTACAAGACATATCTCAGTGACAACTGAAAGGAGGCTCAGCTCAGGGTGTTCTTAAGCATGTCTCTCCTGGTGTTTTGTAAGGGTTTAAGTGGTGGGGCCTTTTATGGGGTTTTTTGGGAAAGCTCTTTGATCATGGACACACATGCCCGTATACCTGCATGGCCACGTTTTCAAACACACATGTGCGCACACGCGCACACACACACACACATCACATGCCACTGTGGCAGTTCTTTTTAGACCTCACACAGCAGTAGTCCTGGGGCTCCTTCAAACCCTCTAGCATGGCCCTGTCAAAATTTTTGTCTCTGATGGGAATGGACCTTCTGCTAAAGATTTTTAGTTGGAAAACAAGAGTCACAGCCTTTCAGGGCCTCCCTCTGGGTAGCAGCTCCTTTGCTCCCGGGAGGAGGTGCCAACAACCAGTGAGCCCTGTGCCCTGTCCAAGTGGTTTCCAGCCTTGAGAAGTGTGAAAACCATAGCAAGAGGCACGTTTATTAAGCTAAATGCACATGGTGCAAAGGTGCAGTCTGTGGTTAGTGTAATTGCTAGCTAACCACGCAGCCTGTTGCCTGGGTGGCTCTTTAGAGGGAGAGGGAGCTGTAGAAAAAACTGGAAATAGAATGAATGAGGCTGGGCCACTGACCAGGTTGCTTCCAGGCAGAGTCAGTTCTGACTGAGCTAAACTTCATAGCTCAGTGTTTCCAGGGCCTCAGGGCGGGACTTTGCATCAGTGGTGGAAACAGGTACTAATGGACTCAAGCCGCCAAACTGCTCAGAAAAGTCCTAGGTCCTCTGGGTTGTGTGCTTGAGGGCAAGTGGAACAAAAGGAGGGCCTAGCCTGAGCCTCACCTGCCAGACTGTGAGGCCTCCTCTTTGTGAGGAAAAGCCTAGGGGATTTGTCAGGGGCCAGAGGCTTCTCCTAGATAGGAGCCAGGCTTCTGTGGAGAGAAGGGAAGGCTTCCCTTTCCTGCCTGGGAAAGGGAAGAATGTGTGAGGTATCCCTCTTCCGTCCCGCTGCCATTGTCTGTGTCCCTCCTAGAGATTCTGAAAACCAGATCTCCCTGGGAGGGGTTTACAGAGAGACAAGTATTATAGTTACAAACGGCTTCTATGAGGTAGGACTCATTACCCTGTTTCATGGAGAGAAAAATCGAGAGAGAGGAAGTGATTTGCCTGAGGCCACACACCTATTGAGTGGCTGAGCTGGGGGCCTTGACTCCAGGTTCTCAGGCTGTTGGCCCTGGATGACACGATGTTTCTTCCTGAGCATGGTAAGAGGCAGGCTGTGCTCCCAAAGGCCAGAGATGGGAGCGGGAGGCCTCCCTCCCTGCTCTGCGCCTGCCACCTGTCAGTCAGCCTGGGGCCTGGGTGACCTCCCGGGTTCTTTCCAGGCCTGCCACGAAACAGCTCTACAAATCCCCGGACCTGTTTCCCTGTCCGGAAACTTAGGTGGTGGATTGGCAGATGACCTCTAAGAGGTCTGCCAGCGCAGACATTCTATGGATCTGGCAGGGGCCAAGAGCCTGGCTGTTTTCAGTGTGTGAGGCACTGAACCCTCGGGCATCTCAGAGATTTTTCAGGGGCGGCCGTGAGCCGTTCTCTTCCTATCTTACATATTGCAGATCTACAGGTGATTTTGTTGGCCAGAAGGTGCCGCTTCTAAAAACAAACAAAGAAGCAAAAATAAGCAGAATGAACACCTCTCAGCCCCTGAATGAGACAGTGAAGGAGAGACAAGTTTGAATGAAGGCATCTGCTGGCAGGGAGAGTGGTGATGGTGTGATGGTCGTATGTATATGTGGTGGTAGGGATGGGGGGCGGGGTGGTGTGGGGTGGGGAGTTTGGATTGGAAGGACGAAAAGGAAAACAAAACAAGAGGGAAAAAAAACAAGATTAGCTTTTTAGTTCTAGAGAGTTGCCATTTTGAGAAAAGGAGAACCTTGAGAAGTGACGGGGACATCATGGTTGGTGATTGCTGTGTCCTGGTGTTTTCTGCTTGCAGTCTCACTCACAGAATGCTTGGACAACCCCTTTGGTTCTGAGCCTTCCTGTTCCTATTTTAAAGATGAAGGCGCTGAGGCTCAAAAAGGCAAAATGACTTATCCAAACGCACTTAGCAAGTAAATTGTGTTGTTGGGATTCAAATACTGCTCTGTTTGACCTCAAACTGCCAGCCTCTCCCGTTGGGAGCACCCTTCCTCAAAGAGGGTCGAGGAGTTACAGGTCAATGGGCACCAGGGGACCCATAGCAGCTTTCTTTGGAGGCAGGTAGAGCCCTAGGAGGATCCATGGAGAAGCTGTAAGGAGAACTGATGTTCTTGGGGGTTAAGGGACTCGAAAGAGGGGGCTGTCATCAGGAGTGGAGAACCAAGGGGAGAGAAACCACGGGGCTGGAGAGTCAGAGCTAGGCCAGGAAGGGCCTGGATGTGTGCCTGCACGAAAGAATTTTTTAAAAAAGATTTTATTTATTCATTTGACAGAGAGAGCGAGTACAAGCAAGGGGAGTGGCAGGCAGAGGGAGAAGCAGGGTCCCCACTGAGCAGGGAACCTGATGCAGGACTTGATCCCAGGACCCTGGGATCGTGACCTGAGCTGAAAGGCAGACGTCCAACTGACTGAGCCACCCAGGGGCCCCACAAGAAGTTTGAGCGCCTCTTAGGACCTGCGTCCTTGACTAGATCCTTTTGGACTCTTGCATCATGCTGTGTAATTCAGAATTGCTGGCTGCATCCTGAGATCATCAGACCTGTGGCAAAGTATTTTAGCCTGCCTTAGCAATTTAATAACATAACAACCATGCCTGAGCCCACCACTCAAACCGTGATCTAAAATGTTGCGAGTAACTTATGTTTACCAAGGTGCTAGATATTTTCTGTGGTTTTGATAAATCACTATCTTTCATTTTTAAAAATATTTTATTTATTTATTTGACAGACAGAAATCACAAGTAGGCAGAGAAGCAGGCAGAGAGAGAGGAGGAAGCAGGCTCCCTGCTGAGCAGAGAGCCTGATGTGGGGCTCGATCCCAGGAACTGGGATCATGACCCGAGCCGAAGGCAGAGGCTTGAACCCACTGAGCCACACATGCGCTCCAATCACTATCTTTCTTATCAGTGCTGTGGTATCTGTGGTATATTCCTTGCTCTTGCCATGTGTCTATAATGAGTAGCTTGGAGCTCTGCTCCTTATCTCTTCACCTCAAAACCCAGGTGGTCAGAGAAGCCATCATCTCAAACTTTGCTGGTGACAGAGGGAAGGAGAGTTCTGTGGCATCCCACACTGGCATTAAAGCGTTTCAACCTGGAAGTGACTCAAAATTTGACTTTGGGGCACCTGTCCCAGTGAGGACCCCCTTTCTTCTTGGAAATTCCTATCCTGCTAGACCCATTGCCAGGGTCTGTCTTTCATGGGCTCAGAGTCCAAGATGGCCGTTGACCATAGGGTCTGCCTGGCATCTTGCGTGTGGGCTCACTTGGGCTTTTCCTCCTCCTCTGGGCATGACTTCTCCGATGACGAAGCTGCTGCTACTTCCCCTGGAGTGGTACTTGAGTTGACAGTGGCGAGACTGGATTTTGTGCAGAGTGGTGAGGGGAGAGGAGATGGGCTGAGTGAGTGAGTCATCACTATTATTTCCGTTGCATTCCCATCAATCTCACGAGGCTATTAAAAGAGTCAGTAACTAAGACATTTAACTAGACTCTGGTTCTAAAAGCTAAGGGATAACCAAAATTCATAATGCAAAGCAAGTCCAGGAAATGGAGTGAAAAGGGAGCACCGGCTCTTGGCCGTACTTCTTGGGAAGGAAGGCCTAACCCAACAGCCCAGGATACGCAGCCTTGGCCTCAGAGCACAGGATCTGTGTCAGGCAGCTGGTCCCAAGTCTCCACCTCGGGAGGGTGCTTCCATAGACCACCGAGTGTGGCCTGGAGAAAGGAGAGGAAAGAGGGGAGTTTGGGCATGAATCAAACATCCACAGCTTTCACCAAACGGTGCCAGGATTAGGTGGGGTACAGAGGTGAGCAAGGCAGACAAAGTGGCTGGCCTTACAGAACTTACAGTCTAATGGGGAAAGAAAATGATTACATCAATGATACAGGGCCTGCAAAGTGCTCTGACAAGGATAAATTCAGGGTAGTAAAGGAATGGCACCTGAGATAGAGGTAGGGCGTCAAGGGAGGCTTGGGAGTAGCTCCTCATCTAGACAGAGGACTGAAGACAAGGAAGTGTTAGCCAGGTGGAGGCAGGTAGAAATGAGGAAAGTTGTAGAAAGTTAGTAGGTTGGTTGCGGGTGGACAGTGGGAAGGCCTGAGCCTAGAGAGGCAGGCAGAGAATGGATCATGGAGGACACCACGGATGCCATGTGGCGGGGCTTGGACATTATCCTGAGGGCAGCGGGGAGCTCTGGAATGGTTTGCCATTAGGTTATGACATCACCGTGGAAGCAGCATGGAAGGTGGATTGGGATGGGTCCAAATGAGAGGTGATAGTGACTGGTTAAGAGAGCCAGAATGGGACTAGAGAAAAATGGTTGGATCTGAGGCACGTTTAAAAGGTAGATGGGTAACCTGAGTAGACATATGTGGACAGTACAGGGAAACTGGGAGTCCAGAAGGATACCTAGGTTTTTGGCCTGTACGACTGGAGAGCAGTCATGTTAGGAGGAGTACAGCGTGATGGTTAAGAGCAGTGGCTCTGAAGCCGGACTGCCTGGGTTTGAATCCCAGATCCGCCACTGATCATCTCTGTGACCTTAGACCAGTTCCTTAACCTCTCTGGGCTTTAGTTTCCCTAGCTGTTAAATGGGGGTATTACTATTTCCTGCCTTATAATGCTTAAGGGAAACAATACATAAAGTGTTTTGAAGCATCTGTCTGGAGCGAGGCTCCACACTGGGCCTGAGATCATGACCCGGAGATCATGACCTGAGCTGAAATCACGAGTCAGACACTTAACCGACTGCGTCCCACAGGTGCCCCCAAACCTTAGGAGATTTTGCAGGGAGAATTTGTAGAGAAGGAGAGAAGGGTGTGAGCAAGCCTTGGCTTTTGTGGGATGGACAGAGCTAAAAGAATACACTGGGGAGGCTGAGCAGCAGCCTGAAAGGCAGGAGAAAAAACGGGGGGAGGGCACGGCATCGCAGAGGCCCAGATGAGCGAATGTTTCAAGATGGAGGAGACTGCAGCGAGGCTTGGAGAGGCTTATGTAAGAGGAGATGGAGAAACAGACAGTGGCTTTTAGCTACAAAGAGGCTGTTGGTGACAATAGCTTCAGTGGAATGGTAGAACTGGACATCAGACTACATTGGGTTGAAGAGCGGGAGTGAGGAAATGGAGAAAACAGGTGCAGACAGCTCTTTCCAGGAGTTTGTCTGTGAAAGGGAAGTGAGAACAGATGACTGAGGGTTCTGGGTGGAGGGAGGGCGTCCTTCAGTGCCGTGGAGACAGGGCGGAGGGTGGAGAGGGAGAAATGGAAGGTACAGGGGAGAGAGGCGGCAACTGAGGCTTGAGGGCCCTGAGAGGGCCAGAGGAGATGGAATGCAGCGTGCAGGCTCAGAGGTCAGCCTCAGGCAGGAGGAGTCATTGGAGGGAAGAGGAAAAAGTATGGATGTGGTGAGCGAGCTTATAGATTTCTCTGTGGGAGGTTCTTGCCTGATGGCTTCTCTCTCTTTTTCTTTTTTCTGTGAAATCAGGTGAGGGGGATGTGGCAAGGCTAGAAGTTGGGGGATGACCGTGGAGGTCACTGGAGAGAACGGGAGAGGGAGCCCAGCAGGGACTCAAAGAAAGGTTGCCCGGCCACACTGAAGGCTCCGTGGAGGTCGAGACTGTGCGCTGATAGTGTTTTCCACCTGCAAGGTTGGAATGTTTTCTCCAAGCTGCGCTCAGCGGTCCTGGGGGAGGAGCAGAAAGCGTAGGTATTGGAATTGACTGAAAGCTTAGGAATTTGCAAGATGGACACGCGGCATCAGGGAGATGAGTAGAGTGGCAAGTGAGTAGTTAAAATGATGGACTTGTAATTGCCGGGCTGTTCGATTTAGAAGCTCTTGTCCCCTCCATGTCTCCTGTCCAGTTTCCACAGGAGAGCCTCTCTGAGTGATTCCATTATTCATTATCTCCCATGTTTGGCAGCTAGCTCAGACTGCTGGCCAACCCATGGGTTTTCTGCCCTGAGTCAGGGACCTGTGTCTGCTTCGTCCAGCTGTATCAAATGCAAACGTTGTTCAGAAGGTGCCGTGAGTAAGACAAGCAGAATGGTTAAGAATGGAAGCTCTGGAACCAGACGTCTAGGCTCAAATCCAGGCTGTCCCACATGCTGCGTGACCCGGGGCAATTTGCTGTCCCTCTCTGATCCATAGTTTTCTCATGTCTTAAATGGATTCAGTAAGAGTACTTGCCTTATAAGGTCTTCGTGCAAATGAAATAAGATAATACACAAAAAGCATTTAGTACAGCACCTGGCACATGGTTATTTCCCTGTAGGCATTACTTATTAGTAGTCTTATTACTATTATGATCATTTTACTGTGAAGGCAGGCACTTAGGGCCTAATAGGCTTTTGGACAAGACATTAGGGGAGGCTGGATTTGAACCCCACCACAATAGAAAGAGCACAGTCTTCCCTTCCCACCAGCTTTTAAAAAGTGATTTTATTTATTTATTTGTCAGAGAGAGATTGAGAGAGAGAGAGAGAATGAGAGCGCAAGGAGGAGGAACGGCAGGCAGGGGCAGAGGGAAAAGCCAGCTCCCCGCTGAGCAAGGAGCCCCATGCGGGGATTCAATCCCCAGACCCTGGGATCATGACCAGAGCTGAAGGCAGACGCTTAACTGAATGAGCCACCCAGGTGTCCCTGCTTCATACTGGCTTTTTGCCATTTTGAGATGTTCTGACCTTCCCTCTGGGGATGTTTGTCACCCTATGATCTCCGAGGCCCCAGAGCTTTCTGACTAGTGAGTCTGCAGTGGGCTGAGGACTGAGCTGCCATGTCTGCTCATCGTCAGCTGGGGAGGAATCCTGGCAGCCTGACCTCTCTAGTGAAGTCCTTGGTTTCCGTGAGTCATGCTTCTCTTATGCTGAGCCCAGCTGTGATTTGGAAGGGGGCTTGGGGAGTAGGGGTGGGGTGGGGGGGACAAAAGGGAGGAGGAAGGCGGCAACTGAGCCTCTGCATTTGTTGGTTAGCTCAAGTTATAGGAAATATTTCCTTAGAACCGGAGTGAGGGGATTTGAGGCCCCACTGTGACCAGACTGCAACAGAGGGGAACCAGTACCTAGTTCTTCACAAACTAAGATGGCTGGTATGTGAGCAACACCTCCCCAGGTACCTTGAAGTCAGGATATCCTCTCTCCCTCTCTCTCTTCCCTAAGGCTTGACCCAGATGGGTCAAGATTTATTTCTCCAGAAAAGAATGCAAATTGCTGACTTAGGGGAAATGAGTAGATTCAAGAGGTCCATTGCCCAGAGAGTAGGCTCCTAGAAATGCCCCACTCTCATGAAATAGGTCCCAGAGGGGCTTTGTCCAAGCTGGGGATTTCCCAAGGATGGGGGGCAGGCTACTGGTGGTACAAGAGATAATTTCAGGTGGTATATGGCTGAACGGGTTTTTAACTTCAACAGTCAAATTTCTTTTAACATGTGTTAGAAAAGATACAAGTAGCACATGAAAACTGGTGGCTTCAAGGGAATTACCTATTAGAACCATGCTGAAGTATTTTTTTTAAAGAAATTTTTTATTTAAAGAAAAATTATTAAGTAGATAGTAGTGCAGGTTGTAAGCAGGTGGCCAAAGTTGAAGGTAGTATGCAGATGACTGAGGTTTGGGAAACGCTGGTCTTCAACAAATCACGTTACCTTTTCCACTGCCTCTTCTGCCCCCCTCCTGCCCCCCTCCCAAACTTGGGGCTTCTGCTTTGAAAACTGTCTAGTAGACACATTAATCTGCCTGGGCAACTTTCTTCTTACCAGATCAAAACTGAAAGCCTCATCTCCTTTTCTTGACTTTGTGGTCTCTGTTGAGGGCTCTCATTTCTCTCTCCCCCAACCCCACTCTGCCTTTTCCCTCTCCTCCTTCCTTCTCTCTCCCTTTCCCCTCCCTCTCTCTCCTGGCTAGCAGTTGGGGATATTCCTGACTCATCCCTCTCCCTTTTTCATGCTCATTCACTGACCAAATCCTGTTAATTCTTCCTTCATCGTACCTCTTAAATTTTATTTTATTTTATTTTTATTTATTTATTTTTAAGATTTTATTTATTTATTTGACAGACAGAGGTCACAAGTAGGCAGAGAGGCAGGCAGAGAGAGAGAGAGAGAGAGAGAGAGAGGAAGAAGCAGGCTCCCTGCCGAGCAGAGAGCCCGACGCGGGGCTGGATCCCAGAACTCTGGGATCATGACCTGAGCCGAAGGCAGAGGCCCTAACCCAAGGAGCCACCCAGGCGCCCCTATTTTATTTTATTTTTTAAAAAGATTTTATTTATTTATTTGCAGAGAGAGACAGCAAGAGTGGAAACACAAGCAGGGTGAGTGGGAAAGGGAGAAGCAGATTGCCCGCTGAGCAGAGAGCCTGATGCAGGGCTCGATCCAAGGACCCTGGGATCATGACCTGAGCCGAAGGCAGACGCCTAACGACTGAGCCACCCAGGCACCACTTCCTTCACCATACCTCTTGTACTGTATCTCTTTCAACTGTCATCATCACCCACAGTAGGTTCCACAGCCTCAGTCTACACCTCATTATCCAATTAATCTTTCTCCAGCGTAACTTTCCCCATGACTTTCTCCTGGATTGGTTCTCTACCCAGAGTATCAGAAGATGACCCAACTCCTGAAGGAGCCATTCCCAAGTCCTTGGAATGTGACCTCAGCCTAAGATGTGCCCATATCTCCCCTTCTTTTCTAGGACCCATCTAGGTCTTTACTGCTCCCCAGATACACTACGCTTGCTTCTAATTCTAGCTCTTTTCTATAGACCTTGATCAAAATAGTTTTCTCAGTCCTTCTCATTTGATCACTTTCTTATATGTCATATAGTGTTATTTTTGGGGTTTTGTGGATGTGCATCTCCGTGCATAGACTCAGCTTCTGAGGTAAAGGAGTGTGTTCTCCATCCCTTTCATAATTCCACTGGTGCTTAGCAGAGTGCTAGGCACATGGTAGATGCATTTGGGTATACTTTGGGGTGCAAGTATCAGAAAACCCGACCTGTCAGCAGCTTAAACAAATAGAGGTTAATTTTTTTCACAGACCAAACAGTGTAGAGGCAAGTGGTTGCTTGCTCTACCATCCATAGTGAATTGGCTTTCACCTTCATACTTGTTGCCTCATGGTCACAAGGCGACTGCTGTGTCTCCAGGTACCACATCTGAATTCCAGCATGGAGGAGGAGGAAGGAGTGAAGGCCTTCTCCTTGGGTAACTCTGTCCTGCTTTTGAGAAGGGGATGCTTTCCCAGGGGACTGACGCTTTCATTTCACTAGCGAGAACTGTGTCATGTGCTCACTGCTAGACCAACAACTGGTTTAGATCAATTCTAATTCAAGCACGGGACTTGGGCTGACAAAGATCCTTTCATATCAGGGAAAGGGTCTTTTCCAATTACCTAAACAAAATTGAAGTTCTGTTAGCAAGGAAGAAGCAGGAAGGGATGGCTATTAGGTAGGCAACTGGCAGTGTGTACAAAAGAACACAATAAAGTCTTGTTCAGAGACCAAGTAGCCTGCTCCGGTTCTGAGTCAGATTCTGGGACGAGAAGGGTCTGAGACCAAGAGGTTTCCAGAAAAGGCCATCTTCTCTGTGCCCAAACAACTGCACCCAAGGGTCCCCAGCTCTGAGTTGGAAGGTCAGACTCGTGGGCTTCCCGCTCTTCCCCCTGCAGCTTAAAGGAAGATTCTGGGCACAGTGTCCCAGTTAGTGACTTCCTCCAGTGGCTCTAGTTCCAGGACTGAAGGGGAAGTGAATGGACTTATCCAAATGCAAATTGTACACAGCACAATTTTTTACAGCAGCAAAAAGAAACCACCCAAACAGCCAATGATTGGGATTTGGCTAGGCAGACTGTGGATTTTTGTATATTTGGTTTGACAACTTCATGAATTCCACTGGCATGAGAAAATATTGTTATGGAATGACGTGAAGTGAAAACGAGCAAAGCAGCAGGTACACATGGACTGTGTAAAACGTACACGCGACACGTGTTAGAAGATATCTTCCCAGTTTTAAGTTGGAGCTAGGAGGCAACCAGTACATATGTATTGAAATCGAATGCCAACCTCGGGGCAGTTGGAGGTCAGCCATCAGAGGTTCCCGTTCAGCTGAAGCCTAGAAGTGGGAGGTGGGAATCCCAACACCGTTCCCGTCTTTTACTACTGAGGCAGGAAGGTTACTACGGAGCTAGAACTTGGGTCTTTTCTCTGTTGGACAGAGAAGCCTACAGTGAGAGTTTGGAGGGAGGGACCCAGCCTCTGCCCGTCCTTCTCACTGCAGAGAAGAGCCCTTTCCTCTCTCCCGCGGCCAACAAAGTATTTCAATGGAAGGCTGCTTCCATTCCAGAACAGTGTGTGTTACTGTGTGGAGACCCAGTGTGAGTTCCTTCCTGAGGTTTCTTGGCACAGGCTGTGTGCCCCTCCCCATCATCCAAGGTTTACACTGTAAATATCTGGATGGGGTGAAAAAAAAAAAAGCCAGACCTCCAACCTGGGGCTAGTCCACTGGAGGCTGAGAGAAGGGTGTGTTGTTGATACAGAAGATAGTTCTTTCCCCAGAGTTTACTGAGGGGGATTCTTTTTGCTAGGTCAGGTTTTCCAGCTTTATTCAGGAGACTGAAGACGAGGGAAGCAGGATGGGTGTGTATGTGGGAGAGCAGGGAGGAGAGACTTGTTTTTCTCTCTTTTCCTGACCGGCTGCCGCCCAACAATAGCTGCCATTTCTTGAGCCCTGACTCTGCGGCGTGTGCTTTCCACACGTGTTATCTCAGTGACTCCTCACAACAGCATGGCAACTCGGCAAAGTAGCATCCTCTCATTTCATTTCATGCTTGCGGGTGCAGGCTCAGAGAGAACTTACCCAGGGAATTTCCCTAGGGGAGGGTGAAGACAGCATTCACCCAGCCACCATTCATGGGACCGCCTGTGCTAGGACAAGCCTTGTGCTGGGTGCTGGGCACGAGGTGTGCGCAAGACCTTGGTCATTGCCTCCAGCAACTTATAGGCCTGGGGGAATAGTGCTGTTTGGTCGGTGCTGTGATGGGGATGAAATTGATGCTGTGGAGCGCCGAGGAGGGGCAGGGGGGCACCCATCACAGCCTGGGGGAGGGCGTGCAGGAGGTGGGGAAGCAGCAGAGGCTTCCTAGTGGAAGTGAGGTCTAGGCTGGATCTGGAGGGGGAGCAGGAAGTCTGGTGAGTGAAGCCCGTAGTGGGAAAATAAGTGATGTGAATAGAAGGTGTAGAGCCACAAGGGGCCAGAATCAAGAGAGAGCATAGTGCTTGGAGAAACTCCTGAGTGTGGTCGAGTATGGATGGCTAGAGCAGAGCAGGCTGAGAGAGGAACCGAGTGGAGGGAGGCAGAGGCTGTGTGGAGAGTGCCCTGGGAACAGTGCGAAGGAGTTTGGGTTTCACTCTGGGTGCCATGAGGATCTGTAGGAGGGCTTTGAGCAGGGGAGTGGCAAGATCTGACTGGCACTCTCTTTGGATCTGTCTGGCCACTGGATGGAGAATGGGTGGTAAGCGGACAAGAGAGGAAGTGGAGGTATCGCGATGTCGACTTAGTTCAGTGTCATAGACCCGAGGGAGGCAGATGCGCGGTCGGTTTTTCAGGTAGAGCTGACAGCGCTTCCTCATGGACTTGAGGTAGGGGAAGAAAAGGAGGAAGGAGTCAAGTCAGGTCAGCTGGGCTCCAAATACCTTGGCTTTCTTTCTCTACCAAAGGAGGCTGACGGTAAATCCTTCCTGCAGCCGGACTTGCGATCTGGGGCATCGGAACACACTGGAAAATGAATGCGTTCCTGTTGCCACTGAGCCAGTGGGATAGGACAGTTTGTTTATTTATTTATTCAACTGAATACCGCATACACATGTATACACTTTACCTTATCTCAGCACTGTTTAAGTGCTTTACAAATATTTACTTATTTAATTCTTATAAGAACTGCTTTTTTATTTTTATTTTTTTAAAGATTTATTTATTTATTTGAGAGAGAAAGAGGGAGAGAGAGTGAGCACGAGCAGAGGGGCAGAGGGAGAGGAAGAGAGAGAATCCCAAGAAGACTCCATGCTGAGCGCAAGAGCCCAACGTGAAGCTCGACCCCAGGACCCTGAGATCGTGACCTGAGCTGAAACCAAGAGTCAGACGCTTAACCAACTGAGCCACCCAGGTGCCCCCAGAACTGCTTTTATTATGTCAGTTTTCCAGAGGCAGAAACCAAGGCACAGAGAGATAAGGAACTTGACCAGAACCACACAGATAGTGAGCGGCAGAGCTGGAATTCGAACTCAGGTAGTCTCACTCCAGTGTTCTGTGCTGCCTTGCCTAGGGACTCAGTTATTCTCTTGCTCATTCATTCATTTGTGCATTCAGTATGTGATTACTGAGGATATCATATGTGCTAGGAACTAGAGGTAAAATGATTCACATAATCACACCCAGTCTCTGTTCCTCATAGAGTTCACAGTCCAAGAGGCAGCTATTAGCCAAATGATCACACACACAAATGTACACTTGCTAAACGAGCCTAGAATAGAGGATTCGGGCTGTGCAGGGAGGTCAGAGAAAGCTTCTCTGAGGCAGTGAGAGTTGAAACGAAATGTGAAAGAGGAACCGGAGTTAATTAGACAAAGAAGGGAAGGAATGGCGTTCCAGACAGAAGAATGAGCATATGCAAAGACCCTAGGGTGGGAGGGAACACAGTGTATTTAGGGACTGAAAGAATGCCAGTGTGGTAGGAGGCATGAGAGCAGCATGTGTGGGGCGGGTCTGAAGCCCTCACACAGGCAAGGTCTACAGGCCACTTCCAGTTTCACCCTTGCACATTTTCAGGCAGGGGATGTTATGTTCCTGTCTGCCTCTCGGAACTCATCCCTCTGGTCACCCTGGCTTCGGTGTGGAGATTTGTTTGGAAAAGGCCAGGTAGGGAGCCGCTGCCAAGGTCCAGCGGAGAAATTTGGAGTGGTGGCTTGGACTTGGGTGGTCATTTAGGGACCACAGAAGGGCTGCAGGGGTGGAGGAAGGAAAACCAACAGAATCAGGTGTTGGGTTGAGTGGGAGGCCGAGAAGGAGATGTCAGGAAAGGCTCCTAGGGGCGCCTGGGTGGCTCAGCGGGTTAAAGCCTCTGCCTTCAGCTCAGGTCATGGTCTCAGGGTCCTGGGATCGAGCCCCGCATCAGGCCCTCTGCTCCGCGGGGAGCCTGCTTCCTCCTCTCCCTCTCTGCCTGCCTCTCTGCCTACTTGTGATCTCTGTCTGTCAAATAAATAAATAAAATATTTAAAAAAATAATAATAAAAAAAAAGAAAAGCTCCTAGAGTTCCGACTTGCACATTCAGGTAGAGAGATGGTGGTTATGTTCTAGAGACTCCAAAAGAGCACTGAGTTTTGTGGGGGAAAGATCATGCCTTCGTTTTGGGGCTTGTTAATTTTGGGGTGCCATCCAAACACCCAAGGGTAGATAGGGGGCGTGTGAGCTGCAGGCCATTCAGATACACGGAGCCAGACTTCAGAGGAGAGGGCTGGGCGATTCCGTGGTGTTCTCAAGATGGCTCTCACTGGCTCCCGAAAGCCTGTTGTCTAAATATTGAGGACATTTGCAAGCCGGTTATCAAACGGTGGGTTGCTGCAAACCGGTCATGATGGAAGTGTTTATACCAAGGAAGGAAGTTGGCAAATGCTGCAAATTGACATCCCCTCCTCTGCCCCCACTCCAGCCTGTTTATGAGAACAACAGTGGCCAAAGAGCACATTCGGCATGCTCAGCTGTGGTTGTGAGTGAGATCACCAAGGGAGGTTGTACAGGGTGTGGGGCCTAGCACCAGGCCCCAGCGAGTCTCAAGAGTTAAGTAGAAAAGAGGAGCTCACAAAGGAGACTGAAAAGGAGCAGTTGTCTGGCTTTGCAGTCACCCCCAGCTTGTGTTCTCCAGCTCTACTACCCCTCTCTTGCTTGAAGCCCATATTGTTTGACATCGGGCCTATTCCAATAATCTTTGCCACTAATCACCACCTCTCAATTCTTTCTTTTTTAAAAGATTTTATTGATTTATCTGTCAGATAGAGGACACAAACAGGGGGAACAGCAGAGGGAGAGGGAGAAGCAGGCTCCCTGCTGAGCAGGGAGCCCAATGCAGGGCTCAATCCCAGGACCTTGGGATCATGACACGAGCCAAAGGCAGACACTTAACTGACTGAGCCACCCAGGTGTCCCTCAAGTCTTCTCCAGAGTCACACGGCTTCTCTGCTAACTGGAGAACCGGGCAAGTCCAAAAATCTGGCTGGTGCAGAGGGTTTATGTGGAAGAGTATGGGTTTTCAAGCATTTGCTCCCTTTCTCCCACTTGCTGGCTGTGTGACCTGGGCAAGTTTCCTGGTCTCTCTTAGCCTCAGTTTCCTCTTCTATAAAATGGGGTTACTACTACCTCCTGCTCCAGATTCATGAGACTCCATGGAAACCACATATGATAAAGGGTCCAGCATAGGGCCTGACTCACCATTGGCCTTTCTTTTCCATTTTTATTGGCAGTGGAGAGGCTGCCAAGGATCTTCCTATAGGGTAGCTGGTCGTGACAGAGATGCTCACTGAAGACTTGGCTTGGTCAACCTCCATCCTCAGCCTCAGACCCTTCACCCGAGCACCCAGCCTCCCTCATCTCCCTTGTTTCCTGCTTCCCTGTCCCTTCCATTCTGGCAAAATTGAACAATGGTACCTTTGTCTGCTCTCTCCTGCTGCATGCTCAGGCTTCTCACACACCAAGAGTGAAGAATTCCTGTCCCCCGCCAGTCCTCCAGAACTGGCCCTCTCCTCACTCGAGCTGGTCCTTAACTTTTGGCTTCTCCAAGAAACTTTCTTGGGCCAAGGGCCTACCTTCCTGACCTTGTCCCTCAGATGCACTTACCCTTAGCTCCCAAAAAATGGACCAGAAGACCCGGAAGGAACTGCATCAAAAGTTTAAGGGACACAGTTTTAGAAGTCCCCAGCACTTTTCATGGGCTCTACAAGCAGCTCGCCCTGAGGCTGGGGGGCATGGGTGCTTCTTGACAATAGGGCTGTTTTCCTCGTCACTCCCTGATGCTTAGAAGGAGGAAAGGAAGGATGTTAGGAAACTAATGCTTATTGAATGTCTACTGGATGCCTGGCCTGATGCCAGGGGCCTTCATAAGTCTTCTCAGTCCTTGTCACGATGCCCTTGAGAGGTGGTGATCGGATTCAAGTTATCTTTGGAGTCTCCACTGCCCTGTGAGCTCTTGTGAGCATATGGGACAAGCTGGCTTTGACTTCATGTCTGACCAAACATGGGTCTATACTCAACACGCGTCTGTTATGTTGAATGGCAAGCAGCGTTGCACTGAGGCAGTGGCCTAGGAGGTCAAGGAGTTGGGGCTTCACTATGGTGTGTGGCTTTAGGCAAGTGATTTCACTTTTCTGAACCCCAGTTTCCTCTTTGTGTAAAATGGGAACATGGATAACTCCAAGGTGAGGAGTCATGAGGCTGTACAGGGTAGCTCGGAGAACTTGACAGTGCAGTGCAAGTGCGGGGGGCGGGGCTCACATGTTCTCCAAGACAGGTTTTTATTTGTCTAGTTGCTGTCTTAGCCTAGAGTTCCCCAGGGCCAAATGCTGCTTCTCCTTCACAAAGGTTTCACTTTTCTGAGTCAAAAAGGAGGAAAAATGATGATTTCATTTTTCATAAAGCCACATGTGTTCAGTTTTGTAATTTTTTAAAAATATTTTATTTATTTGTTTGACAAAGAGAGAGAGCACACAAGCAAGGGGGAGCAGCAGGCAGAGGGAGAGAGAGAAGCAGACTCCCCACTGAGCAGGGAGCCCAATGTGGAACTCAATCCCGGGACCCTGGGATCATGACCTGAGCTGAAGTTAGATACTTGACCGACTGAACCACCCAGGCGCCCAGTTTTGGAACTTCTGAAATTGTCATTCCAAACTTTTGATGTTAAAACATCCTCCTGTTTATGCAAGTGTGTTTATAGTAAATAGCAGCTTTTTAAAAAATGCCTGTACCTGATCAAATAAAATGCTATTGCTGCTCCGTCAGAGCCCCCTGAGACAGAGGTAGCATAGGGGTGCCAGGAGAGGGGACCTTGGACCAGGCTTGGCCCAGAAGCACTGTGTCGTTGGCTTCCTGGAGGAGGAGAAGTCTGAGAAGAGTTCAGAAAGATGAACAGGAATACATTTGGCCGTGAAGGGTGGGAAGGACACAGTCTGGAAACCCAGGCCAGGATCAGAGCCTGCGGTCTTGGTGGCTCCCAGCAAGTCAGCACCTCTGAGCCTCCCTGGCCCAAGGTGTTGGAGCTGAGGAGTGAGTTGCTTTGTCCCAGACCTGCCTGGCTCCCAGAGGGGGATGAAAAGCTCCAGGCCACTACAGTAGGCGGTGACTGAGCTTCTCCACCCCACCCCAGAGGTGGCTGCCACACTCTAGCAGATCCCTAGCTCTCCTGATTTGGCTTTCTGCCTCCCCTCTCCGCTGCCCCAGCAGAATCAGTAAAGCGGAAGTCACTCTGCTTTGCAGCAGGAAGGCCAAGATCCCACATCTCCAACACACAGGCTAACTGGAAACTCAAAATCCTCCCTCCCTCTTCACACACCAACACCTGGACAGGGAATGGTGAGGGTGGGTAGGGGGCTGGTTCTTTCCCGCAGGATACTACATGGCAGCCCTGGGGGGTGGGGGGAGGAGCCCACTTCCCCAAGGCCTGCTGTGTGACCTCTGGCCTTCGTTGACCACACCACTGCCTGCAGGCAGGCAGCAGGAGGCCCCAGAGGTCTGGGAAGCCCAGACCAGTCAGAAGGGGCCGAGCATGCCCCCCGCCCCCGCCACCGCCCCAGCACGCACTTTCGCCTTCCAAGCCATGGGTCTGGATTATCCATTTCGTGGATTTCTCCAGACCTCTGCTCCATCCATCAGAGTACTTTTTTCCACCTGGAGTTCCTTGGCCCATAGGGGCAGCCACTAGTTTGTCCAACCAGGGGCATGGGCCAGGTGACTGCCAGCTGCTCAGCTGGCTGAGGCAAGAGGCAAAGGAGAACTTTCAGAGGAAGTGGAAGCTGGCCGGGGCAGGCAAAACAGTCAGGCTAGGTCACTGCTGCAGCAGCCGCTGGTCCCATGGCCCGGCCGGACTAACCTGCACATGGTACTGGGCACTCTCCTCTCCCTGGTCAGGGCGGGTTGCCTGGGTATTTTGCCTGCTGGTGCAGTGGGACTGGGGGATTAAAAAAAAAAGAAGCAAGCAAGCCTGAGCGTGGAGATTTAGGGGAGGGGTTTGAAACCTGGAGGAGGGCTGGACTTTTTGCCCCAGTTCCAGCCGGAGCCTGACTTACAGCGGGGTGGCTGCTATGGAGAGAGGTCTTCCTAAAGGCCTAGCTGAGCGTCTCTCTGTGCCATAGCTCTGCTCTCACCTGGGACATGCTGGGTCTTTCCTGAGGGTTCCAAGGTCTCCCCGTCACTGCAACCTGATTGGCACGGCTCTCGTTCTCATTCCAACACTGAGCCAGTCAGCCAATTCTGCGGGTGGTCATCAGCCACGCTTACTGAGTTCTGGTGTGTCCTGACAGCGAGGGGGGTGGAGTGCGGCCACCTGAGCATGCGCAGTCTGCAGGGGAGAGTGGGGGAACAGGAGTGGTGCGGGTTGGGGGAGGGGTTAAGGCTTGTTTTGATGGTGGTATTCAAGTTGAGCCCACACTCCTGAGCTTGGTGTTCAAAGAGTTACACAGTTCATTTTTGACAGTGCTCAACATTCCAATACCACATATATTTGCCTCCAACCCTCTCTCTCTCTCTCTCTCTCTCTCTCTATATATATATATATATATATATATATACATACACACATATATATGTATGTATATATATATTCCCTAAATACCTGTACATCTGGTATCGTGTTGGCAAAATCTGTAGGTAGTGGATACACCGTTTTTGGTTTCAATTTGTGTATTGACGGCTGGGAGACGCTGGTATAGTGTCAGATTTCATTTGCAAGTTGACGAAAGTGCCCAGCTCTGTGCATCTAAACATAATGTGGAGGACCAGTACTTGATACAAGAATTGGTGTCTTTGTGCCACGTGTCCAAGTCTTACCTGCGCTGAAAGGCTATGTCAACGAATTTGCTGTCGCTGAGATTTTAGATGTAAAGCTAACGTGAAGCTCTGCCATTAGAAATAGGGGGAGGAAATTCAGTCTAGGGAGTTGTAAATTGGGAGCATAAGAGTGGCTTCTTTCTCAAGAAAAACAAACAAAACAAGCATCACACACCCAGATCTGCCCATCTCTCAATGCCGTTTTTTTATTAGTAGTGCTTTTTAGGGTTTTTAAAATTTATTTATTTAATTTATTTATTCAAAAGAGAGCGAGAGAGAGAGAGAGAGTGTGAGTGAGGGGAAGGTTAGAGGGAGAAGCGGGCTGAGAGAGGAGCCCGATGCAGAACTCGATCCTAGGACTCTGAGATCATGACCTGATCCAAGGGCAGCTGCCTAGCTGCCTAACTGACTGAGCCATCCAGGTTCTCTCAGTGCCCAGTTTAAAGGCCACCTCTTCCACAAGATCCCCTTAGCCTGTTCCAGCTGGACAGCATTTCTCCCTCCTTTCTGTTTCCTCAGCCCTTATTCAGATTTGTTCTAGGACCTCTGGTACTGCCTCTCTTGGAGTATAGTTAGTGGTGTATTTGGGGTGTTTTCCTTTCACATCTGTGAGTTCCACGAAAGCACGCTTTTTTTCTCTGATTCCATCTTGATGCCAGCAGCCTTTAGCATGGAACCTGCACTTGATAGCAACTCTCGGAAGAACTGATGGGAATGGGTGCCTTCTCTCCCTATTGGGATTTGTTGGGGGGTGCTGCTGGAAGCCCCAGAGTTTCTCACTGGGGAGGGCAAATACTTGTCTGCATGCGGCACCCAACAGAATCTCCTTGCAGCCCTTCCCCTCTCTGCCCCCCACCCCACACTCCTCCGGGCTTTCTGTGTCCTTGTTTCTCCTTTCCTGACCTCCTTCTGTGGAGTGCAGCACCTGGGGGAGCCCTTGCTTTCTTCCTTGGTTTCAGGTTCCCTTTCCAGTGAGCACCTGGAGTGGTATGTCACCCCCCCCCCCCCGCCACCAGATGTCTCTCTGGGTTATGAACAAGAGCAAGAGTCTTAGGGCGCTGGGATCATTCTATGTCCTTTCTCTTCATTTCCCTGTAGTATAGGACAGGTCCCTTTTGTGTGTGTGTGATAAAACATTCATAACATTGAATTTACAATTTTAGCTCTTTTTAAGCTTACAGTTCAGCAGTGTTCCTCCATCTCTACAAAATTTTCACCTTCCAGAACAGAAACTCCAAGCATTAAACAGACCACCCCCTCCCCGTCCCCAGCCACTTACAGAACACTTTTCTACTTTCTGACTCTGGATTTGACTACTCAATGTATCTCATACAAGTGGAATCATTCAATATTTCTCCTTTTAAAAAATTAGTTTATTTATTAGTTATTTATTTGAGGGCACACATAAGCAGGGGGAGAAGCAGGCAGAGGGAAAGGGAGAAGCAGGCTTCTCGCTCAGGGATCTGGGATCATGACCTGAACCAAAGGCAGATGCTTAACCGACTGAGCCACCCAGATGCCCCGATATTTGTCCTTTTGTGTCTGACTTATTTCATTTGGCATGATGCCCTCAAGGTTCATCATGTCATAGCATGTGTCAGAATTCCTTCCCTTTTAAAGGCTGAATACTATTCCATCGAATGGGTGGACCACCACTCCTCTACCCATTGGTGGACGTTTAGGTTGCTTCCACCTCTTGGCTACCATTTTCTACAGTGGCCACCCCATTGTAGATTCCTACCATCAGTGCACAAGGGCTCCAATTTCTCTACATCCCGCCAACACGTGTTATTTTTTTGCCTTTCAGAAAAATAATATTCACCCTGATGGGTGCAAAGTGGCACCTCATTATGGTTTTGAATTGCATTTCCCTAATGACTAACGATGTTGGGCATCTTTTCATGGGCCGAGCAGGTGAGATTGGGCCTGCGTGTGAAGCTGTGCATTTAGCCTTGTTTTCCAGGTAGTCTTGGAAGTTGGAAATGCCCATTGTTCTGTAGGTCTGGGATTCCCTTGATTTAAAGAAGTTTTTACTCCAGTTACCAGTTAACTCCAGACTCTGCACTGTTTGGAGCCTGCAACCCCACAGCCAGCCAGTCCTCTAGCCTTTCTCTACTCTCTGGCCATGCTTGTAGGTCTGGCCCTCCCTCAGCCCTAGGATTTCTTTGATTCTCTGTTTTCTATCATCTTTGACCTGTTTAGTGCCAACCTACTTTGATAGCCAGCCAGGCATCTGGGGGAGAAAAAACTCAGGGAACACAGAAGAAGGGGAAAAGGTAGGAGGTGGCAGATTTCTTTGAACCCATTTTCTGGTTAAAAAAAAAAAGAGTGGGTAAATCTTCCCTTCCCTCCATACAAAAAGCCTGTTTTTATTCGTGTATCAAGCTCTTCTGTGTTAGAAACCTCCCTGCTCTCAGGACACCTGGATGGCTCGGTCTATTGGGTGTCTGACTTCAGCTCAGGTCATGATCCGAGGGTCCTGGGATCCAGCCCAGAATCAGGCTCCCTGCTCAGCGGGGAGCCTGCTTCTCCCTCTGCCCCTGCCCCTCCCTCTGCTTGTGCTCTCCACTCTCTGTCTCTGTCAAATAAGTAAATAAAAATCTTAAAAAAGAAGAAACCTGCCTGCTCTGCATTTTTATAGGAAGAGAAATAGAAAATGGACCTATGAGAGGATAACTATCAAAATGCCTGAATTTGGCAATAAAAAGGTCACCCAGGAATTTCTATTGCTATTTGTTCTTTGAGAGAGTGTAAGGAACTCTCATGGAAAACCCAAGTAAGGACATAAAGAAGCCCTCTCCAGTTCTTAGCAGGCAAGTTATAGTAGGAGGGTTTCCAGGTGGAGAAGGGATGCTTTTCTTCAGTATCGCCTTCCTTTTCGAGTCCTCTCGCTGACCCCAGTGTCCCTACTCCCCCCAGGGCGCCTGGGGTGTACTGTTTGTTAACCCACCCGGATCCAGACCCACAGCTTTCTCTTTGGGCTCCTGAGACATCTAGCATTCTCAACAGGAAATTTATAAAATACAGGAGAGCAGGGAGGAAATTATTGCAACCCCCCCCCCCAAACTAGCAGTGTATCACATAGACAATTTTCCTAAGTGCGGGCTTTGGATCCAATAGTGAAAGCCATGTGAGCCACTAATAGCCAAGGGCATCGAGGGTGCTCCGTCACCTGCCTGCTTTCTGGCCCAGCTCCTTGACTGTTCCCAGGGGGTGGGTGCCATCTAACATTCCATAATCTGGGAGGAGATTCCAAGGCAGGACCCAAAGAGACCATACCCCAAACCAGCTGCTCATGGAAGCCCTCCCACTCTAGCCTGGTATCCTGTCTGGACAGGAGGTCGGCCGACGGATCTGTCTCAATGCAGGGATCTGGTTCTCTAGAGCTGGCTTTCTGAAGTGGGCTCATGTTCACCTGGGAGAGGGAGTACATCTCATGCTTTCAGAGGGGACACCGGCAAATGTTTCTATCTTAATAGCAGAGCATTTGTTTTTATGGTGTTCTTTAAGTTAGGCCATATGGTAGTGATTTCCCATTTACCTGAGTGATACAAAAGCTTCTCTAAGTGGAAGAGTGAGAAATTTAAAGGGAAAGTTTCATTAAGTAATAGTTCAGGTGTTACATGGATATGATAAAAATCAGGATGGTGGGGGGGGGAAGGAGGTCCTAGGGATGGCTGGGTGGCTCAGTCAGTGAAGCATCTGCCTTTGGCTCAGGTCATGATCCCAGGGTCCTGGGATGGAGCCCCACGTTGGGCTCCCTGCTTGGCAGGGAGCCTGCTTCTCCCTCTCCCTCTGCCTGCTGCTCCCCCTGCTTGTGTGCACTCTCTCTGACAAATGGATAAATAAAATCTTTAAAAAGAAAAAAAAGGAGGTTCCAGCCACTCAAAAAAAAAAAAAAACCCACAAAATAATTGAGACTGTGGTCTGCAGGTGACTGGCAAATAGGACACACTGCCTTAGAGTTGACCTAAGAGCAGATAGTTGTCAGGAGGGCTGTGTGACAGGAATTACCAACAGTTAGTTCTTGGGACCTTCTCATTTCTGGACCTCTGATGCTCTCTCTGGTGAGAGCAAGGAAAAGCTAGAATAGATTTTCTAATCTATTCGATCTGATAGATTGGCTCTTCGTTTCCTCTGTGAGCACCGGTAACTGGGCCATCAACTACATTTTGTGTATTTATTTTTTTAAAGATTCAATTTATTTGACGGAGAGTGAGAGAGCACAAGCAGGGAGAGTGGCAGAGGGAGAAACAGAGGCAAGGTCCTTGCCAAGTAGGGATCCCAGCTCGGGGCTCGATTCCAGAACCCTGAGCTCATGACCTGAGCCGAAGGCAGATGCTTCATTGACTGAACCTCCAAGGTGCCCCTTTGTATTTATTTTTAATTGAAGTATAGTTGATACCTGTTAATTTGGCTTCAGATGTGCAATATAGTGACTTGACAATGATATACATTATAAAATGCTCTCCATGATAAGAACATTACAATACTGTTGACTATATTCCCTATATCTTACTTTTCATCCCCGTGACTTATTTATTTCATAAACTGAAAGTTGGTGCCTCATAATCCCCTTCACCCATTTCGTCCATTCTCCACCCTCAAATCCCCCTTTGGCAACCACGACTTTGTTCTCTGTATTTATGAGGCCGTTTCTTTCTGGGGTGGGTTTTTTGTTTTTTGGTGGTTTTTTTTTTTTTTTTTTTTTGCTATTGTTTGTTTTTTAGATTCCACATGGAAGTGAAATTGTAACTTATTTGTCTTTCTCTGACTGACTTATTTCACTTGTTATACCCCTTAGATCCTTCCATGTTGTCATGAATGGCAAGATTTCATTTTTTTAATGGCTGAGTAATATTTCAGTGTGTGTGTATATATATCTCACATCTTCTTTATCCATTCATCGATTGATGAACACTATGCTTTTTTTTTAAAGATTTTATTTATTTATTTGTCAGAGAGAAAGAACACAAGCATGGGAAGCAGCAGGCAGAGGGAGAGGGAGAAGCAGGCTCTCTGCTGATAAGGGAGCCTGATATGGGCCTCGATCCCAGAACCCTGGGATCATGACCTGAACTGAAGGCAGATGCTTAACTGACTGAGCCACCCAGGCATCCCTATTTCCTCATTAGCTTCCTCTAATGATTTCCTTGTTGAAAGTCAACACAGGGGGCACCTGGGTGGCTCAGCAGGTTAAAGCCTCTGCCTTCGGCTCCGGTCATGATCTCAGGGTCCTGGGATCAAGCCCTGCATCAGGCTCTCTGCTCAGCGGGGAGCCTGCCCCCGCCCTTGCCTCTGCCTACTTGTGATCTTTCTCTCTGTGTCAAATAAATAAATAAAATCTTTAAAAAAAAAAAAAAGAAAGTCAACGCAGAAATGGAGGAAATGGTAATGGCCATACCTCAGATTTCTCTGCTTTGACAGAATCTCTTCTGCTCAATAGTTTACCTTCCCGGGGCGCCTGGGTGGCTCAGGCAGTTAAGCATCTGCTTTTGGCTCAGGTCACAATTCCAGAGTCCTAGGATCCAGCCCCACGTCAGAATCCCGGATCTCCCTCTGCCCCAGCTTATGCTCTCTCTCTCTCTCTCTCTCCCAAATAAATAAATAAAATCTAAAAAAAAAAAAACCAATATAAATAGCTTCCCTCCCAACCCCAGGCGGGACCCTCCAGAAAGAGGATTTTTCCAATCTTTTCTCCTTTTCCTCCCCACCATCCTAGCCTGTTGCCTCCTGTAACATCACATGGGATGCACTGATATTTTGGGGCCAAAACAAGTGCACACTAGACCCACTGCTTCTGCTTGTGAGGGGCCTCCTGGCTCCGCAGTGTGGTGGGCATTACCTGGTGGCCATCCTTGGTGCGGCGGGAGGGAACCGAGGCAGCTGGTATTGACCGAGTCCCTACCAGGAGCCAGGCACGCCACTGGGCCTCTGTCTCACTGGGCTCACCACATTCCCCTACCAGTCCATTCAGTCTCATGGGACACTGGAGGAAACTGAGGCTCAGAGAAGCTGAGGTAACTTGCCCCAGGTTCCCTGCTCATGTGCACTCTCCATATGCCAGCACGGGGTAGGGGAGGCTGGGAGTATGAACAGGGGCAGTGAGGGGCAGGGGTGAGGGGGCCGCCTGCCCTTTCCAGTCCAGTGCGTGCTGCTGCTGTCGGCCACTTAGATGACTAGCAAAAGGTCTCCACACAAGGGCTTTCTCTTTTGCCTGCAACAACAATGAGCTGGAGGGGAAAACAGACTGATTAAAGTTGAATTTGTCCTAGTGGGAAACTGGCCAGAGCATCTCTGGAGAGCCTCAGGCTGGGCCCGGCTGGCTGTCAGGATGTGGCCTGGAGCCTGACTTCCCTTCCTGGCCCTCCCTTTATCTTTCATTGCCTTCTGCTCCCTGACCCCACTGCCCCCTCCATGGGAGCTGAAGAGCAAGCTGCTCAGAAGGAAACTGGCCTTTGTTATTTAACCTGGATAAGTGTCTCCATGTGCCTTCTCTGGAAATCTACTTGTGGATGAAGGAGGTGGACCGGGGTCACCTTAATAGTGTTTGTTTTGTTGGGGGTCTAAAGACGAGTAAGGGCAGTTCCTTACATTCATCACTGGTTTTGTTCCCACCTCCCTTCCAGTCACTAATTCTAAACCATTCTTTTTTTTTTAAATTTATTTATTAAGGTATAATTGACATGTAACATTATATTAGTTTGAGGTGTACCCAAAAATGATTTGATATTTGTGTATAGTGCAAAATGATCGCCACAGTAAGTCTTAATAACACCTATCCCTATTCTTATAAAACACAGTTGGTAAATATATAGACCTTTATCTTCGCATTTAAAGCTACCAACAGATGGGTTCCAAGCGGCTTGTCCAGTCTTGTGATCTACCGCTTCCTTATGCAATTCTCATTTTCCTGCTGACCAAAGTACCCACCATGGCCTAATGGTTCCTGACTTTTTGGCCTCCCTGCTCCTACTGCTTCTGCCTATTAAAAACAGCTTCATGGGATAGTGAGAGGCATTAGAATAAAAAAAAATCCGAAGCCCTGAGTTGAGTGTTAGCCCTTTCAGGCTCATCGTCTGTGAGTTTTGGTTTACTTCTCTCTAAAATGGGACTAACGAGGGGCGCCTGCGTGGCTTATATGGTTGGGCATCTGCTTTCAGTTCTGGTCATGATTTCGGGGTCCTGGGATCAAGCCCTGCGTCGGGCTCCCAGCTCAATAGGGAGTCTGCTTCTCCCTCTTCTTCTGTCTCTCCCCCTGCTTGTGCTCTCTCTGTCTCTCTCTCAAATGAATAAATAAAATCTTTAAAAAAAAAAGGTGGGGGGGCTAACAAAGCAGCCCACCTACCTTTTAAATTGGTCTTGATGAGACACAATGATATGAAAAACCCTTTGTGAAATGTAAAGGACCATCTAAATGGCATTTTTAAAAGGCTTATTTATGAGAGAGAGAGAGAGAGAGAGAGAGAGAATATGAGCGGGAGAGCCGGAGAGAGAGGGAGAGAGAATCTCAAGCAGACTTTGCTCCAAGTGCAGAGCCTGATGTGGGGCTCAATCTCACGACCCTGAGATCAGGACCGGAGCTGAAACCAAGAGTTGGACGCTTAACTGACTGTGCCCCCCAAGCACCTCCCCAAATGCCATTTCTTATTGCTGAAGGACAATGACCCATCCTTCAGGGCTCAGCTCAGTCGTAGGTCCCCTGTGAAGTTTCCTTGAGGCCTTGGGTGGGAGAGAGCACTCCCTCATTTGGCGGTGCTACAGTACTTGGACATTCGTCATGGCGTGCACCCCTCTCTGCCTAGCACAAGAAGTACTTGTACCCAAGGCTAAGAGTTTATGTGGAGGGCAGAGAAGTGGTTTAGGTATCTTTTTCCCCAGAGGGCCAAACCTTGCACACAATAAATTCTCAAAAAGCATGTAGTGAACCCGGGAAGCAGGAAGAGAAAAGGCTGCTTCTGCGACTTAGAGCACCACCTATGTGTTCCCTTTGGGAGCTGGGAGGAGAGGGAGAATGACAGGGGTGGGAGTGGGATGGCTAGACAAGGGGGTGATGGAAATCTTTTGAATGACTTCCATTAACCAGTTTCATTGACTCCTAAACTTTCTGAGTTTTCATTCAGTTCAGGCTGCAGAGTTCCACTCCGGGAATCCTTGGGAAGAAAGAAGCCGGATAAGTGAGTCTTTGACCCACCCCTGTCTTGCCCTAGAGTACCACGGGGTGAGCCCAGGAGCAGGACACAGCCTGAACACCTTGCCCACTGGGTCTCATATTCTGCAATGGCTGAGCAGCAGAGAGAAACCTCAAGGCTTCAGGAGGCCAGATAAGACCGCTTTCTTTTGAAAGATCTTATGTGTTTATTTGAGCGAGAGAGAGCATGAGAAGGGGGAGGGTCAGAGGGAGAAGCAGACTCCCTGCTGAGCAGGGAGCCCGATGCAGAACTTGATCCCAGGACTCTGGGATCCTGACCTGAGCCGAAGGCAGTCACTCAACTGACTGAGCCACCCAGGCACCCCAGATATGACTTTTGTTTTGTTTTGTTTTTAAAGCTCTCTGTGGTGCCTCCATGGACTAGGGTGAAAGGAAAGCAGATCTTGAACAACAAGGCTACTTCAAGTCCACATTAGCAATACCCAGGCCTTGCTAAGTGCTTCTGGCTCAACGTTTGGGTCCTTCTGCTCTTTTTTTTCTTTTTTTTCAAACAATGTTATTGAGGTACATTTGACTTCCAGTAAATGACACATATTTAAAGTATACAGGTTGGTGAGTTTTGACATATGTATATACCATAACATCATCCACACAATCAAGATAATGAATGTTTCCATTATCCCCAAAAGTTCTCTTGTGGGTCACCTTTGATCTTTCTTCACAGCATAAGTTGAGAAAAGAGCATGGGTTTATTGGTGATGATAGGCCCTTCTTAGATTAGAAGATGTTCGGGAGCAGCGGGCTTGGATTTTGGATCTTGAGGCCCATGGAGCCTTGAAAAGTCAGTTCTTCATGAAAGCCAGCTTTTGTGGTGCTTGTTATGGGCACATTCCTCTGGAACTGTACTGTTTGGCTGACCCAAGACACACCTTCTCCTCTCTGGGCCTCAGTTTTTCCATCAATAGAATGAGACAGTTGGGTAAGATTTCTAAGATTCCTGTCAACCTGGCTTGAAAGGCTCTTTCTGTGACAGCCTTTTCTAAACAGCAATTTTTTAAAAGTCTAGAAAAGGGACACCTGAATGGCTCAGTCGTTAAGCAGCTGCCTTTGGCTCAGGTCATGATCTCAGGGCCCTGGGATCGAGCCCCACATTGGGCTCCTTCCTCAGCAGGGAGTCTGCTTCTCTCTCTGACCCTCCCCCCTCTTGTACTCTCTCTCTCTCCTCTCAAATAAATAAATAAAATCTTTTAAAAATTCTTGAAGAAGTATAATCTTTGTTTCCTCAGGCCCTGAGTTACATGCTGGTAGGGTCCTGGCTGATGACCAGAGTGCTGTGGTTCTGAGGGTTCTGAGTGGATTATTACCCTATTTTATAGATGTGGACACTGAGGCTTGGAAAGGAGAGATTGTCTACCCACCGTTAGTAAGTAGCTGAGCTGGGGTACAAATCCAGTCCTGATTCCTAATCCGGTGCTCTGGGCCCAACTGCACACTACTCAAAAATAGTACTCCTAAGAATGCAGGCTTAGTTCTCTCCATGTTGCTGGGATGAGTAAGGGCTCTTGCATCCATCAGATAGTCCTACTTTCCGTTTGGCTCAGTCTGCTAGCCCTAACTCAATTTTGCAGGCCTCTCTGGCCAGGCAAAGGGGCAAAAAAAGTGTGCTCCCCTGCCCTCCCAAACCTCTGAATCAGGCCGATTCTCTGGCCTTACATGTTCTTGGACTGGGGTTTTCCAGAAAGCAGAAACTCTCTGGGTGTGTAGTTCACTATATATATATATATATATATATATATATATATATAGTCTCCTGGGACCATATGCAGGCAGATGTTTAACAACCACCAGGGGTGGGATCACGGGGTCAGCGGGAAAAGGTGGAAATCTTGGGATTTCCTCATGGGTGCCAAGGGGACCCGGAATGGGCTGGGGTTGAGACAGCACTGGCTGGAGCTGCCTACAGTCATCTTGGGGCAAGCAGATGCTCCCATCAGCTGTACCTTTTGTAGCTCCCTGGGGGAACATGGGAGGGCCAGTTACTTCCCCTCTTTTTAGAGACCCCCTGGCTGCCCGCTGTGCCCCCGGGTGGGAAAGGTGGGAAAGGAGTGCCTTGGAGACAAGCCCGAGCTAAGGGGAATTTGAGGTGGTGGCAGGACTCTGAGCAGGCCCAGAGGGTCTCTTTCCTGAGGATTCAACAAGCACCCTGACTACCAGGTGGTCAGTAACTATTTGTTGACCGAATAAAGAAACGCTTACTGCGTGAACCAGTCCCAGACTCTGACTGTGGTAGAAGGAGGGATAGACAAACACATAAATAACCATTAGGTGTGACAGAATGCAATAAATGCCCTCAGAGAAGAAAGACGAAGACATCAAGGGAGGAGGGAAGCTTACATCTGGCAGCAGAGGTGGGGGAAGGGGCTCCAGAGAAAACTTCCTGCCTGAGATGACATTTGAGCTGATCTTGAAGTGGGACTGGGGTTTCTAGAGTGGATCATGAATGTTTATGTGGTGGGGGCGGGGAGAGAGAATGGGCAGCATTCCAGGCCCCAGCAGCAGGCTTAGGGCCAGAGAGCTCCCTGAGGATGTCCCCAGAGAACACAGAGAACTGCAAATCACTGATAATCCCAGAGTTTCAGTGTGGTTTAGCGTTTTCAATCTCCTTCCCATCATGCCTTGATCTGAGCCCCAAAGTAGCTATGTGGCCTTAGCCAGGGCCCATGGTGCCTTATTGGCCTGGTAGCCCAAACTGAAGAGGTGGACAATCCTGGTAGCATGGCAGTAGAGTCCCCAAGAGAGTGTTCCTTCCCAGCTCATCATGTTGCTAGAAACAACAAAGGTCCTTGAGTCTGGGAGAAGGCCACACAGTTGCTGGCTTGATCTGTAATTCATGTGGCTGTGATGGACCATTGCTGGACAGCCATGGGGCTGAGTCGGGGTACAGAGGAGCCGGGAAGGGCCATTATCTTGTATGAGATTGTGCATTGGGCAGTCCCCAAACTACGTAGTGAGGAGTTGGAGAGCAGCATTCCTGGCTGTGCTGTCCATAGGCATGAGCCTGGGAATATAATCCAGCCACTTCTCTGCTCTTGCCTCTCTCTCTCTTTCCTGTCTAAATGAAATTAGTTGTCGTTAGCCGGTAAACTAAATGGTTTCACTTGACATGGGACAGGATGTTGGATTCAATTCAGCAGACACTTTCAAATATAGTATGTCCTCAATTCTTCAAAACAAACTTATAAGCAGAAATTGTTATTTGCTCTTCGTGGATGAGGAAATATTTAAGTGACCTGCCAAGGGCATGCAGCTAGGAAGGTGAAATTTGAGGCCAGGTCTCCCCACTTCAGGCTCTCAGCTGCAGAGACTCTGAAGGCTGGGAGTTATAAATTAATTACAAACAACCAAAATCCAAGGACTAGACAAAGGAGAAGAAAGGGAAATGGAAGTTAAGCAACCACCAGACCAGAGTGTGCCTCCAGGATGAATAAGTTGATCAAGGGAGGAAAAGAAAATTATAGGCCGCCTTCGGCTCAGGTCATGATCTCATGATCCTGGGATCAAGTCCTGCATTGGGCTCTCTGCTCTGCAGGGAGCCTGCTTCCTCCTCTCTCTCTGCCTGCCTTCTCTGCCTACTTGTGATCTCTGTCAAATAAATAAAATCTTTAAAAATTTTTTAAAAATTAAAAAAAATTGTTAAAAAAAATAAAAGAAAACTGGAGGCTCCACTTGCAGAATGGAAGAGCCTAGAAGGCTCACATTTGTGCCTCTGGGAAAAGGGTGGAGTTGGAGCCCCCACGCATCGAGGTTCTCACCTGCCCACCATGCTACATCCAAGCAACCGTGAACAGCTCTGTTCTCCTCAAGACTGAGAAGTCAATCATGGATGGCCTCCAGAGAGGGGCCATTTACCCTAAGCAGATTTCATCCACAAGTATTTGTTGCCTGTACACAAGTATGAGGGTCAGGGCTAGTGTATTTATGAAAGGTAGTTATACAAAACCTGGCCTGGTTTTAATTATTTTTAACCAGTTTATTGAGATGTAATTTATATACCATGTAATTTATGTATCCATTTGAGGTGTACAATTCAAATGTTTTTACTATATTTAAAGAGTTAAGGCAGGGCGCCTGGGTGGCTCAGTGGGTTAAGCCGCTGCCTTCGGCTCAGGTCATGATCTCAGGGTCCTGGGATCGAGTCCCGCATCGGGCTCTCTGCTCAGCAGGGAGCCTGCTTCCTCCTCTCTCTCTCTCTGCCTGCCTCTCTGCCTACTCGTGATCTCTGTCTGTCAAATAAATAAATAAAATCATTAAAAAAAAAAAGAGTTAAGGCAACCGTCACCATGATCAATTTTAGAACATTTTCATCATGCCCCAAGTAAGTATTGTACCCTTTCAGCCATTGCTCTCAACCCCTCCCCCTGCTCTGCTCCCCTGCACCCCAGAAGTAGGCAACAACAAGTATACTTTCTGCCCCTATGGATATGCCTATTCTGGACATTTCCAAATATGTCTTCTTTTGTCAATTGCTTCTTTCACTAAGCATAATGTTTTTGAGATTCATCCATGTTGAAGGACGTATCAGGATTTTATTCCTCTCTTTTTTTTTAAATTTTATTTATTTATTTGACAGAGAGATTACAAGTAGGCAGAGAGGCAGGCAGAGAGAGAGAGAGGAGGAAGCAGGCTCCCTGCTGAGCAGAGAGCCCGATGCGGGACTCGATCCCAGGACCCTGAGATCATGACCTGAGCCGAAGGCAGCGGCTTAACCCACTGAGCCACCCAGGCGCCCCTCATTCCTCTCTTTTTGCTGAAATATGTTCAATTGCATAGGTATACCACATTTTGTTTATCCACTGATGGACCTTTGAATTAGCAAGATTTTGTGTGGGTATATGTTTTTATTCTCTCGGAGCCTAGGAGTGGGATTGCTGAGGCATATGTGACCCTTTTGAGGAACTGTGAAACTGTTCTCTAAAGTGGCTGTACCATTTCTCCACATCCTTATCAACACTTGTTATTGAGTATTGTTTTGATTATAACCATCCTGGTGGATGGGAAGTGATGGTTCATTGTACTTTTGATCTGAATCCCCTTAATAGTCATGATGTTAAGCATCTTTTCATGTGTTTGTTGGCCATTTATATATTTTCTTTGGAGAAATATCCATTTGCTCATTTGTATTTAGGTGATTTGTCTTTTTATTGTTGGATTGTAACTGTTCTTTATATATTCTGGATACTAGACTGTTAATCAGATATATGATTTGCGAGTGTTTTCTGTGAGTTGTCCTTTTACTCTCTCCATACTGTCTTTCGATGAATAGAAGTGTTAAATTTCGGGAGGTCCAGTTGATCGATTGTATCTTTTGTTGCAGATGCTGTCCTATCTAAGAATCCATTGCCAAATTTATGGTCATGAAGATTTATCCCCATGTCTTCTTATAAGAACTTCATAATTTTAGCTCTTATATTTTGTTCTTTGGATTCATTTTGAGTTAATTTTTGTATAGGTGAGAGGGGAGAGGTAAGAGTCCAACTTTATTCTTTTGCACCTGGCTATCCAGTTGTTCCAGAAAAATTTGTGTTTTTTTTTAAAGATATTTTATTTATTTATTTGACAGAGAGAGACACAGCAAGAGAGGGAACACAAGCAAGGGTAGTGGGATAGGGAGAAGCAGGTTCCCCACTGAGCAGGGAGCCAGGCACAGGGCTCCATCCTAGGACCCTGAGATTATGACCTCAGCTGAAGGCAGAAGCTTAATGACTGAGCCACCCAGGTGGCTCCCAGAACTATATGTTGAAAAGACTGTTCTCCCATTGAATAGTTTTGGCATTCTTGTCAAAAATCAGTTGTCCATAGATGAATGGGTTTATTACTGGACTTTCAGTTTTATCCCACTTGTCTATATGTATTCATGCAAATACCATGTGGTTTTTTGATTACTGTAGCTTCCCAGTCTGATTAGAAATCCAGAAGTGTTGAATCCTCCAACTTTGCTGTTCTTTGTCAAGAGTGATGTGGCTCTTTGAGGTCCCCTTCAAGTACATACAAATTTTAGAGTTAGCTCTTCCATTTATGCAAAAAAAAAAAGGCCATTGGGGTTTTGATAGGGATTGCAGTGAATTTATAGATCACATTGGATAGTATTTATGTCTTTCAGTCCATGAACACAGAGCATGTTTCCATTTATTTGGGCTTTAATTTCTTTAATCAGTGTTCTGAAATTTTCAGTGTATAAATCTTGTGTCTCTTTGGTTCAGTGTGTTCTTAAGTATTTTATTCTTTTCAATGCTGCTCATTTTCTTTTTTTAAAGATTTTATTTGTTTGACAGAAAGAGAGACAGCAGAGATCCCAGACTCTGGGATCATGATGTGAGCCAAAGGTAGATGCTTAACTGACTGAGCCACCCAACTGCTCATTTTCATAAATAAAGCTCTTTTCTTAATTTTATTTTTGAACTGTTCATTGCTAGTGTATAGACATACATCTGAATTTGGTATGACCTTGTTACCCTGCCATTTTGCTGACTTCATTTGTTAACACTAATAGTTTTTTGGTGGGTTTTTAAGGATTTTAGTATATAAGATCATGTCATCTGTAAATAGAAAAAGCTTTACTTCTCCCTTTCCTATTTCAATGATTTTTTTTTCTGAATGCTCTGGCTACAACTTTCAGTACAACTTTGAATAGAAGTGTCAAGAGAGGACATCGTTGTTTGTTCCTGATCTAAGGGAGAAGGCTTTCATTCAGCCTTTTACCACTGAGTGTGTTATTAGGTAGAGGTTTTTCATGTGTGCGCCTTATCATGTTTTGAAAGTTCCCTTTCATTCCTCATTTGTTGAGTGTTTTTATCATGAAAAGGTGTTGAGTTTTGTCAAAGGTTTTGTTCTGCATTATTTGAGATGATCATGTGGCCTTTTTCTTTGTTCTATTAATGTGGTGTTCTATTATGATTGGGATTTTGATGCAGAACCACCATCACATTCCTGAGATAAATCCCACTTGGTCAGGCTATATAATCTTTCCAATATGCTGTTGGTTTGTTAGTATTTTCTTGAGGATTTTTGCATCTACATAAAAGACATCAGTCTGGAGTTTCCTTATGATATGTTTGGCTTTGGAATCAGGCTAATTCTGGCCTTGTAGAATGAAATAAGAAGTGTTCTGTCCTCTTTACTCTTTTGAAGAGTTTGAGAAGGATTGGTGTTAATTATTCCTTAGATATTTAGTGGAATTCACAGAGTAATCATCTGGTCCCGGACTTTTCTTTATTGGGAGGTTTTTGATTACAGATTCAATGGCTTTACTTGTTGTAAGTCTATTCAGATTTTCTATTTCTTTTTGAGTCAGTTTTGGTAGTTTGTGTGTTTCCAGGAATTTGTCCATTACATGTGGGTTATCTAATTTGTTAGTGTACAACTGTTCATAGTATTCTCTTATAATCCTTTTTATTTCTATAAGGCTGGTAGTAATGTTGCCACTTTCATTTTATTCCTTTTGTTAATTAACATATAATTTATTATTTGTTTCAAGGGTATAGGTCTATGATTCATCAGTCTTATTACATAATTCACAACGTTCACCATAACACATACCCTCCCCAAAGTCCATCAGCCAGCCACCCTTTCCTTCCCACCTCCCTCCACTCCAGCAACCCTCAGTTTGTTTCCTGAGATTAAGAGTCTCTTACGGTTTTTCTCCCTCTCTGGTTTCATCTTGTTTTATTTTTCCTTCCTTTCCCCCAACAAATCCCCACCCTGCTTCTCAAATTCAAGATATCAGAGAGATCTTCTGATAATTGTCCTTCTCTGATTGACTTATTTCACTTAGCATAATAGCCTCTAGTTCCATCCATGTCATTGCAAATGACAAGATTTGGGGGGGGGTTGATGACTGCATAGTATTCCGTTGTGTATATATACCACATCTTCTTTATCCATTCATCTGTTGATGGACATCTAGGTTCTTTCCATAGTTTGGCTAGTGTGGACATTGCTGCTATAAACATTTGGGTGCACATGCCCCTTCGGATCACTACATTTGTATCTTTAGGGTAAATACCCAGTAGTGCAATTGCTGGGTCATAGGGTAGCTCTATTTTTAACTTTTTGAGGAACCTTCATACTGTTTTTTGAGTAGCTGCACCAGCTTGTATTCCTACCAACAGTGTAGGAGGGTTCGCCTTTCTCCTCATCCTCACCAACACCTGTCGTTTCCTGACTTTATAATTTTAGCCATTCTGACTGGTGTGAGGTGGTATCCTGCTGTGGTTTTGATTTGTATTTCCCTGGTGCCAAGTGATGTTGAGCACTTTTTCATATCTCTGTTGGCTATTTGTATGTCTTCTTTGCAGAAATGTCTGTTCATGTCTTCTGCCCAATTCTTGATTGGAGTATTTGTTCTTTGGGTGTTGAGTTTGATAAGTTCTTTATAGATTTTGGACACTAACCCTTTATCTGGTATGTCATTTGCAAATATCTTCTCCCATTCTGTTGGTTGTCTTTTGGTTTTGTTGACTGTTTCCTTTGCTATGCAAAAGCTTTTGATCTTAATGAAGTCCTAATAGTTCATTTTTGTCCATGCTTCCCTTGGCTTTGGAGATGTTTCTAGGAAGAAGTTGCTGTGGCTGAGGTCGAAGAGGTTTCTGCCTGTGTTCTCAAAGATTTTGTTGGATTCCTGTCTCACACTGAGGTCTTTCATCCATTTTGAGTCTGTTTTTTTGTGTGGTGTAAGGAAATTGTCCAGTTTCATTCTTCTGCATGTGGCTGTCCAATTTTCCCAACACCATTTGTTGAAGAGACTGTCTTTTTTCCATTGGACATTCTTTCCTGCTTTGTCGAAGATTAGTTGACCATAGGGCTCTCTATTCTGTTCCATTGATCTATGTGTCTGTTTTTGTGCAGTACCATACTGTCTTGATGATTACAGCTTTGTAATAGAGCTTGAAGTCTGGAATTGTGATGCCACCAGCTTTGGCTTTCTTTTTCAACATTCCTCTGGCTATTTGTTTTTTTCTTATTCCATAAACATTTTAGGATTATTTATTCCATTTCTGTGAAAAAAGCTGATGGTATTTTGATAGGGATTGCATTAAATGTGTGGACATTTTGATTGGTTTATTTAATTAATTTACATTTAATATTATTATTGATACAGTTGGGCTTACATTTGTCATTTTACTTTTTCTTTTCTGTTTCATGTCTTCTTATCTTCTATTCCTCCTTTAGTTCTTTCTTTCATGTTAAGTGAATATTTTCTAATGTAGCACTTTAATTTTTAAAAGATTTTACACTATATTTTTGAGTTATTAGTTGTTCTAGGGCTTACTATATACAGATTAACTTTTCAGACTCAGCTTCAGATTTATACTAACATAATTCCAGTGACATATAGAAATGCTACTCCTATGCATAATTGATTCTTATTATTTATGGATTCCATATTTATAAATTTGCTTACTTGCTAAAATTTATTTGTAACCCTAAAATCAGTACATTTATGCTTTTCTTCATTTATCCCAGAGGATTTGAGTTTCCATCATGAATCTTTTCCTTAGTTCAAAATAGCTCTGCCTCCACCCACTTCCTCTGTGGTCTCATTGGCAAATATATTTACATGTCTACATGTGCAATCCCAACAATACACTATGTACATATTGTTTTATGTAGTTGATTTTTTAAAAAAGATTTTATTTATTTATTTGACAGAGAGATACAGAGCACAAGTAAGCAGAGAGGCAGGCAGAAGGAGAGAGAGAGAAGCAGGCTCTTTGCTGAGCAGGGAGCCCAATGCAGGGCTCAATCCCAGGACCCTGGGATCATGACCCAAGCTGAAGGCAAATGCCTAATGACTGAGCCACCCAGGCAGCCCTAATTTCTGTTTTTTTAAGACCCCCGGTTTGTGGTACTTTGTTGTTCCAGCAGCCTGGGCTGTTCCAGCAGCCCTAGGAAGCTGATACACCACCAGATCTCTTTTTTTTTCATTATTGTTCTTCTCAACTCCAGAATTTCTGTTTCATTATTTTTAATAATTTCTCTTTATTGGTATTCTTTTTTTTTTTTTTTAATATAGGCTCCACACCCAGCATGGAGCTCAACACAGGGCTTGAACTCACTGCCCTGAGATCAAGACCTGAGCTGAGTTCAAGAGTTGGATGCTCAACCGATTGAGCCACCCAGGTGCCCCTGTGGATATTCTTTACTGATGTGACATTGCCATAGTTCTTTTTTTTACTTCTTTTCATAATTTCATCCACTTCTTTGGACAGATTTACAATGGCTTTTTTGAAGTCTTTGCCCATTAAAGCTGATATCTGCTTCTTTTCACAGGTAGTTTTTGTTGCTTGATTTTGGTGGGCTGACGTGTGGATCATTCTGGTTTCTTTGTCTCATACCATTTTGTTGTAAACTGGACGTTTTAGATAGTTCACTATAGCAACTTGGGGGTGCTGGTCTCACCACCCCGACCCTAGGGCTCACTTATGTTAGTTTTTTGTTTGCTTGTTTAGTCACTGACTGAATCATTTTAGTGAAGTCTAATCACCCCACAGTCCTAGGGTGAAACCTCTAATGGTCCTTGGGGGCACAGCCCCAGGATGCCCACAAACATCCTGGGTTTTGGCAGAGCTCTCTTTGGCCACAATCAGCTGTTAAGTTCCTCTAATTGTCAGCAAATTGTTCTAGTGTTTGCAATAATCCCCTAAAGCATATATTGTTCCCCAATCTGGTCCAATCAAATTGGGGCTCCTTTGAAGGGGGAGTTTCCTAGATCAGAGTCTGGAATTTGTTCTAATCCAGGAAGACTCTTCTCAGCTGTCTCTTTCCTTGTATCTCTCCAGCAAATTATCCTGTCTACAATTTAGTCTCCATTGCCAATGAATCTATCATTCTCCTATCAGCCGCCCTTTACCATCACTTCCATTTTTAAAAAAAGATTTTATTTATTTATTTGACAGAGAGAGACATAGCGGGAGGGAGCACAAGCAGAGGGAGCAGGAGAGGAAGAAGCAGGCTCCCCGCTGAGCAGGGAGCCCGACTCCGGGCTTGATCCCAGGATCCCCGGATCATGACCTGAGCCGAAGGCAGATGCTTAACGACTGAGTCACCCAGGTGCCCCTACCTCCCCCACTTTTTTTAAAAGATTTTATTTATTTATTTGACACAGAGAGAGAGAGAGAGGGTTGGGGGAGAAGCAGACTCCCTACTCAGCTGGGACCCCAATTTGGGGCTCAATCCCAGGACCTGGGATCATGACCTGAGCTGAAAGCAGATGCTAAACCAACTGAACCACCCAGGTGCCTCCACCTTTTTTGAGAGTAAACTTAGCTTTGAATTTCTCCACTTTCTGTTATAAATAAAGTCCATTCCTCTGGGGAAGGATTCAGAGGTCTCCGTTCTATGGTCCTCTTCTCCCAAGGGACAAAATCTCTGAGCCACAACTCTGGTGCTATGGTCAGGGACAATGGCGTGGTTCTGAATAACACCCCCCACTTGAGGAGATGAGTGCTCAGTGGAGGGAAAGGCAGCATTCAGATCTGCTTGGCTTACCTCTCGGAGTGGTATCCACAACTCATAAGCAAGGTCAAAGGACAGTCACGGTCCGCTTATTCTCAGTGGTGCCATTCCCTAGTTAGAGTCTCCATATCCCACAAGTGGGGGCCGGTATGAAAGAAAGGAGTCCTTGCCTCTCAGCCACACTCATCTCGAAATTCCCCTCACCAACAAGTCTTTGGCCTATTTTTTATTGTTTGTTTTCTTATCGTTGAGTTTTAAGAATTCTTTATATACTTTGGATAACAGTCCTTTTGCAAATATTGTCTCCCACTCTACAGCTTGTCTTCTCATTCCATTTATATTGTCTTTTGCAGGGCAAAAACGTTTGCATTTTAATGAAATCCAGCTTATCAACTATTTTTTTCATGGATCTTCAAGTCATTGCCATACCCAAGGTCATCTAGACTTCCCCTAGCTGTTATCTTCTAGGAGCTTTATAGTTTTGTGTTTTGTGTTTAGGTCTGTGATACATTTTGAGTTACTTTTTTGTGAAGTGTGTAAGGTCTGTGTCTTGATTTATATTTGCTTGTAGATACTCAGTTGTTCTAGCGCCATTTGTTGGAAAGACTCTTTTTGTGCCATTGCATTGTGTTTGCTACTTTGCCAAAACTCAGTGGACTATATTTACGCGGATCTATTTCTGGGCCTTCTAATCCATTCCACTGATACTTATTTTTGTTCTTCCCCTTCAATGTTGTGTTGGCTATTCTGAGTCTTGCTTCTCCACTTAAACTTAAGAATCAGTTTGTTGATATCCACAAATTAACTTGCTGGGATTTTTACTGGGATTGCATTGAATCTGTACATCAGATTGGGAAGAACTAACATCATGACAATATTGAGTCTTCCTGTCTATGAACATGGAATATCTCTCCATTTATTTAGCTCTTCTTTGGTTTTGTTCATCAGAGTTTTGTAATTTTCTTCATATAGATCTTAGATTTATACCAAGTATTTCATTTTGGGGATGCTAATGTAAAGGGTATTGTGTTTTTAAGTTCCAATTTCACTTAGTGTATGGGAAAGCAATTGACTTTTGTATATTAGCCTTGTATTTGGCAACCCTGCTGTTACGGTTTATTAGTTTAAGGAGAATTTTTTGTCCAGTCTTTCAGATTTTCTGTGTAGACAATCGTGTCACTGTGAACCAAGATTTAATTATTAATTTTAATCATTCATATTATTTATATACTTTTTTGGGTCTTATTGTATTAGCTGAAATTTTCCATAAGATGTTGAAAAGAAATGGATGAAACTCATCAGGAAACATATCTGGGCCTGGTTCTTTCTGTTTTGGAAGGTTATTAATTATTGATTCTGTTTCTGTAATAGATATAGGCCTATTCAGATCGTTTCTGTTTGTGTGAGTTTTGGCAGAATGTGTCTTTCAAGGAGTTGGTCCATTTCATTGTAGGGTATGAAATTTGTGGGCAGAGAGTTGTCCATAATATTCCTTTATTATCTTTTTTGATGCTCATGAGATCTATAGTGATTTCACTTTTCCTTTCTGATACTAATAATTTCTGTCTTCTTTCTTTCTTAGTTAGCTTGGCTAAGGGCTTATCAATTTTATTGATCTTGTCAAGGGACCAGATTTTGCTTTTGTTTTCCCTATTCATTGCTTGTTTTCAGTTTCTTGCTCTCATTTTTATTATTTCTATTCTTCTGCTTATTTTGGATTTTATTTGCTCTTTTTATTCTAGTTTTCTAAGTAGAAGCTTAGATTATTGATTTTAGATATTTTTTCTGGTCTGATATAGGCATTCAATGCTATAATCTTCCCTCTAGGTCCTCCTTTTGCTGCATTCCACAAGTTTTGATGAGGTGTGATTTCATTTTCACTTATTTTAAAAATTTCTCTTGAGATTTCTTCCTTGACCCATTGTTATTTAGAAGTGTGTTATTTAGGGACATCTGGGTGGCTCAGTCAGTTAGGTGTCTGCCTTCAGCTCAGGTCATGATCACTGGGATCAAGTCCTGCATTGGGCTCCTTGCTCAGTAGGGTGCCTGCTTCTCCCTCTGCCTGCCACTGCCTCTGCTTGTGCATTGTCCCTCTCTCTCTCTCTATCTGACAAATAAATAAATAAAATATATTTTAAAAATTGAAGTGTGTTGTTTAATCTCCGAGTATTCAGGGATTTTCCAGCAATCTTAGTCTTACTGATTTCTAGGTTAATTTCACTCTGGTCTGAAGGCAGACATTATATGATTTCCATTTTTTCAAAACTTAAGATGTGTTTTATGGCCCAGAATTTGTTGTACCTTGGTGGTTGTTCCATGTGAACTTGAGAAGAAGAATTGTAATTTGCTGTTTTTGATGAATAGTCTGTAGTCTGTAGATGTCAATTGTATCATGTTGATTGATGGTGCTATTGAATTCAACTATATCCTTAACTTGCTTTTTGCCTGATGGATTTGTCCATACCTGAAAGAGGAATGTTGGAAGTCTCTAGCTATAATAGTTAATTCGCTTATATTTCCTTGCGGTCTGTCACTTATTACTTCATATATTTTTGATGCTCTGTTGTTAGGTTCATACACATTAAGGATTATGTTTTCTTGGACGATTGACCCCTTTATCATTATGTAATTCCCCCCTTTGTCCTTGATAACCTTCCTTGCTCTGAATTCTGTTCTGTTTGAGCTATGTTTGAACAACTCCCACTTTCTTTTAATTATTGTTAGCCTGGTATGCCTTTCTCTTTCTCTTTACTTTTAGTCTATATGTGTCTTTATATTTCAAGTGGTTTCTTGGAGACAACATGTAGTTGGGTCTTATTTTTAATCCATTCTGATAATATGTGTTTTTTAATCGATATATTTAGACCATTGATGTTAAAAGTGATTATTGATACAGTTGGAATAATAGCTGCCATATTTGTTACTCTTTTCTATTTGTTGCTTTTGTTGCTGTTCCTATTTTTGTCTTCCACTCTTTTTTGGCCTTTTGTAGTTTTATATTAACTGAGCATTTTATATGATTCCATTCTATTTTCTCTCCTTTCTTAGCATATTACTTATACTTTTTTTTTAGTTGTTGCCGTAGAGTTTGCAATAGATATTTACAACTAATCCAGGTCCACTTGCAAATAACAGCATACCATTTAATGGGTAATGCAAGTACTTTATCATCACAAAATATTCCTAATTTCTCCCTTCTGTTCCTGTATCATTGCTGTCATTCATTTCACTTATACATGAAGATGGTTACATACATCTGTCTATCTTCCTGAGCATACATAATTGAATATGCTGCTGTAATGTTATTTTGAACAAACTGCTATTAACAGATCAATTAAGAATAAGAAAAATACAAGTTTTTTACTTTACCTTTCTTTATGTAGATTTAAGTTTCTGACCTATATCATTGTCCTTCTGCCTGAAGAACATTTACCATTTCTTGCAAGATAAGTCTACTGAAAACAAATTCACTCAATTTTTGGCTTTTATTTGAGAAAGTCTTTCTCCATATTTGAAGGGTAAAGAATCAGAGTTTAGTAGTTTTCTTCTCTCAACCCTGTAAATACTTCACTCCACTCTCTTCTTCCTTGTATGGTTTCTGAGGAAAAGTCAGATATAATTCTTCTTTTTGCTCTAAAGGTAAGGTGTTTTGGGGGCGCCTGGGTGGCTCGGTCAGTTAAGCATCTGCCTTCAGCTCAGGTCATGATCTCAGGGTCATCGGATGGAGCCCCACATCCAACTCTATGCTCAGCAGAGAGTCTGCTTAAGATTTTCTCCCCTTCCCTCTGTGCCCCCCTTCTCATGTGCGTGCTCTCTCTCTCTAATAAATAAGTATTTAAAAAAATAAAGGCAAGGGGTTTTTCCCTCTGGCTTTTTTCAAGATTTTTTTCTTTAAGCTTAGGATTTTTTTTTGGAGTTTGAATATAATATGCCCAGATGTAGATTTTTAAAAATTTTTATTTATTATTTGACAGACAGAGATCACAAGTAGGCAGAGAGGCAGGCAGAGAGAGGAAGGGAAGCAGGCTCCCTGCAGAGCAGAGAGCCCGAAGCAGGGCTCGATCCCAGGACCCCGGGACCACGACCCGAGCCGAAGGCAGAGGCTTTAACCCACTGAGCCACCCAGGTGCCCCTAGATGTAGATTTTTAGGGTCATTCATTTTGCCTGGTGTATTTTTAGCTTCCAGGATCTGTGGTTTGGCATCTAACATATCTTTGGGGGAAATTTTCAGTCATTATGGCTTCAGATCTTGCTTCTGTTCCTTTTTCCCTTTCTTCTCCTGGCATTTCCATTGCACATATGTTACATCTTTTATAGTTGTCCCACAGTCCTTTGATACAGTGTTCTGTGGGTTATTTTTTCTTTAGTTTTTTTCTCTTTGCTTTTCAGCTTTGGAAGTTTCTATTGACGTATCCTCAAGCTCAGAGATTCTCTCCTCAGCCTTGTCCAGTCCACTAAAGAGCCATTCAAATCAGTCTTCATTTCCGTTATGATGTTTCTGGTCTCTAGCATTGCTGTTTGGTTCTTTCTTAGGATTCCCAGCTCTCTGCTTACATTATCCATCTGTTCTTGCATATTGCCCACTTTTTCCATTGGAACTCTTATGATAAGGATCATAGGTTTTTAAAAATTAATTAATTTATTTCAGAGACAGAGAGACAGAGAGAGAGCATGAGGGGTGGGGCAGGGAGGAGGAGACAAATCCTCAAGCAGACTCCCCACTGAGCATGGAGCCTGAGGTGGGGCTCCATCCCAGGACACTGAGATCGGGACCTGAGGTGAAATCAAGAGTTGGTAGCTTAACTAGCTGAGCCACCCAGGCATCCCCTAATCATAGTTGGTTTAAATTCTCTGATAGGGGTGCCTGGGTGGCTCAGTCGGTTAATTGTCTGCCTTCGGCTCAGGATCCCGAGATCGAGTCCCGCATTGGACTCCTTACTCAGTGGGAGTCTGCTTCTCCCTGTGCCTGCTGCTCCCTCTACTTGTGTGCTATCTCCCCCGCCCCCGACAAATGAACAAAGAAATTCTTCAAAATATTTAAAAATAAATAAATAATTCAGTCTGATAATTCCAACATCCCTGCCATATCTGGGTCTGGTTCTGATGCTTGCTCTTTCTCTTCAGTCTCTTTTCGACTGTTTAGTATGCCCTATAACTTTTTTTGGAAGGTTGACATGATGTATTGGGTCCAAGGAACAGTGGTAAATAGGCCTCTGTGAGGCGTGGGGGGAAGGCAAGTTTTCTAGAATCGTATGATAAGGTCTCAGTCTTTTGTTGAGTTTGCACCCTTGGACCGTGACCTTCTTGGAGAATTGACCCCTTCATCATTATGGAGCTGTACCTGGGCATTTCCCCTCCCCCTTGTGGATGTCTAGAGCAGGTTGGAGTTGCATATGTCCCTTCGCATAGGTTGGTTAGGCTCTGATAAAACCCCAGCAGGTTAGACTCTGCTAAAATAGTTTCTCCTTAGGACAGACCTTGGTAAGAACAGAATGGTCTTAAAAAAGAACAACAAGAAGAAGAAGAACAGAATGGTTTAGCATATTTCAAAATGATTTCATTTATTCCTCCTCCTGCTGGAAACCCTAAAGGATTTTTCTCTGTGAGAACAAGGTCAAGCTCCTGGAGGTAAAACTCACAAAACTGTGAGGCCCTCCCTATGACTGAGTCCCCCGGGAATTTTTAATTCTCAGATTGGTCCACACTGAGCCACCAACGATTCATTGGTTTCAGTTCATATTTTCCTACCATGGTACTGGTCATCTGCTCCCATGTGCTGTCATTCTTTGTATGTCTCTCTCTGTAATTTTGGGGGCAGCAGTTTGCCCTGTGACCTCACTTCTTTGATGGATCTAAGAAAAGTTAATTTTCAGTTTGTTCATCTTTTTACTTGTTAGGATAGAGTGGTGATGTCTAAGCTCCTTATATGGTAGACTGGAAATGAGAAGTCAGTGATATTTTTTCCTGTTTTATTTATTTTATTCTATTTATTTTAAAAACAATTTTATTTTTATTTATTTATTTGACAGAGAGAAAGATCACAAAAAAGCAGAGAGGCAGGCAGAGAGAGGCAGAGGCAGACTCCCTGCTGAGCAGAGAGCTTGACACAGGGCTCGATTCCAGGACCCTGAGATCATGACCTGAGCTGAAGGCATAGGCTTAACCCACTGTGCTACCCAGGCACCCCTATTTATTTTATTTTTTAAAAGATTTTATTTATTTCTTTGTTGGAGAGAGAGAGAGAGAGAGAGAGAGAGAAAACACAAGCAGGGGGAGCAGCAGACAGAGGGAGAGGGAGAAGCAGGCTCCCCACTGAGCAGGGAGCCCAATGCAGTACTCAATCCCAGGGCCCCAGGATCATGATGTGAGCTGAAGGCAGATGCTCAACAGACTGAGCCACCCAGGCGCCCTGAAATGAGACCCTTTGTCAGAGAAGAGAGTAGACCTGCTGGCTTATTCCCCCCCACCCCCAGGTCCAAGTTTTTGTGCCTCAGTGAAGGTCTTTATCCAATACAATGAATGTTAGAAATATGAGCTAGGGTAAATCTCAGAAAGTTCAAACAGGCTGCCCTTTCTGGTTCTGAACAGGTGGCTTCATGATCCACATGGCCAATATTATGTCTGTTGTACAAGCCTGAGTGAGAACCACCTTTTTCCTCTGAAATCAAGTATTAGCACTACTAGATATTGAAATCTGTTAGAAATCAATTGGAATCTATAATAAAACAGTTTGGTTCTGTACACAAATGGACATTCAGAACAGTGGAAAAGAAAAGAAAGTCCTGAAAGAGACCCCAATCCGTGGGGAAATTTAGTAGGTGAAGTAAGTGGCATTTCTGAGCTATATGGACTGGTTATTTAATAAATAATGATGGACCAACTGGTTACCCATTTGCAAGAAAGAAAGTTAAATCCCGGTTTACATGAAAATAAGTTCCTGCTGGTTCAGGGATTGAAATGTTAGAAAGTAAAAACATGAAAGTATTAGAAGGATGTATCCCATGGTTACATGGGAGACTTACTTCTGTGATCTTAATGTGGAGGTAAGCTCATACTTAAAGGGGAAAAAGAACAATAATTTGACAACATATAATTAAAAATTTTCCTCAAGGAGAAATATACCATAACTAATGTGGAAAGAGAAATGATAAAATAAAGTCCTGGTGTGGGGAGGGGAGATTTTGCAACCTAACAAATGGGAGTAGCTTATGTATAACAACAAAAGGCTTATTTATTTATTTATTGAGTTTGAAAGAGAGAGAGAGAGTAAGAGAGAGAGTATGGGGGGCAGGAGCAGAGAGAGAGGGAGAGACAGAAAATCTTAAGCAGTCTCCATGCCCAGCACAGAGCCAGGTGTGGGGCTCCATCTCATGACCCTGAAATCCTAAACTGAGCCGAAGTCAAGAGTCAGATGCTTAACTGATTGAGCCACCCAGGCGCCCCAAAAGGCTGATTTACTTAGTGAATTAAGAATTCTAGTAAATCTAAGACCAACAAGCCAAGAAAGGAAAAGAGAGGCAAAGTTCAAAGGAAAAGAGAGGAAATGAAACATCTGAAAAGATGCTTAACTTTTCTCACAGGTAAATGCAAGCTGAAACAATGAAGTATCAAATTTTATCAGATTAGGCAACATCAAGAGCTTTGATAGTTCAGCGCTGAAGGGATGCGGGGTAGCAGTGCTCAAATGTGCTGTCAGTAGACATGTCTGCTCTCTTTGGAGGACCATTTGGCAAAAGCTGTCAAAATTACAGGTGTACATAACCTTTGCGCTTACGATTCCATTTCTCGGGATACAAAGCATAGAAATACACGTATGCCTAAAAATGCTCATGGCAATATTGTTTGTGATAGTAAAACACTAGGAAACTATCTGAAGGTCTCTCATTTAGTGCCATAAAGAAAGTATTGTGCATACTTATAGGAGAATATAGTAGAATAAAAAGAATGAGCTATTTCTGTATGTGCTGATATAAACATAGCAATATGTTCCCTATCTTTGCCTAGAAATTTTTTGAGATACTCAAGAAAAGGTACTTGCCCCCGATGTGAAAGTGAGCATCTGAAGAAAGAAGACAACTGTATTTTGATCTTGTATCTTATGAACTTGTTGAATTTGTTTATTGGTTCTAATAGACTTTCATGATTTCCTTAGGATTTTCTACCTACAAAATTGTGTAATCTGCAAAGAGAGATAGTTTTACTTCCTTTTTAATCTGGATGCCTTTTATTTCTTTCCTTTTAAAAAAAATTTTCTCTCCTCCTTCTCTCCTTCCTTCCCTTTCTCCATCCCTCCCTCCTTTCCTTATTTATACCTTTTTTTCCCTAATTTCCCTGGCTAGAACCCCTTTTACAAGGTTGACTAGAAGTGGTGGGAGCAGATATCCTTCCTTATCTTAAGGGAAAAGCTTTCATTTTTTTCGCCATTCAGTAGGATATTGGCTGTCGTTTATTTTGTTTTGTTTTGGTTTTCATAGAAATTCTTTATCTGGTTCAAGAGTTTCTTCCATTCCTAGTATATTGAGTGTTTTTTTTTTTTAAATCCTAAAAAGGTGTTAGATTTTGTCAAATGCTTCTTCTGAATCTACTGAAATGATCGTATGGTTTTTTTTTTTTTTTTTTTTTTAAAGATTTATTTATTTATTTATTTGACAGAGAGAAATCACAAGTAGGCAGAGAGGCAGGCAGAGAGAGAGAGAGAGGAGGAAGCAGGCTCCCTGCTGAGCAGAGAGCCCGATGCGGGACTCGATCCCAGGACCCTGAGATCATGACCTGAGCCGAAGGCAGCGGCTTAACCACTGAGCCACCCAGGCGCCCCGATCGTATGGTTTTTGTCCTTTGATGATTTTTAGATACTGAACCAACCTTAAATTCCTGGGTCAAATCCCACATGTTCATGGTGTATCATTCTTTTTATAGGTTACTGGATTGGGTCTGCCAATATTTTGTGATTTATGCATTTATAGTCATAGGGTTATTGCTCTGTAGTTTTCTTTTATTAAGTCTTTTAAAAAGAAAAATGTTTTATTCATTTATTTGGCAGAGAGAGAGAGAGCACAAGCAGAGGGAACGGCAGGCAGAGGAAGAGGCAGGCTCTCCACAGAGCAAGGAGTCTAATGCGGGACTCGATCTCAGGATCCTGGGATCATGACCTGAGCCGAAGGCAGACATTTAAGCAACTGAGCCATCCAGGTGTCCCTGTGAGGTCCTTTTCTCTCTAATATCAGGACCATGACGGCCTGACAGAATGAGTCTGGAAACATTTGTTCTTCCTCTATTTTCTGAAAGAATATATGAAGGGGACACCTGGGTGGCTCAGCTGGTTAAGAGTCCAACTCTTGGTTTTGGCTCAGGTTATCATCTCAGGATTGTGAGATCAAGCCCCATATTGGGCTCCACAGTCATCTCGGAGTGCGCTTGAGATCCTCTTCCTTTCCCTCTCCATCCCTCTCTGCCCCTCTCCCTGAGCACGTGCACACACTTTCTCTCTTTCTCTCCCTAAAATAGAAAACAAAATCTTTAAGAAAGAAAAAGAGTATATGAAGGATTGGTGTTAATTTTTCTTTTTTTAAGATTTTATTTATTTATTTGACAGAGAGAGACACAGCGAGAGAGGGAACACAAGCAGGGGGAGTGGGAGAGGGAGAAGCAGGCTCCCTGCTGAGCAGGGAGCCCAGTGTGGGGCTCGATCCCAAGACCTTGGGATCATGACCTGGGCTGAAGGCAGACGCTTAACGACTGAGCCACCCAGGTGCTCCTGGTGTTAATTTTTCTTTAAATGTTTTGTAGAATTCATGAGTGAAGCCATGTGGGCGTGGACTTCTCTCGTGAGAACTTTTTAAAATTATTAATTCAGTCTCTTGGGGCACCTGGCTGACCTAGTCGGTGGAACATGAAGCTCTTGACCTCAAAGTCATGAGTTTGAGCCCCATGTTGGGTGTAGAGATTGCTTTAAAAATGAAAAAAAAACTATTAATCCAATCTCTTCTTATAAATCTTTTCAGATGTTCTCTTTTTTAAAAAAAATTTTTAGGGGCGCCTCTGTGGATCAGTGGGTTAAAGCCTCTGCCTTCGGCTCAGGTCGTGATCCCAGTGTCCTGGGATTGAGCCCCACATCGGGGTCTCTGCTCGGCGGGGAGCCTACTTCCTCCTCTCTCTTTGCCTGCCTCTCCACATATTTGTGATCTCTCTCTGTCAAATAAATAAATAAAATCTTTAAAAAAATTTTTTTATTAAGTAAACTTTATCCCCAACTCACAGCATGCTCCAACAACTGAGCCATCCAGGTGCCCTGTGATTTTCTATTTCTTCAGTCAGTTTTGGAACTTGTTCTTTCTAGGAATTTGCCATTTCACTTCAGTTATCTAAATTGTTGCCATGCAGTCCTTCATAGTGTTCTCTTATTTCCACCTCTTATTTCTATAACAATAGTGCTAATAGGTTTTACCTCTTTTTCTCTGGGTCTGACTAGCTGCATTTGAATTTCTTGATTTTCTGTGTTGTCTTTCTATTCTCTACCTCAGTTGCTTCCTTTCTAGCCTTTATTATTTTCTTCCTTCTGTTTGCTGCCAGTTTGGTTTGCTTTTCTTTCTCTAAAGGGTATCTTTTTTTAAAGATTTTATTTATTTATTTGGCAGAGAGAGATCACAAGTAGGCAGAGAGGCAGGTGGGGGTGGGGAGCAGACTCCCTGCTAAGCAGAGAGCCAGATGCAGGGCGCTATCCCAGGGCCCTGGGATCACAACCCAAGCCGAAGGCAGAGGCTTAACCCAGTGAGCCACTCAGGTGCCCCTCTCTAAGGGGTATCTTAAGCCATTTTTGTTTTGTTTGTTTCTTCCTCTTTTACTTCCTCATTTATTGCCTTCATTTGAGGTAAGTAAATATATTCTGCTGTAACATTTCAATTCCTTTCATGATTTTTAAGCAATATTTTTGAGTTGTTTTCTTAGTGATTGGCCTAAGGCTTATAATATACATCTTCACTTGTCATAGTCTATTTCCAATTTACACTAAGTTAATTTCATTGAGATACAGAAACTTCCTTTTTAAAGATTTTACTTATTTATTTGTGTGAGAGAGGGAACACAAGCAGGAGTGGGAGAGGGAGAAGCAGGCTTCCCGCTGAGCAGGGAGCCCAATGCGGGACTCCATCCCTGACTCTGAGATCTTGACCTGAGCAGAAGGCAGATGCTTAACGACTGAGCCACCCAGGCACCCCAGAAACTTCCTTTTTATATAGCTCCCTTCCCTTTCCCATTTTGTTGTGCCATTATCGTTATGTATAGTGTGTCCATATCTGTTACAAATACAATACCTAGTAGTAATTATTGCTTTTCTAATCTTATGTCTTTTAAAGAAACTCATAGAAGAAAAGAGAGCACAAATATATTTATATATAGTGTTTTAAAAATACTAATGTTTTACGGGGGCACCTAGGTGACTCAGTCAGTTAAGCATCTGCCTTGGGCTCAGGTCGTGATCCTGGGGTTCTGGGATCGCGCCCCACATCGGGGTCCCTACTCAGCGGGAAGCCTGCTTCTCCCTCTCCCTCTGCCTGCCACTCTGCCTTCTTGTGCTTGCTCCGTGTCACATAAATAAATAAAATCTTTAAAAAATAAATAAACTAAAAGTACTAATGTTTTTAATTACCATTAGTGCTTCTCTGGATTTTTCCTGTGGATTTATTAACCTTTGGTGTCACTTCCTTACCAAAACAGTTTTCTTCCCAGCTACCTCCTTTGTGCTGTTACTGTCAAATATATTCCATTTCTAGATGTCATAAGACAAATGATACCGTTATATAGGAACTTATGAAATTCTTTTTTAAATCAGTAAAGACAAGAAAGAAAAAGAAATATGTAATTGTCCTTTATCATTATCTACATAGTCACGTTTACTGGAGTTTTTTGGTTATTTGTGTGAATTCGTATTGTTCTTTGGTGTCACTTCCTTTCAGCCTGAAAAACTTGCTTTGGTATTTTTGGAAGGCAGGTATGGTAGCGATGGCTTCTCTTAGTCTTTGTGTTGCTTTCATTTTTGAAAGACAGTTACATTGGGTTAGGGGCTGACAGTTTTTCTTCTTTCAGAACTTTGAATATGGTATCCCAGTCCCTTCTGGCCTCTATTGTTTCTTTCTTTCTATTTCTTTTTTTTTTTAAGATTTTTATTTATTTGTCAGAGAGAGAGAGAGAGAGAGAGAGAACACAAGCAGGGGTAGTGGCAGGCAGAGGGAAAAGCAGGCTTCTCACTGAGCAGGGAGCCTGATGTGGAACTCTATCCCAGGACCCCTAGGATCATGACCTGGGCCGAAGGCAGATGCCTAACCAACTGAGCCACCCAGATGCCCCAGGCCTCCATTGCTTCTGATGAGAAGTTAGCTCTTAGTCTCATTGGGGTTTCCTTTGACGCTGTGAGTTGTTTTTTCTCTTCCTGTGTTCAAGATTTTTTTTTTTTAAACTTTCAACATTTCTGTATTTCAACAACTATGATGTGTTTGGATGCGGATCTGTCTGTTTATCCCACTTGGAGTTCAACAAACTTCTTGAATGTGTATATAAATGTTTTTCAGCCAACTTGGATTGTTTGCAGCCAGTACGTCCTTGAATATCTCGCCTGTCACATCGCCATCTGGTACTCCCATTATGTATATGTTGGTGCACTTAACTATATCGCATTTCCCTGAAGCTCTGTTCATTTTTCTTCTTCCCTTCATATTCTCTTGCTCCTCCTCTCTCTCTTCTTCTATTTGCTGTTCCTTCAGAGAGAAGAATGTCTATTGATCTCTCTTTGCAACAGACTGTACGTGTATGACTTGGAGACGGCTTTCACCGTTAAGGGAGTTTACAATTCTCCCCCTTCACCCAGCAAGCAGTAGCTTAGAAGTTCTTTCTCCAGCCATTCCTGAGAGGGCAGACTTCCAGACTGCAAGGGATAGGTGTGATTTAATTTTAAGCCTGGCTTCGTAGGAGTGGCCCCTGGGATAGAGTAGCTCACTGATCAATCGGTGCTTGGTCAAAGGTTGTGCTTAAGCCCCTTGAGCCAGCAAGACTTCTGCCCTTTGCTATTTAATTTGTGTGTGGTTTGGGGATTGTTTTCAAGGTTGTACCACGTCTTCCATGCTTGCTCCCGAAGTGGGTGCGATGTACACAGCCTTCTGGATCCGTAAGGATGAGTGTGATCCCAGAGGGGGTCTCCTGGGCTGTCTCTTTCCCTTTCCCTTTCTCCTCTGACTGGTCTGCCATTTTTCTTGGTCCTAGTTTCACGGAGCTATCAGCCTCCCCTTGACTTCTTGGCACCAATAGTGCCTTGAGCAGAGGCTCCTCCATGCTCCGTTCTACATAGTTAGATGTGGAGCTCTCCATCCTTGTGGTCTGCCTTCACCCCTGGGCCACTGCACTGAAGCTGGTGTTGGGGACTGTGCCTACTTTTCCTGGAAGTGATACCCTCTGCTCTATGAATGGCACTGGGGAGAAGACGGTAGCCCTTGATCTCTTCAGCTTGTGTCTCCTCGTGTGGAAACCCCATCCTGTGAGGGAGCTGGGGTGGGATGTTTGAGGTCCCCTTATTCTTGGCCTGCCAAGCCTGAGGTATGGCCTCTTAAACTCCATAAGTCGGGGCTGGGTGGGAGAGGACAGCCCAATCCCTTGGCCACTCTCACCCAGAACAGGCCCTCTGCAGTACTGAGCTAGGGGAGATGACAGATTCTCCTGAGTTGAGACTAGAGCCCCTAGCTGAGGGTGTGGGGAGGGAGCCCTGTTTACTTGGCCACCCTTGTTCAAGATAGTGTTTCTATAACATGGAGGTCGTGTTGGGAGCAGAATTGGTGTGCCTTGTGGCTCAAATACCACAGGTCACCGTTCTTACCAAGATTTAGTAAATTTTCCTCAGGAAATGTTTCTCTACTTGCTGTGTGCCCCAAGGACAATCTCCAGAGACTTGAAGTGATGTTCTTCTTCTTTTTTTTTTTTTTAAATCCTTTTCACCAGCAAAATGGTGGTTTTATTCACTTGGGAGTAACACCGGTTTCCCATACAGTCATTCTGGAAATCCCACACTCTTACTTAAAATGTTTCCGGTGGACACATTTATTTTCAGTGGGGGCTTTTTCTCCACAATGTTATCTCTACTAGAACTCAAGTGAGCCCAAACCCCAGATTTTATTTGGGGGTGGGGAGAAGAAAGCATACCAAATGGTGAAATGAGGTTACAACGTAAGACATTTTAAAAAGAAATCCAATAAATAGTTTGAGGTTTATCACCTACTAGGTGCCGATGCTTTGCAGAGTGGCTGTTCTCCAGAATCGGGCATGAATCAGAAGGGGAAACAGCGGTAATTATGTGTAAAACGTTCTGATCCCCGGAGCAGTGGGAATAATCTCATCCTTGCTTCGTGGGGCCTGCTCTGCTGCCGATTCAGCCATGGTTTTGAAATTTTATTTCACTTTTTTATTAAATATTTAATTATTAAATATTTTTTATTAAATATGGGCAAGAGCACCACATAGGCCCTTATCCGGTCTCTAGAAATGTCCAGGCTCTTGGTCCCCACATGTGGAAAAGCAGACTATGACCTTGCCATGACTTTTAACTGCTGTAGTGACCCCTTCCACACAGACCGGCCGAGAAAGCTCATTTTTCTTCTTTCTGCCTTGCCTCCTCCATCTGTGGTGTAGCAGTCTGAACACCAGCCAGGCTAGGAAACTCTTACCTCAGTGGAAAGTATGATAAAGCTGCGCCACTAGGAGAGATGTCCTCTTCCAGGTTGACACCATCTCTTCAATTGTGTCTCTTCTTGGAGCGCCTGAGTGGCTCAGTCAGTTAAATGTCTGCCTTCGGCTTAGATCATGATCCCAGGGTCCTGGGATCCAGCCCCGCATCGGGCTCCCAGCTGACCAGAGAGCCTGCTTCTCCCTCTCCCTCTGCCTGCCGCTCCCCTTGCTTGGGTGCTCTCTCTCATACACACAAATGAATAAATAAAGTCTTATTAAAAAATGGTGTTTCTTCTTGGCCTCCGCATCCTGACCACTTTGTCAAGGGAACGGGGAGTTTTAAAGAAGTGTGGGACCCCAAAGAGAAAAGGCAGCCCTGACCTTCCTCACTTTTCTTCCCCCTCATTCAGCCTGTGCGTCCTTGATTCAGGGCAGGCCCTGCTCCTTTGTGCCCAAATCTGGCCCCCCTCATACCCTGACTGTGGGACCACAGGGCTGGTAGGGCAGATACTGGCCTACCTGTCCTCAGGGGACACCCCCGCATTTGCTTTTGCAAGGGAAGTTCGGGCATGTTGAGGAATGAAGACTTTGACACCATGGCCACCACAGCGTCCTGGCCTCTCAGTTTTCCTATCCCTCTGATTTCCAGTTGCCGTTATTCATGGATGCGTTTTTACCGAGCTATCTCACTTTTTGATTCTCTGTTCAGAGTACGCCCTCTCTCCTCCCACAGCTTCCCAGCACATCTGCAGGATGGCCTCAGCTTTTGCCAGAAACTTTGGATTTTAACATTGCCTCCACCACCTTCCTTTCTGTCGGTCTGTCTATTTCCCTAACTCCCCCTCCCCGTCACTAAAAGCCTTAAGTTGCATCAGTAAATGCCTGGACCCCATGCTGCCCTCACCTCCCTTGACCTTTGACCCTTCTTGTCATGCCAATTGTCCTCTCAAGGCCTGCTCCCTGCCCCCTTCCCCTAGCTGCTTTCTCTCCTTCTCTTGCCCCTGAGCTTGCTTTATTTACAGAGATAGCATTTTTTTCTCCTTTCCCAAATCAGCTCCTTCGCCTGTCAACCTCCCTGCCACCCCCCATCACCATTCCTCCCAGCATTTGGATTTACAGCCAAAAAAGTTCAGGAACTCTAGACAACCATGTTGACCAGCCAGGTAAGGTGAAGGGGAGTAGACCCCGGAGGACCTTGGAGCACGCGCTTCTGTCTCAGGAGGGAAGGTACTGCAGGAACCCAGCTGACTGGTGCCCTATGAGAATGAGAGCCCAGTGCTGTCAGACCTTTTGCCTCATTAAAGGAAGACAAAAATCCAGATATTAATGCAAACTGTCCCGTTGTAAAATGTTGACAACTGGGGCATGTGGGCGGCTAGTTGGTTAAGCGCCGGCCTTTGGCTCAGGTCATGATCCCAGGGTCCTGGGATTGAGTCCTGTGTGGGGCTCCCTGCTCAGCAGGGAGTCTGCTTCTCTCTCTCCCACTACCCCTGCTCATGCTCTCTCAAATAAATAAAGCAAATCCTGAAAAAAAACTAAAATGTTGACAACTACTCATTTTTCCCCCCAGGAACATGGGGGGACAAAACCCTGCCATATTTCTGGCTTAGTGTCCCAACCCCCCACCTCCCGCCTTAACTCAGTTATCCAGTTCTAGAAGACTCTCTGCCTCACAGTCTGTACTGCTGTTTCCATTTCCCTGGCTTCATCTCTTGGTTGATTGTAATGTCTTCCTAAACGGTCTCTGCTTTTTATTCTTCCCTCAAGTCTACTAGTTACAGCATTGCTTGGTTTAGTTACCTCAAAACAACAGAGCTTTTTGGTTGAAGGAGCAGACTGTGGGATCCAGCTGTCTAGAGTTAGTCCCAGGTCTGCCGTATCTGAGCTGTGTGGTCTCGGGTCAAGTTCATTTTTCTGAGTCTCAGTTTCCATATCTGCAAAGCAGGAAATATTGTGGCAGTGAGGATTTAGTGAAGAGCCATGCTTACCTAGAATAAGCACGCAATAAATGTTCATCACCGTGGTGTCATCTCTTGTGTGAAGAACTTCAAAGGCTCCATTGCTTTTCAAATAGAGTTAAGCCCCTTTGTCTGAGGCATTCAAGACCGTCTTCCTCTGGTCCTTCGCCCTCCTTACCTCCTCCTCCTCTACACTGCTTAAGACACACTGGACTTTTTGTCATTCCCCAAATACGTTTTTGTGTCTTATTCCTTTTCTTCTCTCCCCTGGGACAGTGAAGGTACTCAATCTGTGCATGACATTGGACGAGGAGGAGGAAGGTGGAGCTGAGGGACAAAGTAGCTGCTATGATTATCCTTATTTCACGGAGGAGCAAACTGAGGCAAAGTGACCTGCCTCAAACGTGCTGGTCTAGAAGTGGAGGAAGCAGGATTTGAATCCACACCTGTGGGGCGCCTGAGTGGCTCAGTCAGTTAAGCATCTGTCTCCAGCTCGGGTCCTGGGATCGAGCCCCACATCGGACTCCCCGCTCCACGAGGAGCCTGCTTCTCCCTCTCCCAATCCCCCTGCTTGTGTTCTCTCTCTTGCTATTTATCTCTCTGTTAAATAAATAAAATCTTTTAAAAAATGAATCCAGATCTGTCTACCCAAAAACCTGTTTGTTGTCTTTCCGTTGTATCATAGAGAGGGAAAGACATGCAGGGGCAGGAGGACAAGGAAGAGACTTGAGATCCACTTTGCCCTCTGCGAAATCACAAGGCATTGCTTTTTTTCTCTAGGATAAACCAATAAAAAGGGTGATACGACTGTACAACGATGGTATCGGGGCAGGTCAGGGCCAGAATATGTTGCTGCTTGTGAAAACTGCTGAAGTCAACTTAAGAGACTTTTTAAAAGTAGGTTTAAAACAAGTTGCCAAACAAGACATGGATTGGTTGGCTGCTTGAGGACAACAAGATACTCTCATAGTCTGACTCCTTTTGTAGCAGGTGTGGTTAAGCTGTCCCTACAGGCTCTTGGCAAGATAGGTTTAGCCCCGCTGTTAGGTGCCCCACATGGCGAGATGGAGTGCCCAGGTTCGAATTTCAGTTTTGCCCCTATGATCTGTGTAATGCCGTCTCATCGTCTCACCTATAAAATTGGGGCTAATATAGCACCTACCTCAAAAGATTGTTGTGATTATTAAATTCAGAGGTCCATGAAAGCTCTCAGAATATTGCCTTGTACACAGTAAGTCCTTTTATAAGCCTTAGCTAGTATTTGCCCTTCCAGAGAATGTGTGCCCATGCCAGGTGGCATTGGAAACTTTGGGGTTACGTGTTCTCTCTTTCATGACCTGTTCCAGTAACTAAAACCATAGTCCTGATTGTGATTCCACCGTGTATTGGTAAGCCTTTAAAAACTTTTCTGAAGGGCGCCTGGGTGGCACAGTTGTTAAGTATTTGCCTTTGGCTCATGTCCTGGGGTCGATCCACATGTTGGGCTCACTGCTCAGCAGGGAGCCCGTTTCTTTCTCTCCCTATGCCCCTGCTTGTGTTCCCTTTCTCGAGGTCTCTCTCTGTCAAATAAATAAATAAAATTTTTTAAAAAATTAAAAATAAAAAAAAATTTCAGAGTGCCAGACACCTCTCGAGGGGGATGATAGAAAGTTTCTGAAATCTTAATACAACTTTCTAGAAGGAGGTGACCTTCCTTCTCATTCTTCCCTCATTTATCCACTATTTGCATCTGTACAGCCTAGCAGTCTAAGTTCACAGACTCTGGAGCCAGGAGGCCTACATTCCGAATCTGGCTTAGCCACGTACTCTCTGTGTGACTGTGGGCAAGTTACCTTAAGTCTCTTTGCCTCGTTTTTCTCATGTGGAAATAAGAGATCATGACAGCTTTGATACTGTGGGGTTTTTGTGAGGATCAAATGAGTTAACTCTTGTGAAGTGCTTAGTGCAATACCTGTCACACACACACAAAAAACTCAATTTAAGTAGCTATTATTATTACTATTAGAAAATAAACTAAAACGGGCCTGCCTGGGTGGCTCAGTCGGTTAAGCGTCCACTTTCGGCTTGGGTCATGATCCCGAGATCCTGGGATAGAGCCCCAAGCGTCAGCCTTCCCTGTTCATGGGGGAGTCTGCTTCTCCGTCTCCCTCTGCCTCTCCTGACTCCTAGCTCATGCTCACTCACTCTGTCTCTCTCTCGTATGAATAAATAAAATATTTTTTTAAGATTTTTATTTATTTATTTGACAAAGAGAGACACAGCAAGAGAGGGAACACAAGCAGGGGGAGCGGGAGAAGGAGAAACAGGTTTCCCGCTGGGCAGGGAGCCTGAGTCGGGGCTTGAACCCAGGACCCTGGGATCATGACCTGAGCCAAAAGCAGACACTTAACTGACTGAGCCACCCAGGTGCCCCAATAAATAAAATCTTTGTACAAACAGAAAATAAACGAAGAAATCATTAAGCACCTCTTAAATTTTTCTTTTCGGTTTTCCTTTCCAAGCCAATTGTCAAGTGCCCATGCATTCTCTGCCTCTGATTAGAGTGCTGTCCCTTACAGGGGACTCTTGGACTGCTATCAGATCCTCCCTTGGCCCTGCTACCCGCTGCCTTTCAGTGCTTTATACTGAGCCCCATCTCTGGAGCCCTCATTTGGTGCCAGGACTCTGTTTAGAACCACTTCACAGATAATCCCCATGGATTGCCAGGCCCCACAAACCACTACAGATCTTTAACTTCACTCTGTGTGGGGTGGAAGAAAGAGGTTTCCAAAATAGGCATTTAACTCAGTCCAGGAGAATGGAACGGCACCCCGACATTGGACCAGAAGCTGCTGGTACTTTCATCACTCAGTGCTGAGGTTACTGCTCCTTTTTTATTGCCAGTTTGCTCTGGAACATTTTAGCCTACCCTGGGATTGCATCCTATGTAGTATCAACTGTTGTCAACAACCTGTGTTTATCTAGTCATTCGACCAACATATCCCAAGCAGGCATTACATTCCAGATTGTGTGTGTGTGTGTGTTTGCACATGTGCATGCACACACATGCGTGCATGTGTTGTGTGTATGTGTGTGTGTGTGTGTGTGTGTGTGTGTGTGTGGACAGGTTGACAGGAAGAGAACAGTGAACAGAATGACATCCACTTCAGCCCGGTGCAGCACTGGGAGTCTAGGAGACAGGTGGGCCCAATACCAACCCTCCCCCTGCCTCTTGCCCCTTGTGCAGTGTAAGACAAGTTAATCCATCTCACTTCTATCACCTGGGAAATGAGAATTGTATGAGGGTCTACCTTGACGTGTTGCTGTGGAAATAAGAGCTAGCATATATTAACACCTCATGGAGAGCTAATTGATGATATTTGTAATTATCATAGGTCACATTTTGCCTAGACCCAGTTTTCCACTTGGGTGTTGCCCTTGAAAATAAAAAGGAAGAATCCTCATTCAAAAAAAAAAAATGAAGTCTGACCCCTAAGCACATACCATATACAGAAATTAACTCAAAAACGGATCAAAGACTTAAATGTAAGAGCTAATACTAAAATTCTTAAAAGAAAGTGTAGGTATAAATCTTCATGACCTTGGATTAGGCAATGGTTTCTTAGCTATGACACCAAAGGCACAAGTGGCAAAAGAACAAATAGGTAAATTGAACTTTATTGAAGGTAAAAAATGCTTGCCTTTCAAAGGACACTACCAGGAAAGTAAATAGACAACCCACAGAATGGGAGAAAACTTTTGTACATCATATGCTGATAAGAGACTTGTATCCAGAATACATAAAGTACTCTTTACAACTAAGAAAAAAAAAAGAACTCTTCCAACTCAATAAAGAAAGAACAAAGAACCCAATTTTAAATTGGGCAAAGGATCTGAAGAGATGACTCTCCAAAGAAGATGTACAAATGGCCAACCAGCACATGAAAAGGTGCGCAGCATCATTAGCCATGAGGGAAGTGCAAGTCAAAGCCACCAGATACCACTTCACACCTAATAAGATATCTGAAGTAAAAAATGGGGAACAAAACCAGTGTTTGCTGGGATGTGGAACAATTGGAACCCCCGTATGCTGCTGCTGGGAATGTAAAATGGTGCAGCCACTTTGGAAAACCATCTGGCAATTTGTCAAAAGATTAAGAATCTGATCCGGGTTCCCATATGACCCAGCAATTCCACTTGTAGGTTTCTACCCAACAGAAATGGAAAGATAACATCCACATACAAGCATGTACAATGTTCATAGGAGCACTATTCACCGTAACCAACAGACGGAAATGTCTTTCAGCATGTGAGCAGAATAAAATAATATAGTATATCCAGAACCATACACTGGAATATTACTCAGCCATAAAAAAGAATGAGGTACAGATACATGCTACAACACGGATGAGCATTGGAAACATTGTGCTAAGGGAAAGAAGCCAGAGGCCAAATCCCATGCAGTCTATGGTTCCATAGGCAAATTCACAGAGATAGAAAATATATTTGTGTTTTCCAGAGGCTGTGAGGGAGGTGGAATAGGGAACTAATGGGTATGAGGTTTCTTTTGAGGGGTGATGAAAATGTTCTAAAGTTGACTGTGAGGATGCACACAACTCTGAATATGCTAAAAGCCATTAAATTGCCTGATTGGTTGAATTGTATCATATTGTGAATTATATCTCAATAAAACTGTTTAAAAAATGGGGGGGGGCACCTGGGAGGCTCAGTTGGTTAAGTGTCTGCCTTTGGCTCAGGTCATGATCCCAGGATCCTGGGATCGAGTCCCATGTCGGGCTCCGTGCTCAGCAGGAGCCTGCTTCTCCCTCTCCCCCTCACTTGTGCTCTCTGTTGCTATCTTTGTCACTGTCTTTCTCTCTTTCAAATAAAGCAATAAAAATAAAATAAAATAAAATAAACGGAAGGAGAAAAGAACCACCTGACCACCAACAAAGTGAAAAGACAACTTACAAAATGGACTGTATTTACAAACTATGTATCTAATAAGGAGTTAATATTCAAAACATATTTAAAAAACTCTTACAATTTAATAGCCAAAAAGCCAAATAACCTAATTAGAAACTGGGCGAAGGACTGGAATAGACATTTCCCCCAAAGAAGATATGTGGGAGGCCAACAGGTTAATGAAAAGATATTCAACATCATTAATCATCAGGGAAATGCAAATTAAAACTACAATGAGATATCACCTCAACCCTGTTAGGGTGACCGTCGTCAAAATGACAAGAGATAACGAGTGTTGGCGAGGACGTGGACAGAAGGGAACCCTCGTGTCCTCTTGGTGGGAATGTATATTGGCACTGCCACGCAGGATAACAGTATGGAGGATCCTCAAAAAATTAAAAATAGAACTGCACTATGATCCATGAATTCCACTTCTGGGAATATATCCAAAGGAAACAAAAACACTAACTCGAAAAGATCTGCACCCCCATGTTCATAGCAGCGTTATCCGCAATAGCCAAGACATGGGAACACCCTCGGGGTCCATCAGTGGGTGGGTGGGCCAAGAAGCTGGGAGATGCATCCACGACAGACGACAGACCATGACCGGCAGTAAAAACAAATGAGGAAATCCTGCCATTTTGCGACAATGTGGATGGAGCTCGAGGGCATTATGCTCCGTGACAGAAGTCAGACCGAGAAAGACGAGAGAGGCGCAGACCATCTGATTTCACTCCTATGTGGAATCTCACAACAAAAACAACCAAACTCGCAGAAGCAGAGATCAGACTGGTGGTGACCAGAGGCGGGGAGAGAGGGGGGAAGTTGGAGGGAGGTGGTGAAAAGGCACAGACTTCCAGGTACAAGACAAAGAAGCACGAGGGACGGAACGCAGCACGCGGGGAGCGTGGCCGGAGGAAGGCCGCTAAGAGTAAATCTCAAGAGCGCTCATAACAAGGAAGAAGTGTGTCCCCCTTCTTCTTTTCTTCTTTCTTTTCCTTGTTACGGGTATGAGAAAACGGATGTCGCTGAACTTACTGTAATTGGAAGTTCTCTCTTGACTTCCTATTAAGCTGGTCGAGGACGCCTCACAATTATGTGACTGTGTCGCCACTTTCTTATCCCTTTAGTAATTATTTTCATAGCTTTTGCAACGTACCAAGCACCTTTATGTTTTTGTTTCATCAATTACTGGGGGCACTTTTTTAATCCCCGCTTGGTAAAATGAGATGTTGGCACTCTTTCCTTTCCCCTCGGCTCTCCTCCCCACTCATCCCTCCTACTAGGTGATATTCTGTCCAACAGCTGGTCGTTATTAAAAAAGACCTCACCTTCAAAAGCAGAAGCAATGAAAGATGAAACAAAATTTTATTGAGCATTTACTATGTGCCAGGAACTGTGCATACAGCATCGCATGTAATCCTCAGAGTAACCCTAAAAGGGAGTTCATAATCAAAATTTTATTTTTTTTAAGATTTTACTTATTTATTTGACAGAGAGAGACACAGGGAGAGAGGGAACACAAGCAGAGGAGAGTAGGAGAGGGAGAAGCAGGCTTCCTGCCAAGCAGGGAGCCTGACGCAGGGCTTGATCCCAGGACTCCAGGATCATGACCTGAGCCAAAGACAGATGTTAACTGACTAAGCCACCCAGACACCCCGTAACTTCAATTTTACACATGAGAAATCTATGGCCAGACCTGGTTGGAAGCCAAGCTGCGGGCTGAACCCAGAGCTCCTACTCTTTTCTCCAGAGCCCACCCATCCTTCGGCTTCAGCTTTACCTCTAGGTTTTCCAGTCCACTTTCTGTGGTCAATGCTTGGACTGGAAGCACTCGTCTATTTTGGGTTCTGGCTTGTTCACTGATGCTGCTGTCTCTTCCCAGAGGTAGGAAATGGGCAGCTGTGGAGGCAATGAATGGAAGGCAAATGGGTCATCCCTGTGGGGTGTGTGAGGCTAGTGGATCATTTGGATGGACTTGATGGGTCAGTCATGTGCCCTGTGCACTCTCTCTACCTGGCCGCCCGGGCCTTTGGAGGCTGGCATAGAAGTCTCGGGTAGCCCCAGAGCTGATGTTATGGCATCATTAGGGCTCTTCCAGCCAGCACTCTGCCTTTGATATGAGAAGTGAATGCAGAATTTTGAAGGTTGTAGCTGACTCAGACCACTGCTCCAGTGTTGCGGTCATGGACACATGTGGGAAATTCCCAAACTGACTTTCCCACAGAGCTGTTTCAGAATGAGGGACAGAAAGAGGCCGGGGGTGGAGAATGTATTTTTGTTATTTATTTGATTAGTATTTGTTAAATCGTTGGACCATTGCAACCAGAGGCACCAAGTGGGATTTCCCCAGAGGTCACTTCCGGGCATATGGAAGAGTCGAGAGGTCAGGAGGCCCTGGCTCAATTTTCCATACTGGGGATGGAGAGGCTATAATAGCACTAAACAGACAATCCCAGATTCTTTTTATTGGTCTTTAGACCATGCGTTGTAGTAGAGAGACATTTGGACATCTTCACCCACCCAATCTCCCCCAGCTCAGGTCCCCGGGTTTCTTCCTCTCTATTGGTATTCCAGCCATCCACACCATTTTGGAGTCATCTTGATTTTTCTCTCCTCTTGTCTCTCGCCAATGCATCTCCTTCATTCCAGGCCCGTTTACATATACACATACGGACATACACACACATAGATACACTCACACATAGGCACATACCCCTAGAAGCCTTACCCTACTGATTTGCAGTGTCTTACACATTCAACCTTTGCCTTCTCTTCTTAGTGACCTCTGACCTCATGACCTCAGGTCTAGAGTATTGGATTAGCCACTCTTTGTGCCTCCAGTGACGCCTCCCATCCTGCTGTCCTGGCTTGCTCCATTGTGTCACGACTGCTGGATGAGTCTTCTGACAAAACAGCTTTCTGAGACCCGCTCATAATTTGCCCAAGGCTCCTCTGCTGCTTACAGCATGGAATCGAGGTGCCTCAGCTTGGCATTCAAGGCTCCACATTGCCCGCTTGCCAACTCGATTTCCAAGCTTAGTTCTTGCCACTTCCCTACTGAATTGAGACTTCCTTGAAGATCAAGAGCATGTCTGGTTCACTGCTGGGGCCCTGAGAGTCCAGGAGGATGCCTAGGATATTGGGGGGTGGGGTCTCAACCTGTCGGCTGAAGGAAGGAAAGAATGAACCAGATTGAGGATATCCTGGGACTGGTTCTGCCAGATAGGTAGGGAGGGGTCTCTTTCACTGACCGGTTGGGTGACCTTGGGTAAATCCTTTCCTCTGTATTGCACGACATTCCAACAGCAATCCCAAATTTATAGTTCTTAGGCCCTAAGAGCCCTAAGGGCCTGAAGACATGCATTTTTGGGTGGCTCCTTAGAATGATCCTAAATGCCTTTTTTTTAAGGCCTGTGTGCTGTAGATCGGCAGCCCCTCCCCCAACTGCTCACAGCTCCCCTTCCCTCTCATTTTCATTAGCTGCTTGGTGCCTAAAGGCATTTACATTTGTGGCCCTTGGATTAGGTGGTGTTTCGGCACCTTTCAACACCTGGGGAGGTAGGGATTCTCTGTCTGACCTGCTTTGAAGTGAAAACTACCATTGCTTTGCTTAAGTGGTTTCCAATGTTGTCTAACACACAGCAGCCAGGCCTGACTGGCTCTGCCCTCCTCAGACAGGACAGGAAAGAACAGTGGTGTGTGCCCTTAGTATTCCTGGCTTTGGCAGTCCGCTGCAGAGATGGCATGCCATTGAAAGTTATCATCTGCGCACAGCCCAGTGCAAGCGGGGCCCACTTAGGGCCTAGAAAGACCCCGGCACCGCATACCCATTGGTAGCCAGCAGGGCGTACACAGGGGGTGTTGGCTGCAGGCACAAAGTATGAATTTAGCCCATGTTGCCTGGCAGGGTCCTCTCCAGGACAAAGTGCTGAATGTGGAGTGTGTACTAGCAAGCATTTGCTCCCTCGCTCTCCGCCTGGCTCTCTGCCACCCAGTCCACAGTGAAACTCCACTGAGAAGCATGGGGTGGCCAGGGAAGGTCAAGAATGGCGGGGGCGCCTGGGTGGCTCAGTGGGTTAAGCCTCTGCCTTCAGCTCAGGTCGTGATCTCAGGGTCCTGGGATCGAGCCCCTCATTGGGCTCTCTGCTCAGTGGGGAGCCTGCTTCCTCCTCTCTCTCTGCCTACCTCTCTGCCTACATGTAATCTCTGTCTGTCAAATAAATAAACAAAATCTTAAAAAAAAAAAAAAAAGAATGGCGTTCTCACCACCGGGTTCCTTTGCAGTCGCCAGTCCCAAGGGCCACATGAGCTGCAAATCTGCCTGGCCACAGGCTGGCTAGGCCCGGTCCCCCAGGGGATGCTAGAAAAACAACCACTGCTGGAAGGCACTGGCCCAGCTGGGACAGCACTGGAATCCCACGCGTTTGGGCAGCATCTGGGTGAAAGGTACTGAGAGTCGGGCAGAGGGCTGGTGTGGGGGTGTGGGGGTGTGGGCCCAGCAGTGGGCATGGTCCCTGGGTAAAACCGCTGACAGCCCCCCAGGCTCAGTGTGGAGGGTGTAGAGGGGCTATTCATTCAGTTAGGGGACACACATGGCAAATCCACCCCATCTGTAGCTGTCGTGACCATCTGGGACGGGGCAGGGGAGGATGAGGGAGGCAGAGGGGAGAAGACAGATACTGTTTCATGTATCTGGGACAACTCTAGGGAGCTTCCTGGGGTGAAAGGGATCGATTCTGTGCCGTTCTGCCCTGTGCTGCTCAGCAGCTCATGAATTCAGGGAGACAGATCCCTCGTACTGTCTATTGAACCCAAAGAGAATGCAGCAGGGACACTTTTCCAAAGAAACTTGATGGAACACACTTCAGAGCCTTCGAAGCATCGTTTTAGGTTTTGGGCATGTGTTGTTGATTTCCTTGGCACCACTCCAACCAACTCAGGTCAACAAGGTGTGGGGTGAGAGCCTCCAACGTGTGGCATGTGCAAGGAGAAGTGGGCATGCCTGCTCGTGGAAGTGGAAGTGGGTACAGCTGCTGAGGGGCGCCTGAAGCTGGCTGCCCTGGGGGCTCAGATGTAGCCAGGACTGAAGGCTGAACACGTGCAGGGGAACGTGACACGGGGGCTGGTGTGCCTGTGGCTGTGTTGTGTGTTACACAGATGTTGCTGACACGGCTGGGGGCCTGGCAGAAGCAGCTGTTGGCTGTGGTGGGTTTCTTGCGTGCAGGTGGAAGCCAGGATGTCTTGGTAGCCACAGAAGCAAGCAAGCCACAGGAGCCCTTCCCCCCACGGTGTCTGCTGAATAGGTTCAGAGTGGGGTGCTCTCACTTTCATCCCCACGTAGCCAGCTGAGCCGCTGCCTGGCAGCACTTGACCGCATCGGAGGGGCTCCGCACCTGCTCTAAAAGCCGTGGCATTCCATCTGGTGGGCTGTGCCGTCCGTGGCACACTCAGCTCCCTGGAGTGTCCCAGAAGCTCAGCCCCTTCGCAGGTCAGGTAGAGGGAAGAAGGCTGGGCCTCAGCTCGCACACCCACACCTGGGTGTGCCGTTCCACCAAGGGCCTCATCATCATCATCACACAGCGAGGCTTCTTCCTGAAATGCAATTCCCTGCCAGGGCAGAAGCCCCGGAGGAAATTCTGGGGTTGCTGTGTTCTCTCTGTTTGGAGTAACTGGGGGACAGGGCCAGCCAAGCCCTGGCCTGGGCTCTGCAGCTGTGTCCCCTCCTGCCCTTGTGAGGAGAGCTCTTGCACACGTTGGAGAATCTGAGGTAGAAATGATGGTCCTGCGATTGGCAGGCCTTTGGGCCTTCATCCTCATGGCCCTAACCAGCCTGCCTGGCCTGGCCACGCTGCTTACGTGGCATGTGGGCTCTGCCTGAATGAGCTGAGTTTGTTTTCCCCCTAGCAATAGGAATTTGGGCCAGTGAGCAGACACTGGGGTTCCCTGATCAGAGGAGGCCAACTCATATGCGTGCAGGGCCTCTCTGGCCAAACCTGCCCTTGGCAGGTAACATGAGGATGAGAGTTCGCTAGGTGTAGGACAACTCATGGTGTGACAAAGCACAACGCCTCTCTCTTCATGGTACTTCTGAAAACACTGCACGGGCCAAAAAAATGGCCGGACCAGGCACATCTGCAAACCATATTTCAGCCTCCTGGCGGCTAGTTTGTGACCCATGTGAGAAGCAAAATTTAGCTGCATGTCCCTGAGAATTCTTTTTTTTTCCCTGCTAAAATCTTGGCTGACCTTCCTGACCCAGCTTAAAGGGCATCTCTGTGATCCTCTCTGACCCCACAAAATACTAATGTGATCCTTTTGTATCTCTCTTGTAGCATGTCAGACCATTCACTTGCTCACTCATCCATCCGTTCATTCATTCATCCATTTGTTCATTCATTCATTCATTCAATAAAACTGTATTGAATACTTTGGCAAGGGCTGTTCTGGGGTTACAGAGATGAATAAATAAGAAACAACCTCTGTCCTAGGGGAGCAACTAGTCCAGAGCTGGGGGGTGGGGAGAGATGGGAGACCAGATAGCGACTCTTGAATGTGCAAATGTGCAAAGTCTCCAGAGTTCCCTGAGGGAGGCTCCCTCTGTGTGAGTGTGTAAAAGCTAAGGAAGGCAGGCTTCCGGTAAGAGGGGGTGGCCTGCCCAGGTACTGGAGAAGACAACAGAGTAAACCAAGCTGAGGGCAGTTTTTCCCTAGTGGTCCTTTTCTAGCCCAGGGAGGCCCAAGAGCAGACCCTTGAGAATTATGGCTATGGAGGGCCCACTCTGGCCCTGGCGACTGATGTGTCTCCTAGGAGTGGCAGGAAACAGAGCGGATCATTTAGGGCTGGAGGGCCCATGCTTGGGATGTTGGTCTTTACCCTAGAGGCAGTGGGAAGCCAGCTGAGGCTTGCAGCAGGAGAGTGATGCAGCCGACCTCGGGTTTGGAAGGCCCTAACTGGAGCCTGCGTGTGTGAGGCAGACAAGAGGGGCCAGAGACTGATAACTGGGTGGCTAGAAGGGAGCCGTATCCCCAGCGCCAGGGCCTGCTAACTCGGCACCTGCTGAACCACTGGGTGATCGGGGTGGGTTGGGATGTGTAGGGCTGCTGCTTCTGGTGTTCCTAGGGAATTCCACTTGCTCTGTCATGGGGTGAGTGGGGGTTGGCTTTCACAGGCACCCACTTGGGTGTCTCATAGGCATCTCCGACTTGCCATGTTGAAAGGCACATTTCTGACTGTCCCCCCAGAGAAACCTGCCACTCCTGCAGTTTCCCCCAGCCCAGCTAATGGCATCCCCAACTTTTTTTTTTTAAAGATTTTCTTTATTTATTTGAGAGAGAGCAACAGCAGCAGAATGAGAGGGAGAAGCAGGCTCCCCGCTGAGCAGGGAGCCTGATGCTGCACTCCATCCCAGGATCCTGGGATCATGACCTGAGCCAAAGGCAGACGCTTAACTGACTGAGCCACTCAGGTGCCCCAGCATCCCCAGCTTTCTAATTGCTCAGGACTTAAACCTCAAAGTCATTCTCGACTCCTCTTTTTTTCTCATATTCTGTGTCTACTCCATTAGCATATCACATTGTTTTCCCCTTCATAATATCCAGAAGCAAGCCATTTGTTACCAAGTCCATGGTCCATGCCACCATCTTCTCTCCCCTGGATATTTGCAAGTCTCCAACGAGGTCTCCCTGTGCTATCAAATTAGTACATCTTGGATCCTCTACAGTCTGCTCTCGACACAGCAGCCTGAGTGATCCTGATGAAACACGAGTCAGGTCATGTCCTGCCCCTGCCGATGCCTTCTCATGGTTCTCTATTTCAGACCCAAAGCCAAAGTCCTTACAGTGGCCCACAGAGCCCTACATGATCTGCACCCTACGCATGACCTGTCCAACCTTATATCTGATCACTGTCCCTCTCGCTCACTCTACTCCAGCCACACTGGCCTCCTTGCTGTTCCCCAAACAACCTCAGGGGCTTTGCATCTGCAGTTCTCTCTGCCTAGAAATAATTTCCTCCGCATGTCTTTGTGGTTCACTCCCTCACTTCAGTCAGATCTCGGCTCAAGTATCACCTTCTTAATGAAGCCTCCTTTGTCCTATTCTAAAACAGCACCCCAGTTCTGCTGGTCTCCTGAGCCCCTCTATTGTTTCATTTTTCTCTAAACCAGACATCGCCTTCTAACGTACTATAGTTGTACTCAGTTATTTTATTTGTTCTCTGTCTCCCTCCACCAGAATTTAAAACTTCATGAGAACGGGAATTTTGGTCTTTTTTTGCCCATGCTATATTCCTAGCGCATAGAAGAGGTCCTGGCGCATAGTAGGCACTCGCTTAGGACTAACTAAAGAAACAGGTCGACTGTGAGGACCCGTGAGGTTGTCCCGGTTCATTTCTGGGCCATACGACCTGGGATTCTCAGCGGCAGGCTGTCAATTGGAAGCAGAGAGCCCACTGGACCGTAGGAGTTAGTGGGTCTCGCCAGGGTGACCTTGAGCCAGTTCCTTCCGCTCACTGATCCTCCGTTTGCTCATTTATCAGGTGAGAGATGAGATGTGATGATCTGTATGGGGCAAGGTGAGGGCCTGGCCAACTGGGGTTGCCACTCAGGCCTTGTGGGCATGAGGGCAGAGGTCCTCAACCCTGTCATTCTCATTTTCTTCCCTGACCTCCTCCAACATGCCATCTTATTTTCAACCTGGTGGGAGGTGGGGAGGGAGAAGGCTGCCCATCATGTACCTTCAACTGAGCCTGTTGTGTTCTCTGGCGTGTGCCTGGCTCTGGTTCAAAAGCCTGGTGCAGGGCAGAGGCCTATTAGAGACCCACAGTGGGATAATGTCCTACCCCAGTTTCCAGAGCAGCTCCTTCTACCACACCTACTATGCAGGTGGGTCCGTCTCTGGAATGATTCTTGTCTTCTATCCCAGACCAAACTCTGCTACCCAGTCTAGTTGGGGCCTCGCGTTCTTCAAGCATTTTTCACTTCAAGTTTTAGTTCTTACAATAACAGTACAAAGCAGGCATTCTTATACACATTTTTTTTCAGAGGAGAACACTGGGTCTTGCAGGGGTTAAGGAATTGGCCCAAGGTCCCACATCACCTCTTTCTGCAGGAACCCCTCGGAAATCTGCTGACCGTGGTCTGGGAGGCTCATTGGTGCAGTCTGAGCCAGGAGAGAATCAGCAGGGAAGAACTCAGTTCTTCCCTCGGTTCCATCCAGGCCGCAGGTGGAGCCCAAAGGGGGAGAAAATGAGCCAGCCCAGATGGAAGTCATCACTCTCCCCCCAGCTCCCTGAGGGCTGAGCAGAAGGGAGGCGCCTTCCCCGCCCAGCCCTGCCAGGAATCTGGGTGTCCAGTGAGCAATGGGGGTGGTGTGTGTGGGGGGGGGGGTACTCCGTATGATGAACTATTTTCCTTTCTCATTCCAAAGATCAGAGAGCACTGGGTGAGCTGTGCTTTGTTCCAATGGAAACAAAACTAGAAAAGGCCAGTGGGGGTTGGCCAAACTTTCCTTTGTCCTCTCAGGCTAGAAGGCTAAATGGGAGGACTATGTGAAGGGGGGTGGTGGGGCAGGATTCCTGCCCCCATGAGGGCAATAAATCAGTAGAAGGGGGAGACCAGGATGGATTCTAGCAAAACAAAACAAAACAACGAAGAGCAAAGTCCGCACTAGCTGGTAGGAAGGCCTTATGGTCCCCTTTATGCAGCCGTACCTCCCAGGGGTCAGCCAAGTCTGGTAGTCTCCAGCAAGGGGCTGCAGGACCCCCAGAGACACGGCTCTGTCAGCACTCTCCTGGCCCAAGAAGGGCTAAAGGCATCTCCAGGACCACTGTATTCCATTCACGCTCTGAGCCCCTGGCCCCATCTCTTTTCTGCCCCTACAGTGTGCCGTGCTCCCACCCAGAATAATGGGAACTCGAATTTGTCGATGTCATTCAGTTTGTCAAGCACTTCACTGTACCCTGGGTAGCTTAGTGGTTAAGAATGCCGGCTCGGGGCCCAGACTACCTGGCTCTGCTATCCTACAGCTGTAGGATCTTGAACAAGCTACTTAGCCTCTGTGCCTCAGTTTTCTCGTCTTTAAAATGGGAATAGTCACAAGATCTACATCTTCAGGGTTTTCTTTAAAGTTTTTTTAACTCTTTAAAGAGAGCACAAGCAGGGGGAGCGGCAGGCAGGAGAAGCAGACTCCCCACTGAGCAAGGAGCTGGACTCAGGACTCGATCCTAAGACCCTGGGATCATGACCTGAGCCCCAGGCAGATGCTTAACCGACAGAGCCACCCAGGCATCCCTTCAGGTTGTTTTTAAATTAAATGAGCTAATATTTAAATTCCTCCAAAGCAGAGACTTTGGTCTTACCTTACTGCCATATCCCTCAGGCCTAAACAGTGCCTGGCCCCTAGCAGAGACTTGGCAACTCTTTATGAAATATATATAAAGGGCTTCGAATGGGAACTGATACTTAGGGAGTGCGACACTGGTAGTTGTTGTCTCTCACGCTCTCACAACAGTTCCAAGAGGAGCGCTCTGCATTTCCCACAGGGCAGTTTTCTTCCTCCGTGTAAGGTTCAAGTTTGGAGTCGTGGTACTAAAGACTTAAAATCGAGGGAGACAGTTTGGGCCACAGAGGGTCATGAAGGCAGCCCTCAGATCTGAGCCAATAGCATCCCCCCCTCCCACTTGTCCATTCCCTTGTCCCTTCCACAAATAGTGCCCTGTTGCCCCTGTGGGCCCAGCCCTGAGCAGCAAGCTGGGGAGGTACAGATGACGAGATAGACAAGGATTCAGCATTTGAGGAACTGAGAGTCTAGTGGAAAGAGACAGGCAGAAGCCAGTAGACGCTTCAATACTTTCAAATAGTAATAAATGCTCTGGAAAAAATAAAGCAGTGCAGTGGGATAGAGGATGGCTGCACTGTGTATGTTGTGGGGGTGAGGAAGTGACGCAGGACCTCTTCTGGGGGTTTGGGTCTCAGATCGAGGGCCCTTGCCTTCAGTTGGTCTTCAATACCGTATCAGTAATACTTCATCTTGCGAGCATGTATATGCTGTCTGCCCAAGGCAGGGGATCATTGCCAAATGGAGCTCCTAAGGGGTCTGTACATGGGGGTGTGGGTGTGAGGGGCTGGAGAGAAGGGGGCCGTGCACATGTACTGCTTGCGTAGGAAGCTTCTGGAATCCTCTGTCCTCTGGCCGAAGCTGTTAAGTTACGCTGGGTGAAACGATGGCATCAGCCGAAAGCTTCCTGACGGCCTTCTGCGCTCCCAGGGAGGAGGCGGCTGGCTAGTGTCCTCGTGCCCCCTGCTCGAACACCGTCCAGGCACTGTCTTGTGCCGTCCTGATCCTAGTCACACTTGGGTGTCCTCGTCCATTACAGGTTTGGGCATCCCCAGAGCCCAGGACAGAATTGACACCTTAGCGAATGAAAGGATACTTGGGTGGCTGTTTTTCCTTCCACTCCTCAGCTGACTGGCTCATTCCTCCTCAAACATCAAAAGGCAGTGCGCAGGTCACCTTAGCTCCTTGCTTCCCTTGCTTCAGTTAGCTGCGAAACAAAAAATGTTAAACCGTATAAAGGCTCTTGCTCATCCTTTTCTTCCTCTTCGAAGCCTCCCGAGGCGCATGGTCGGTCCCTCCCACCTGAGGGCTCCAGCACTTTCTGTTTCCCCATGAGAGCCTTGATCTCGCCAGGGTCATTGTCTGCTACGGTTAGGTCAAATCCTTAGCCTGTCATTTTCTCAGTGGCAGGGACTGTTTTTTGGTCATCTTCGCATCCCCAGCCTATCTCCTAGAGGGGGCTCAATAAATATTGGTGGAATTAATGAAAACAAAAACAAAAACAAAAAACAAAACCCCAATCAAACAGCGAATGAATTATCAGTTTTGCTTCGAGTGCGCTAGGTAGTGGTGTGGAGCTGGATGGAGCCGGCTTGTTGTAGCTCTTGAGAACCAATTGTTACATATTTAGGAAACTCGTGAGCTGATTGTGAAACACAGCCACCATTAAAAATTGAGTTATTTGAGACAACAGAAGACAAACCAACAATGAGGGACATTTTCTTTTTTATCAAATAGATGACCAACTCAATGCAACATAGGACCCTAGATTGGATCCTAGAACAGAAAAAAGACTTTAGTGGGAAAACTGAAGTCCAAATAAATTTTGTACTTTAATTAATTAATGTACTGAGGCTTACTTCTCTGTTTCAATCAAAGTTGTTTTTTAAGACTTTATTTATTTATTTGTCAGAGAGAGAGCACAACCAGGGGGAGCAGCAGGCAGAAGGCAAAGCTGGCTCCCTGCTGAGCAAGGAGCCCAACACAGGACTCGATCCCAGGACGACAGAATCGTGACCTGAGCCGAAGGCAGATGCTTAACCAACTGAGTCACCCAGGCGCCCCTGATCAATGTTTTATAATCATGTAGGATATCAGTATGAGGACTTCTCTGTACTGCTTCTGCAACTCTTTTGTAAGTCTGGAATTATCTCAAAATGAAAAATTAACTATTAAACAAAAATATTAAATGATATAAACCTCCAATTAAATAAATTCTACTTAAAAAGAATAATAAGTATTTATTATTGGGACTCAGATAATTAGTTTACTTTAGTTCTTCCCTGTTAGTTTACTTCCTAATGAGTTTACCATGATCTATGACCTTAGGCTGCTTCACATCCATTACGTCTGAATGATGTACATCTTTGCCCATTCCGTGTTTGCTGATGTCACATAGGTAGCTTGAAATAGGCCAAAGTGAAAGTGTTTGTGTTGCAGAAATCTGAGAAGGCTACAAATGAGAGGTTGGATTCTTGTTTTGTTCATTGCAGTCTAGACTTCAAGAAAGCGACGGAGAAAAATGTTAATAATGTATGTTAAACTAATTTGTGTGTAAGAGTAAGTGTGTGTTGCTTTGTGAATAGCACACACCAAAAAAATGAGGAAGCATGCTTCTGATACTTGGAAACTATTCTCTGATTCAGCAAAGAAGTTGTTCAAATCACTGATAAATTTGTCAAGTTCCAACACTGCTTCATTGTTTCCCTTATTGCTTGTTAACATAAATGAAAATATCAACCACCATTCATGTAGGAACTACACTTGTTCTTCTCTTTCAATTGTAGATTGGCAATGGATATTAGAATTCAGCAAAATCGGGGCACCTGGGTGGCTCAGTCAGTTAAGTGTCTGTGTTCAACTTGGGTCATGGTCCCAGGGGTCATGGGATCCAGCCCTGCATCAGGCTCCCTCCTCATGGAGGAGTCTGCTTCTCCCTCTGCTGCTGCTCCCCCTGCTTGTGCTCTCTCTCTTTCCTTCTCTCTCTGTCAAGTGAATAAATAAAATCTTAAAGAAAAGAATTCAGCAAAATCAATGAAAACATTATATGAAAATCAAGCCGCTATATGGATTTTGCAATAAAGAGTATTGTATATTTCATTATTATTCATAAACTCTATGCTTCACATTCTTACATAGCACATAAATAAATAGGCATTCTTTTTTGAGAGCCGGTTGCTAACCATTTACCAAAACACCACTGGTCCCAAATATTAACCCGTTGTTTCCTCAAATGCACTGATGGAAAGAAAAGAACTTTGCTGGCACCTTCTCTGTGCCCAGCTGCTGGGCTGTGTCTTTTCCGCTCATCATCTCAATTGCTTTTCATCTCAACTCTGTGAAGTGTAAGTACTATGGACACCGTTTATGAGGATATTGAGGCTCCAAGAGGTGAAGTGACCAGACTAAGGGCAAGTCCTTGGTACAGCATAGAGCCAGGATCAAACCCTACTTTCATCTGAAGCCAAAGCTCGTTGTATTGGTTTCCTACTGCTGCTGTAGTGGCTGAAAGCAACACAGATTTATGATCTTACAGTTCTGGAGGTCAGAAGTCTGACACGGGGATCACTGGGCCGAAATCAAGGTGTGGGCAGGGCTGCATTCCTTCTGGAGGTTCGAGGGGGGAACATCTGCTTCCTTGCCTGCTTCTAGACACTTCTAGACGCTGCCTGCATTGCTTGGCTTTTCTCCCCTTCTTCCATCTTCCAAACCAGTGATGGCTGGTCGAGTCCTTCTCACATCTCAGTCATCTGACCCTCCATCTGGCATCTTGACTCTGCCTGGCTTACCCCCCTTTTATAGGGATCCTTATCTGTTGATTGTGACCTTGAGCCCACCTGGAAGGGGCAGGCTCCTCTCCCCCATCTCAGGGTCAGCTGATTAGCCACTTGAATTCCATCTGCAAACCCTTTGTTTCTAAACTTTGCCATTTATTCTAACATATTCATAGGCTCTGGCAACTTGGGACATGGACGACTTTGGGGGGCCATGATTCTATCCACCACACAAGTGGTGCTTTTTCCATGACCTTGCCTCTTGTTTTAGCGGTTGCCTAATCCAATGCAAGACTGATACCATTCTCCCTGGCACCTACAGGCCACACGTCCTGTGCTTTCCACTTTGGGGCTAAGATACCTTCTCTCCTTCTGTTAGTCTCCCAGCCTGCCAGAGAGCCCTGGGGAGAATGGTTTAGAATCCCTGGGGCTTTTACCCCTGGGCATATATTTTACCTGTGCTCTTACTGACGCCTCACTTTCTGGCCACCACCCAGGCTCACACCCTATTTATTTGCTCTTCTCCCAGGCATTTACATTGGCTGTATTCTAGAAAAGCCCTGGGACTTGACTAAAATGTTCCTTGCCCACGCCCGTGGATGAAGCATCTAACTGTCTGTGTTTAATATTGCTCTCTGACTGGCTTCCCAGAATCAGACTCTTTTTAAGTAGTAGTCCTCCACCTTCTCTAGTTTTTGCCACCCTGAGATCCCAGACCCGAAACCTCCTCCACTGACATCAGCCAATGGCCAGGAGCTGCCCCCCACAAAGCCTTTATAGCAGCCAGAAGCCCCTCTTTGCTGCTTCTGAGTTCTGACCACAGCCTTCTTATCTCCCCCTTCTCCATCCTTGACGACAGCGTTATGCCCTCCCTTCTGCCTCTCAGATTCACACCCACACGTGGGCCCTGTCTGAATCCAGCCACCTTGAGGGAAACTTTCCAGATTTTACTGTCCCAAGGGACTCTTGTCCTCCTCTGAGCACCTATGGGACTTACCGTCAGTAACACTTGGTTTGACGCTTTATCATCTGCCATTATGGACAGGTCTCAAACTGGTGACTGGTGGTGGGAGAGATGGTAAATAATATCCACAGGTGTGTTTTATTTGATCTGCACCTGCTTTGTTACAGGCCGTGGAGCCTAATGCGGGGCTGAACTCATGACCCTGAGATCAAGACCGGAGCTGAGATCCAGGGTTGGATGCTTAACCGACTGAGCCATCCAGGCGACCCAGGTGGTTTGGTAGTTTGCTAACCATGTGGCAATCAGTAATACTCCCATCCAGTCAGGATTTCTGGCTTCTTTGAAAAACAAAAAAGTCTGGTAATACTGCTTGTGCATTTCCACTGGGTGGTAATTAGCGGGACTGGAGTGGGGGCTCCCCCTTTAGATGGAGCATGTGCTCTCCAGCTTACCATAGCTCCCCACTCCCCCTGCCTTATTAACGCATTACTCCAGTCTCCTTCACTCAGTTACAGTTATTTGACCGGCTCCTGAGGCATTCTGAAATATTCCATGCCAGCGCAAATGTCCAGCTGTGTCACAGTCTCTTGGAGGAATGAAACTTTATTTCCTCATTTTGCATTTCTTTTCTTTTTTTTTTGAAAAGCCTTATTTATTTGCCACAGAGAGAGAGAGAGAGAGCACAAGCAGGGCGAGCAGCAGACAGAGGGAGAAGCAGGTTCCCTGCTGAGCAAGGAGCCTGATGCGGAACTCCATCCCAGGACTGTTGGATCATGACCTGAGCCAAAGGCAGCCCCTCAACCAACTGAGCTACCCAGGCGTCCCTATTATCTTATTTTTCATCATGATAAATGTATTCTTTAATCCCCATCATCTGTTTCCCACATTTCCCCCATCCACGTCCCTTCCAGTAACCATCAGTTTATTCTCTATAGTTGGATCTGTTTCTTGGTTTGTCTCTCTCCACATATGAGTAAGATCATATGGTATTTGTCTCTCTCCAGCTGACTTATTTCACTCCGCATAACACTCTCTAGCTCTGCCCATGTCGTTGCAATGGCAAGGTCTCTTTCCTTTTACGGCTGAGTAATATTCCATTGCATATTTATACACCACATCTTCTTTATGCATTCAGCTATCAGTGGACAATTGGGCTGTTTCCATGGTTTGGCTAGTGTAAATAATGCTGAATCAACATCAGGGTTCATTTATCTCTTTGGATTTGTGTTTTTGTATTTTGGGGGTAAATACCCAGTAGTGCCATTACTAGAATATAGGGTCGTTCCACTTTTAATATTTTGAGGAACCTCCTTACTGTTTTTCACAGTGCCTGCTCCAGTTCAAATACCCACCAGCCATGCACAAGGGTTCCTCTTTCTCCACATCCTCACCAGCATTCATTGTTTCTCGTGTTGTTGATTTTAGCTGTTCTGACAGGTGTGAGGTGACAGCTCATTGTAGTTTCGATTTCTATTTCCTGATGATGAGTGATGTTCAGCATCTTTTCATGTGTCTGTTAGCCATCAGTATGTCTTCCTTTCATGTCTTCTGCCCATTTCTAGTGGAATTATTTGTCTTTTAGGGGTATTGAGTTGTATCAGTTCTTTATATATTTTGGATGCTAACCCTTTATCGGATATGTCACTTGCAAATATCTTCTCCCATTCAGTAGGTTGCCTTTTAGTTTTGTTGATTGTTTCCCTCACTGTGCAGAAGCTTTTTATTTTAATGTAGTCCCAGTAGTTTATTTCTTCTCTTCCTTGCCTCAGGAGAGATATCTAGAAAAATGTTGCTATGGCCAATGTCAGAGAGATTACCGTCTGTGCTCTCTTCAAGAATTTTTATGGATTCAGGTCTCACATTTAGGTCTTTAATCCATTTTGAGTTTATTTTTGTGTATGATGAAAGAAAGTGGTCCAGTTTCACTGTTTTGCATATATCCTGAGACTTTACTGAATTTGTGTATCAGTTCTAGTAGTTTTTTGGTGGAATCTTTAAGGTTTTTTATATAGAGTTTTATATATGTGTTTTTCTTTTTTTTTTTTTTAGATTTTATTTATTTATTTGACAGAGGGAGAGAGAGCACAAGTAGGCAGAGAGGCAGGCAGATAGAGAGAACAGGGGAAGCAGGCTCCCTGCTGAGCAGAAAGCCTGACATGGGGCTTGATCCCAGGACCCTGAGATCATGACCTGAGCTGAAGGCTTAACCACCTGAGCCACTCAGGTGCCCCTATATAGGTTTTTTATAGAGAGTTTCATGTCTTCTGTAAATATCAGAATTTTATTTCTTCCTTACCAATTCAGATGCCTTTCATTTCTTTATGCTGTCTGATTGCTGTGGCTGGGACTTCCAGTGCTATGTTGAATACAAGTGGTGAGAGTAGGAACTCCTGTCCTGTTCCTGACCTTGGGAAAACTCTCAGTTTTTCCCCATTGAGTATGATGTTGGCTGTGGGCTTTTCATATAAAGCCTTCATCATGTTGAGGTATGTTCCCTCTAAACCTACTTTGTTGAGGGTTTTTATCACAAATGGATGTTGTACTTTGTCAGATGCTTTTTCTGCATCTATTGAAGGAGCGTATGGTTCCTATCCTTTCTCTTATTAATGTGGTGGATCGTGTTGATTGATTTGTGAATATTGAACAACCCTTGCAACCCAGGAATAAACCCCACTTGATCATGGTGAATGATTTTTTAAAAAATGTATTGTTCAATTCAGTTTGCTGGTATTTTGTTGAGGATTTTTGCATCCGTGTTCATGAGAGATATCGGCCTGTGGTTGTCTTTTTTTGCAGTGTCTTTGTCTGGCTTTGGTATGAGGGTGATAGGCCTCATAGAATGATTTTGAAAATTGTTCTTCCTCTTGTGTGTTTTTTTTTAATAGTTTGAGAGGAATAGATATTAACTCTTCTTTAAATGCTTGGTAAAATTCACCTGTGAAGCCATCTGGTCCTGGACTTTGGTGTTTTGGGAGTTTTGGGGTTATTGATTCTATTTCATTACCAGAAATTGGTCTGTTCAAATTTTCTATTTCTTTCTGCTTTCGTTTTGGTAGGTTATATGTTTCTAGGAATTGATCCGTTTCTTCTAAGTTGTCCACTTTGTTGGCATACAGTTTTTCATTATAGTCTTTTACAATTGCTTGTATTTCATGGTGTTCATGGTCATTTCTCTTCCTTCATTAGTGATTTTGTTTATTTGGATCTTCTCTCTCTCTCTCTCTCTCTCTCTCTAATGAGTCTTGCTAGATACTTACCAATTTTGTTGATCTTTTCGGAGAACCAGCTGCTGGTTTCATTGATCTATTGATCTATTTTCTTGTTTTGTTAGCTTCTCTATAATTTATTTCTGCTCTAATCTTTATTGTGAATTTTGAATTTCTTTTGTTTCTCTCATGCTGCTCTGTACATAATAGATGCTTGCTAAATATTGAGAGAATGAAGAATTTCCTGAAAAAGGGGTCACCCTCTAGATGTTCTAGAATCAGTGAAAATTTGCTTTCACTCTAAGGTAAAGCTTTATAAATGCAACATCTGCTGACTGTTAGTTGCATCCGAACAACAGAGAGGGAAATCAAGTTTCAGAGAGCCTATACAGTAGGGCTGGGGCTGTAGATCTCGTAATTTCAGGGGTAAGGGCCAATACCCTTCTCCGATGAGGAAGCTTTCCTAGGCGTCCATGTTGGAAGAGCAGAGAGGAGCTGCCCCGCTGCTCTCTGGGAATGTTTGTACACAAACTCTGTGAGTTACTTTGTCTGGATAGAGATCAAACATTTGTAAAATGCCCTTTCCGTTCTGGGAATTTATTAAATAACTCTGCACTTATTCTTGGACTATCAGGAATTTGGAGCACCTTGGAAAACCTACTGAAAAGGTTAGGGAAATACAGAGAGATTGAGCCTAATCCTTGATGGGATTTAGAGCCCATTTGGTGAGTCATGTTCAATCGAGAGAAGTGTCTGCTGATTCACTGGCCCAGATGCGCTCAGAGGTTGTGCTATCCCCTCATGCCATCACTGGTGATACTGATGTGTGGGGCGGGATGGGAAAACAAAGAAGGTACGCGTGTTTACCTGCACTGCAACAAACAGAAAGGAACGTTGAGAGCCCCGAAAACTCCCACTGGGGCAGAAATCTGATGTCAGGTATTGCTGAACAGCGGCAGGCAAATTTGTCTGGACCTTTGGATGCAGAAGTGGGTTTGTCAAATTTGGTTCTTTTTTCTTTTTTTAAGATTTATTTATTTATTTGACACAGAGAAAGAGCACAAGTAAGGGGGGAGAAGCAGGCTCCACACTCAGCAGAGAGCCCGATCCCAGGATGCCCGGATCATGACCTGAGCTGAAGGCAGACACTTAACTGACTGAGCCCCATCCCCTGCCACCAGGCTCCCCAAGTCAGACCTTGGTTCTGAGTAACTTTGAGAACAGAGAGGTTGCACAGAAAACAGATACAGTGCATCCAGAAGCTTGACCCTGGAGCCCTTGTCTGCCTTCTCTGCCACCCTGTCCCCTCCAGCCACCACCAGTTCCAACCATGGCTAGGAGAGGAGGGAAGTGGGGAGCCACAGCCCCAGGGCCACCAGCTTCCTGCAGGCCCAAAGAGCTCACAGGCCTTGCTTGGGTCCCCCGAAATGCTCTGGCTCGGCTGGGTGGCCAGGAAGCTCTCAGACCAGTCCTAGAGGAGGCAATATAGGGCAGGGGAGGGTGGGGAAGGCTGGGCAGAGAATCAGCTAAGGACACACACGGGTGGCTTTTATCCTGCAGACTCTGTAGGAAGTCTGGAATCTATCACCTTGGAATCACCTAGAGCTGAGTTTATGTCACTTAATCTTGCCAAACCCAATTTTACTGCTCCTGATGTGATGTGGTGATGAGTCAGGAGGCAGTGTTTGTATAGCGCCTGGCCCATATTTCAAGAGATGGGAGCTGTTGAGCTCTATAATGTTGCAAATGAGCAATAAACTATTAGATAGGTTATTATTTGTTGTGGGTTTGTGGGTCAGACGCTATGCTAAACCATTTACCTCCATTATCTTTTTGATCCTTAAAGGAAAGATAAAGAAATTGAATTACGGAGCAGAAGAGTGACTCATCAAAGGTCATCCAGCTGGCAAATGACAGCAGCAGCATGAGCTCCAGGCAGAGCGGCTCCAGAACTGACACTTAGAACTGGACCACCTGCCAGACATTAACCCCACTTCATACACGGGGAAACATAGGTTTAGAAAGCCCTAGTGTCAGGGACAGAGCTCCCTGGGGCTTTAGACTCCAGGCTCTGCTTTGAAACATGCTGTGCGACCTTGGGCTAGTGACTCAACTCCTCTGAGCTTCTGTTTCCAAATCTGAAAAAATGTCCGAGTCCAAAGCCTCTGGCAGCCTATATGGTGAGAAGCAGTATCCCCTGGGAGAAGGTGGAGGGGAGGGAGCTCAGAATCTCCTGGAGACAAAGGATGAGAAGACGGGTGTGACACAAAGTGGAGGCCGGTCTGGGATGCAGACTTGCCGGAGTAAATGCGCCCAGCTTGTACAGCCCATTTAGCGGCTGGCCTGAGAGTCCAGATGACCGGGTGGGCGGGAGTACGGATGGGCCACTCTGTTGGCTCACCCACACGGTGAGCCGCTGTTGCCACCTAGGGGACAGGCAGTGACCAGGAGCCCATGCCAGGGCTGTGGCTGAGCAGTACTGCACATTCCCCATCTCCTGCTGGTTTCCGGAGTGGAAAGGGGCGGCCCAGGCTTGCTCCAGGAGTGGGGAGGAAAGTGAGGAAAAGAAGCTGAGAGCCACTCTGGTTTGGGATTTATAAATAAATCCATCTGGAAGTGTTTGGGGCTGACGGAGCCTGAGGCCGGCCCCTGCAATTCAGGCCATGTGGCACATATTTCCATTCACACCAAACCCACCCCCACACCCCAGTCCCAAGAGACCATCTGATTGGGCCTGTCTGCTCCGGCCCTGAGCTCGACAGGAACCCCTCAGGCCCCCGCCCTGCTTCCAGCCCCCACCCCAACCCTCCTCTCCTCCCAGCCCAGCTCCTGCAAGATGTCTTGCAAGGGCTTCAGGACATTTCATGGTCTACTCAAGTGTTGCTTGAAGGAATGAATGGATTTTCAAGTCTGCATTTAACGGGTAATGCATTCCTCTTAGTAGGAAGGGGCCCCATGGTGGTTATGGAAGATGAGGCATTCTTAACTTTTGGCCTCCCATCTCGAGATTCCAGCAAAGGCCAGCCAAGGTGCAAAGGCACTGCCTGAGTCTTGTTCATCTTTCTTTTTATTATTTATTTATTTATTTATTTGACAGAAAGAGAGAGCTTAAGCAGAGGGAGCTGCAGAGGGAAAAGAGAGAAGCAGGCTCTCCATTGAGCTGGGAGCCCAACACAGGGCTGGATCCCAGGACTCTGGGATCATGACCCGAGCCAAAGGCAGATGCCCAACCGGTTGAGCCACCCGGGCGCCCCACCTTGTTCGTCTTTCTATCCCCAGTGCCAACCGTAACGCTCAGTGGGTGTTGGTTATATGAAGGGGTGAGTTGATTTATCAGTTTAACAAACAGCGCACACCCTCCTGGTCTGTGCACTCTGCTGCATGCTGGGAACACGGTAAAGTACAAAATAACCAGAGTCCCTGCTCTCATTGAGCTCACGGTCACAGTGCTTCTCAACGAGATTAGCCTTCACACTCGGAGGAAGACCAGTCTCTGCAGGTGTGGGGGTGCTCTCTGTGCATTGTAGGATATTTCACATCCTCATTCCTGGAGTCACTGGGACTACCTTCAATGTCCCTACGCATTCCCAAATACTTCCAGGGGGCAAAAGGACACCTCCCTCTCCCAGCTGCAGGGGAACTTGACAGTGAGCCAGGGAAGGAAGGCCATTCCCAGGGTATGAATGCATGCAGTCCTCTAAGTCCGCATGTAAATCAGGTGGCTTAGAACTGGGAAATCACATTTGCTCTACAGAGCTATAAAAGCTCCTTCAGTCGGTGAGTTGGGGCCCTGAAGCCCAGACTGTAGCTGAGGTACGTCGTTCTCCCAAGCTGGGTCAGGGCTCAGGTGCAGGCACCATGCTGGCAGCTTTCAAAATGCTGATGAGTTGGCTACTTGGGACTGTCCAGGAAGCCACCAGAAACTGGTCCCAGGGCCAGATGACAGGTCAGATCCCAAGATAATGGATTTGGGATAAATCCACATTGAGGCTGGAGTTAGAGTTGAGGCCCAGGACCCACTGAGATTGTCGAAGGAGAAGATACTGGGGGAAGAGGAAGGAACGAATCCAGGATAAAGGCCAGAGCTAGGGAAACAGGCCCCAGTGGTATCTCTTCTCGGCCCCCCTCATTTCTATGGGCACAGTCAACACCCCAGTTCAGGGTCTCGGCCTGTGCCAGGACCATTGCAGCAGCCTCCTACCCGGCCTCCATGCTTCTGGTCTCTGCCTTCCAGAATTCTCTTCTTAAAACACAGTCTTTGTCTTTTGCCTTCCCAACATTCACCAGGGCCAGCCTCTCCAGCCCTGCATCTTAAACCCCTGTGGTCCAGCTTCCCATCAACCTGGCACTCTCTTGGCAAACAGGCTCCAGGTGCTCCTGCCCAGGCTCATTGTGGCTCATCCACTAGAACTTACCATCTGGCCGCATGGAGCCCCAAACACACACTGCCCTTCTCACCTCCATGCCAACTCCCCCCCAAGCCTGGGCTGCCTTTTGACATCTCTCTCCATTTGGAAAAATGCACCCGGGCTTCAAGACCAGGCCAGGTCTCCTCTCCCTGAGGCCTCAGAGGCAAGCAAATGCTTTCCCACCACAGTGCTCCCTCTCTACCTCTTCAGTTCCACCACCGGGCTCTCTCTCCCACTAGACTAGGAGTTCTCTGAGGGCAGTAGCCATGTCTTGTTTTTTCAAAGATTGTATTTATTTATTTGACAGAGAGAGAGGGAGAGAGCTCAAGCAGGGGGAGTGGCAGGCAGAGGGAGAGAGAAGCAGATTCTCCTCTGAGCAGGGAGCCCCACATGGGACTCGATCTCAGGATCCTGGGATCATGACCTGAGTCTGAAGGCAGACACTTAACCAGCTGAGCCACACAAGTGTCCCAGCAGCCATGTCTTGTTTTGCTTTGTAACCCCCTTACCCAGCTCGGTGTGAATGACTGGGAAAGTAGGCTTGGGGGACAGTCTGGTAGGACAGGGCAAAGAGGACATGGGATGGGTTCCCCCAGGCCTTACCGTGGCTTCACTTAAGCCACTTTTAACTGCTCTCCCTGCATCAGCATGGTCCTTGGATGAGGATTCATGAAAGAGCTAGGGCAGCGAAGGAAAAAGATGGAGAGCCAAGGCCAAAGCCAGGCAGAGGGAGCGGTGTGGAGAAGACAGGAGAGACTGGGGCGGGGGGTGTGGGGGTAAAGGAGGAGCTGGGCGGGGTGTGGAGAGCAAAGGTCTGCATCATCAACTTACCTCCCTTGGGGGTTCCAATAACTTGGAACCGAATAAGAAAGATTTGGGATTCTGCAAATGCAAGCAGCTGCTTAGGCCGGTCAGCTGAATGTATAGTTAATTAAGAGGCATTAGTGCCCTTCGGTGCCACGCTGTGCATGGAACCATATCCTGCTGGGATCAGATGCCAGCTGCCCAGGACGCTCATTTAGTAAAGAGCCAAAAACAGCATCGGCATGAAAGAGCTAGAGAATTCCTCCGAGAGCTCTTCTGAAGGGCACCAGGGCGGCCACCGGAACCACATCATTGCCCCCACACCATGGGCCTAGAACTTGCCAAAGAAGAGCGGGCCCCAGAAGAAAACCAACACGTGGCAAGCAGCTAGTATCCCATAGGCCATGCCAGATACATTTTACACGCATGAGCTAATTTTTGTCCTTGATGCAACTGGGGGGCGGGGAGTGGTGTTGTCCCTATTTTACGGATTAGACAATTGAGGTCCCGGGAGAGGTAAAAATGTGGCCCGAGGGAACACAGCTCAAAAGTCTTGGATCTGGGATTCCAGGGCAGGTTGTCCCTTCTCCAGTTGGCAACTGTGTGCTCTGAGGTCTTGCTGACTTTGGCGGTGGGGCTGATCTCTTTGGATTGATTTCTTTGAACATAAACAAAATACCATCAGTTTTTCCTGGCTCTGGAATGAGCTTTCAGAATCATGTGCTGTGCTCTAGTTTCCAGCTGGGTGCCTTTGCTGGGGGTTCACAGTTATGAAGCAACAGGCCTTATCCCGAGGATCAGCAGGGTGCTTTTGTTCCCAGGAGATGCTGCAGACCCAGGGGCTCATGGACTGTGGGGCCAAGTTTTCCAACTTCTCTTCCCTCCCAATGACCTGCCTGTGGTTGATGGTTGACTGTCTTCCCAGGCAAATGTAAAATTCCCTATCAGAGTCATGATACCTCTGAGATGTTGGCCACACCGTGTTCTGAGCACCCCTGGAAACTGTCCCTGTCTGCTCAATTCATGACCCATGTGATCTGTCTGTTGCCAGGCTGTGAGTGATGGGGAGCAGAGGAGAGGAGGTATGGACAGCGTTGCCCAGAATTCTGATGTGACATGGTTAAGCCAGCTCACGAAGGGGCTGATGGAGGCAGAGTGGCTGGAGCCCATTTGGGGGCAAAATGGCACCCGGTATGACCCCTCAAGAGTTGTGGCTTTCGGGTGGGGGGTTGTTTAGAAAACCCATGACGATAGTTCCCCGGAATTGCTTGGGAGTCAGGAGTCAGGCACCATCTGGGGATCTTTGGGGCTTGAACTTTGGCCTAGAAGTGGCAGGGAATCATCATGCTGCCTGTAGGGCCTTCTGGAATTGTGTCAAATAACAGGATTTTCAGGGATGCACAATGATAAGCAGGGTAACAAGTCTCTGGTCTTGAGTTTGGGCTTTTGCTCCGGTCATTTTACTGAAAAAGGATCCCTCTGCACCACCTTTAAAATCTATTTGGAATCCAAGCACTTCCCACCACCTCCAATGCTGCCATCTCCTGCCACTGTAGTACAAGCCATCGTCCCATCTTGCCTATCACCAGTCTCCTCAAGTGGTGCTACTTGGTTTTTTAGAGTTTTCATTTATTTATTTGAGAGAGAGAGCGAGTACAAGTAGGAGGAACAGCAGGTAGAGGGGGAAGCAGGCTCCCTGCTGAGCAAGGAGCCCCATGCAGGGCTCGATCCCTGGACCCTGGATCATGTCCTGAGCCGAAGGCAGATGCCCAACCTACTGAGCCACCCAGGCGCTCCTGATGCTATTGAAGCCTAGGCTGAGTATGTCAGTCTTTCGCTCAGCATCCTCCAACTGCCCCCCTTCTCAGTCACAGTAAAAGCTGAAGTCTTGATGGTGGCTTGCAAGGGCCTCATCGTCTGCCCCCACCTTATGTCCTAGACATTCTCTTCTACAGATTCCTCCATCACCTACTCTGTTTCAGGCGATCTTTTTTAAGCCTTCTGGGCATATTTGTGTTTTGTACTTGTTCTTCCTTCTGCGGAGAATGTTCCCTGACTCCCCTACCCCCCACCACAGTGGCAGTCATGATCCCAGGAGCGAGTGGTCATGGGAAGCAGGGAAAGGTTGTTGTATGGAGAGGGCCACCTGGGGGGGGGGGGAGCTGTGGGCTTTGGTAGAGGGGTGCGGCCAACCCATGATGAACCTGCACAGAGAGAGCTGATGAAAAAAAAATTCTCATCTTCTTTTTCTTTCTTATCTCCTTGCAGGTGCCTCCCATTGGTCAAACCTAACCCGAAGCCAGAGGGCAAGGGAAGCCGTTAATGCAGTCTGCACAGGTCAGCATACCGGGGCACATGGCTGGGTGGAGAAAGGTGGAGAAGATCTGGTGGGGGAAATGGAAGACATCCAGAACCACCTGGCTCTCTGACTTCCTTCAGATCTCCACCAAAACGTTACATTCTAGGGGAGGCCTTCTCTGGCCACCATTTTTAAAATTTCCACCCCTGGCACCGAACATCTTATATACTCCTTCCAGGCTATGTTTTTTTTTTTTTCATGGCACTTAATATCACCTAATGTATAATTTATTTATCCTGCTTATCATCTGCTCCCTGCCTAGAATGAGAGCCCCATGAGGGCAGGGACTTTTTTGTAGACAGTGCTGGTGATCAGTGTCTAGAATACTACTTGGCTCATAGTAGGTGCTCAGTAAATATATGGTAAATGAGTGGATTTCAGAGACCATCCTACTGTGAGTCTGCTCTCAGCCAGGCACAGCATAGGTATCCAGTTGTTGGTCATGCCCACTGCTCTCAGTTGCCTCCAAAGAGGCTCATAGGCTGCCATGTTTTGGGGTCAGAGGGTAGGGGAAGTCTTTGCTACTCCCATGACTGACAACCTATGTGACGGTGTGTCAGCTTGAACCTTACAGAAACTACTGTTACACTGATTAGCATGGGCAGAGCTTTGTGTGGTTTTAAGTTGTCATCAGCCATGGGTAGGTTCATGGTCATGGACACATTGGCCCTTCCGGGTGGTATTTCTATACTGCACTAGTGGTACGTTATGGCAGGCCCGTCTCCAAGCTAGGTAAGGAGCCACTTCCTTGAGGCTCAAGGGCAGGGCAGTCGTAAGCCAGGTCTTCTGGCCATGGTGGTGGTGAAGCAGGGATTGGTCGGTTCAGGATAAAACAAACAGGTATAGATTCCTAGAACACTGTAGCTATGGCTGGGATGTTTTCACTATACAAGTAGCATGTGAATATGTTATCATTGTGGAAAAAAAGAAACCAATAATCCAGCTACAGTTCAAAACCCTCTTCCCTCCCCAGCTCCATTCCCCAGAGGAAACCACTGTGATCAGCGTAGAGTGCCCTCTTCCGCATCTTCTTCTGTGTATATATACATATGTATGTATGGTTGTGTGTGGGTATTAAAGATAAATGCTAGGGAACCATAGACACCAATTGATAACTTAACTTTTTTTCACTTAACAGTATATCTTGGAGGGGCGCCTGGGTGGCTCAGTCAGTTAAGCGTCTGCCTTCCACTCAGGTCATGATCCCAGGGTCCTGGGATAGAGCCCTGCATTGGGCTCCCTGCTCACTGGGAAGCCTGCTTCTTCCACTCCGATTTCTCTCTCTCCCACTTCCCCTACTTGTGTTCCTGCTCTTGCTATCTCTCTCTCTCTCTCTCTGTCAAATAAATAAATAAAATCTTTAAGAAAACCCCAACACAGAGAAATCCATAGACCCTTCAACCAGTTTCCCTCAATGGCAACCTCCTGCAAAACTAGGGTGCAGTATCATAAGCGGGACACACATGCAGTCAAGATACAGAAGATTTCCATCATCACAAGGATCCTTCAAGGTCCCCTTTCAGAGTCACACTCACTTTCCTCCCAGCCCTACCTCCTGCTTAAGCTCTAGCAACCACTCCTCTGTTCTCCATTTCTAAAACAAGGTCATTTCAATAATGTTGTGTAAATAGAATCAGTAGCGGACCTTTTGGGGATTGTTTTCTTTAGTCAGCTGAGTTCTCTGGAGGGTCATCAAAGTTGCGTGTATGGATATTCTGTTCCTTTCTACAGGTGAGTAGTTTTCCATGGCTGGGATATATCACACATAGTTTAGCCATTCACCTGTTGAAGGACACGTGGATTGTTCCTAGTTTCTTGGCTACTATAAATAAAGTTGCTACGAATAGTCATAAAACTGTAGACAGTTTTCATTTCTCTGGGAGACATGTCCACAAATGCAAGGGCCGTCTTGTAGCTTTTAAAGGAACTCTCTGGGGACGTCTGGGTGGCTCAGTCGGTTAAGCGCCTGCCTTTGGCTCAGGTCATGATTCTGGTGTCCTGGGATCGAGTCCCACATCAGGGGGTCTCTGCTCAGTGAGGAGCCCGCTGCTCCCCATGCTTGTAATCGTGCTCTCTCTCGCTGACAAATAAATAAAATCTTTAAAAAAAAAAAAAAGTAACTCGCCAAACTGTTTTACAAAATAGCCATATCATTTTACATTCCTACCAGCAATGTATGACAGATCCAGTTTCTTGGCACCTCCACCACAATTTGGTGTAGTCACTATTTTTTTTTTAAATTTTAGGCATTCTGGTTAGGTGTGTGGTGATATCTTGTCGTGGTTTTACTTTGCATGTCCCTAATGGCAAGCCATTGAACATCTTTTCGTGTGCTTACTTGCCATCCACATAACCTTTCCAGCAAATTGACTGTTCATGTCATGTTTTGATTGTTAAGTAGAAGAACTAGCTCTCAATTCCAAAAATTTTTCCTCTGCCTAAAAATTTCGTTTTCCACCTCCCATTTAAGTTTGTGATGCATTTTCCAGTTTTATTGAGATATAGTTGAGGTATGATGTTGTGTGAGTTTAAGGTAGATAATGCAATGATCTGATACACATATATATTGCAAAATGATCACCACGATAAGATTAGTCTGTGATGCATTTTATTTTATTTTTTAAAAGCTTTTTCTAATTTATTTGACAGAGAGAGACACAGAGAGAGAGGGAACACAAGCAGGAGGAGTGGGAGAGGGAGAAGCAGGCTCCCTGCCAATCAGGGAGCCCAATTCGGGAGTTAATCCCAGGACTCAGGGATCATGACCTGAGCTGAAGACAGACACTTAACAACTGATCCACCCAGGCTCCCCCTGTGTGATGCATTTTAAGGTGTTTTTTGTTTTGTTTTGTTTTGTTTTGTTTTGTTTTGAGAGCAAGAGTGAGAGAGTGTGAACGCACATGCACACGCGAGCGTGGGTGGAGGTGGTGGGGGAGGGGCTGAGGGAGAAGGAAAGAGAGGATCTTCCCAGGGCTCCATGCCCCACACAGAGCCAGAGACAGGGCCAGATTGATCTCACAACCCTGAAATCATGACCTGAGCTGCAATGAAGAGTGGGAAGCTAGACTGACCCAGGCGTCCCTTAAGTTGATTTTTTAGAGGTATGCATTAGTTTCCTGAGACCACCATAACAAATTCCCATGAATTTAGTAGCTTAAAACAAGATAAATGTATTCTCTCATGGTTGTGGAGCCTAGAAGTCTGAAAGCAAAGCATCAGGAGGGCCATGCCCTCTTTAGAGGCTCTAGGAGGAAATCCTTCCTTGCCTCTTCCAGCTTCTGCCAACAATCCTTGGCTTCCTTATCCTGTGGCCACATCACTTCGACCTCTGCCCGCATCTTCACATCAACGTCTTTGTGTCTCTTTCATAAGAATTTTTGTCATTGGATTAGGGCCCACTTGAACAATCCAAAATAATCTTCTCATCTCAAGATCCTGGACTTCATGACATCTCGCAAAGATCCGTTTTCCAGATAACGTAACCTTCACAAGTTCTGGGGATAAGGATGTGGACATAGGTTTTCAGAGGCTACCCTTCAGCCCACTACACGGATCAAGGTTCTCTGTTTTGCCTACGTGTAATAGCTCCAGCACCATCTGAAAAGACCATCTTTCTTCCACTGAATTGCTTTTGCACCTTTGCTGAGAATGAGTTGAGCATGTTTATGGAGGCATATTTCTAGGTCTCTACTCTGCTCCGTTGAACTATGTATCTATCCCTCCACTGGGACCATACAGTCTTTGTTATTGTAGCTACATAAGTCTTACAGATGGGTAGAGCAATGCCTCCCCGTTTTTCTCCTTCTTTTTCAAAATTGTTTGGCTGTTCTAATTCCTTTGATTTTCCATATAAATTTTAGAATAAGCTTGTCTGTGTCTAAAACACCCTCCTGAAATTTTGATAGGCATTTCTCTAAATCTGTATATAAATCTAAGGGAGGATTGACATCTTTACTATATCAAGTCCTCTAATCCATGAACAACCTGTATTTCTTTTTAAAATTTTTTTAATAAACATATAATGTATTAGCCCCAGGGGTACAGGTCTGTGAATCGCCAGGTTTACACACTTCACAGCACTCACCATAGCACATACCCTCCCCAATGTCCATAATCCCACCACCCTCTCCCTAGCCCCCTCCCCCCGGCAACCCTCAATTTGTTTGTGAGATTAAGAGTCTCTTATGGTTTGTCTCCCTCCCAATCCCATCTTGTTCCATTTATTCTTTTCCTAACCCCCAAACCCCCCACGTTGCAACAACCTGTATTTCTCAATTTATTTAGATCTTCCTTGAATTTTTTCATGAGCATTTTGTAGTTTCTATAGCATACAAGTCCTGTACATGTCTTGTTGTATTTACACTTAAAAGTATTTCATTTGAGAAATTGTAAATGGTATTGTTTTTTAATTTCGGCATCCATTTGTTCATTGCTAGCATATAGAAAGACAATTTATTTGTCTCTGCTTATCTTGTATCCTACAACCTCACTGAACTCGCTTATTAGTGCTAGGAATTGTTTTGTAGCTCCTTGGGATTTTCTTCATACACCATCATGTCATCTCCAAATAGGGACGGTTTTATTTCTTCCTTTTTGCTTTGTCTGCCTTTCATTTCCTTTTCTTGCCTAATTATACTGGCTAGACCTTCCAGCACTATGTTTGTTGAATTATAGTAGGGAAGGCGGACATCTGTTAGAGAACAAAAACTCAGCTGAGTAAATTTGAAAATCTAATTGGCTTTCTCAGGTGATTCATGAATCTGGCAGTATCCCATCTAGCAGAGGGGAGCTCTGAGGAGTTGTACAAAATGGAAGGTTTTTGTAGGAAGGAACACGGGACAAGAAGTCATTATCAAAAGAAAGGAAAAGATTGTTTGGGCTAGTTCACTGTACCTTCAGGGGAAGGGCAGGGAGTCTTATTAGGTGGATTACCTTATCTTCCCCTGAGGAATGGAGAACCCATGTGACAGATTATCCCCTTGGTGTAGATCGGAAAATTCCTGACTAACCGGTTAAGACTACATTTCTAGGGGAGGTGGATAGTACAGTTAGATTCTATTAAACTCTGGTTTGGTGACTTGGCCTAAGTGCCGCCATTTTGGGCCTGTGGTTTTCTTTTTAGTACATTCTTGCTTTGTTCCTAATCTGAGGAAGAAAGCATTCAGTCTTTCACCATTAAGTTTAGTGTTTTCTGTAAGTTTTTTACTTACAGTTTTTGAGGATATTCCTTTCTTTTTCTATTTCTGAAAAGCTCTTTTTTTTTTTTTAAATCATAATGGGTGCTGGGTTTTGTTAAGTGTTTTTTCTGCACTGATATAATTATGTGACTGCTCTTCTTTAGTCTGTTAATATGGTGAAATACACTGACTTATTTTGAGTTATTGAAACTGTCTTGCCTCCCTGGAATGGACCCCACTTCTTCTTACATATTACTGAATGCTATTTGCTAATGTTGTGTTGGGAAGTTATGCTTCTTTATTCATGAGGGATATTGGTTTATGGTTTTCTTTTTTGTGTGTGACTGTCATCTGGTTTTGGCACCAAGATAATTGTGGTTTCAGAGGCGCCTGGGTGGCTCAATCGGTTAAGAGTCCGACTCTTGATTTCAGCTCAAGTCACGATCTCAGGGTCATGAGATGGAGCCCTGTGTTGGGCTCCTCGCTGAGCATGGAGCCTGCTTAAGATTCTCTCTCTCCCTCTCCCTCTACACCTCTCCCTAACCCTGCTCACGCTCTCTGCTCTCAAAAAAAAAAAAAAAAAAAAAGGTGGGGGGTTAACAGTAGTTTCATAAAATAATTTGGGAAGCATTTCCTCCTCTCCTATTTTCTGGAAGAGATGGTACAGGACTGGTATTAACATTTGGTAGAATTCTCCAATGCAACTGGAAGTTTCTTTTTGGGGGAAATTAAAATTATGAATTCAATTTTCTTAATAGTTATAGGGTTATTCAAATCATCTATTTCCTATTGAGTGAGTTTTGGGAGTTTGTGAAACTAATCAAGGACTTGGTTAGTTTCATCAAAATTCTCAAAGTATGTAGAGTTGTTAGTATTTCCTCACTACCCTTTTGATTTCTGAAGGGTCTGCAATGATATTCATTTGGTTCCTGATATTAGTAACTTGTGTTTTGTCTCTTTCTTCTTTGTAAGTGTTATTAGAGTTTGTCAATTTCACTGACCTTTTCAAAGACCCAGCTCTTTGTTTCATTGATTTTGCTCTAATTGTTTTCCTGTTTTCAATTTTATTGATTTCTCCTCTTCTTTTAATTTCTTGTCTTCTGTTTGCTTTGGCTATGTTTTGCTTCTTTATTCCCTAGTTCTTAAGCTAGGAAATTAGATTATTGATTTGAGACCTCTTCTCTCCTAGTATAAGCATTTTGTGCTATAGTTTTCCCTTGAATGACCACTGCTTTAGTTGCATCCCACAAATTTTGTGATGATGTACGTTCATTTTCATTCAGTTCAGTGTATTTTTAAAATTTCCCTTGAGAATTCATCTCTGACCCATGGGTTATTTGGAACTGTGCCATTTAGTTTCTGAGTGTTTAGATATTTTCCTGCAATCTCTCTGTCATTATTGATTTCTAGTTGGATTCCATTGTAGTTAGAGAATACATTCCATTTTCTTTTCATTGTTTAATTTATTGAGGTTTGTTTCATGGCACAGGATGCTCTCTAACCTGGTCTATGCTCATGGGTACTTTTGAAAAGAATGGGTATTATTCTCTTGTTGGATGGTGTGCTCTATAAATGTCACATTGGATCCTGTTGGGTGAGGGTGTTGCTGAGTTCTTCTCTATCCTTGTTGATTTTCCACCAGGGAGGTCCAGCTCCCCATTCAGCCTTCTCTGATGTCAACTCGGTGGGGAGGTTTCAGGTGCCTAGCTACAACTTAGTAAGGGTAGAAGTCTATGTTTTCAACCTTTCCTTTGCAGATGGGGTTGGAGATGGGGTCCCATTTTTTTTTTTTCTTCCTGTATCTGGCTGAAGTAAAGTAGTCATTGCCTAGAATTCTCTGCCGGGCTAGTACCTCCTTTTCTGGTCCTTTGATTAGAGGCACAGGCTTTTTGGTTTGGCTTCAGGTTTTTTCTGTCCCCGTTGGTGCTTCCAGATTGCCGACTTTCTGAGCTTCAACTCTGGGATATATGAAGCATAACAGAGATCCAGGGAACATACCCCCATGTCATTCCTGTAGTCAGGAGGTCTCTTACTGGTGTACCTTCTTCCCTCCGTCTTTCAGAGTCTTCTGTGCTGTTTTATTTATAATGTCGAGGGGTTTGGGGCATACTTACTTAGTTGTTAGTTTGTAGTTTTACTTAGCGGAATAAGGAAATGTATATCTACGTTGTCTTCCCAAAAGCAGAAGTCTTGACTTAATCTTTTAAACTGTTAGATAGGTATGTCTGGGTGGCTCAGTTGGTTAAGTTGCTGCCTTCGGCAGAGGTCATGAACTCAGGGTCCTGGGATCGAGTCCTGGGATTGGGCTTCCTGCTCAGTGGGGAGCCTGCTTCTCCTTTTGTCTGTTGCTCCCCCTGCTTGTGCTCACTCTCCCTCACTCTCTCTCTCAAATAGTCTTTTAAATAAATAAATAATAAAAAATTTTTAAAAAGATGTTACATAATTTTGCAGAGTATGACTTTCAGCAGTTTGACTATTTACTTGTTTTTATGAACTAAGATCGTCTCTAAACTTTGATGGCTGGTATTTCCACAAGCAGCCATTCAATAAATATTTGTGTACATGTGCAAGAGTTTCTTTAGGATGGATGCTAAGAAGTGGAGTTGCTGTGTAATAGGGGCTGTGCGTTTTACTTACTGGCAGATGCTTCCAGATTCCCTCCAGCGATCCTGCACTCCACCCAGTAGTGTATATGAGAGTAGACTTTTGCTCACCTCCAAGCCAGCACTAGATATAATCAAACATTTAATTACCAGTGTGATGGGTGAAAAATGGTATCTGGTAGCTGTTTTCATTTGCTTTTCCTTGATTACTAGAGGTTAAGCATTTTTTCAAATGTCTATTGGCTATTTGTAACTTTCCTTCTGAATTGACTGACCATATACTTTGCCATACTTCTTTTGGGTTGTTTGCCTTTTTTATTGACTTACAGAGTCAATATAGATAGATATAGATCAATATCATGGATATGTATATCAATATATGTAAGAGAGATTAATTTTTGACATATTACGTATGTTGCAAATCATATACTTCTCCCAGTTTATCATTTGTCCTTTGCCTTTATTGATGGTGTCTTTAGTCTAAGAAATGTTTTTTTTTGTTTTTTTAAGATTTTACTTATTCATTTGACAGATAGAGATCACAAGTAGGCAGAGAGGCAGGCAGAGAGAGAGGTAGAAGCAGGCTTCCCGCTGAGCAGAGAGCCCGATGTGGGGCTCGATCCCAGTACCCTGAGATCATGACCTGAGCCGAAGTCAGAGGCTTTAACCCACTGAGCCACCCAGGCGCCCCTAAGAAATGTTTTTTGATGGTGATTCATATTTATTAGCCATGCTTTTATGCCTTTTGAGTTGTGTATGTGTGCTGTTTAAAAGGGATTTCTCTGCAGCAGTCACAAATATATGCATCTACACATTTTTATTGTAGTTATAGGTATGTTTTATATTTTATATTTGGTTGTTTGAGCTATCTGAAGTCATGTGCGCGTGTGCATGTGCGTGTGTGCGTGTGTTTAGTATGTGGTAGGGATCTAATTTAGTTTTTTTTCCAAATGAAAAGCCAGTTGTTTCAAAACTTTGTATTGAATAATCCATCCTTTTGGCACTGGCTTATAAATGCCACTAATATCATTTATTTAACATTTTTACATGTGTGGTTTGGGGGCTTTCCATTCTCTTTCACTCTTTGTCTATTTCTGAGACAGCCATACCTTACTAATTATGATAGATTTGATACTTTGTATAATAAATTATCCTTCATTGTCATCCCCCCCCCCCCGACAAATTGTTTGAGATTTTCTTGTGCCTGTTCTTTTTCATATGCTTGTCTAAATCAGTGTGTCAGTTTCCACAAAAAAAATTCCTGTGGAGATTTGCTTGGGATGGTAATGAGTTCACGGATTAATTTAGGGAGAATTGAAACCTTTTCTTCTTTTTTTCCACTCAACTTTTCCTCCTTCACAAAGAACACTGGAGCCCATGTGTTTGGGGCTAAATAACCCACACATACCCTCCCCCACATACACACACATTTGTTTCTGTGTATTTGTAAAAGCCTGAACTTCAAACTCCCAGGGTAAATATTGATTAGAAACATGGAATTTTTTTTTTAAAGATTTTATTTATTAATTTGACAGAGAGAAATCACAAGTAGACGGAGAGGCAGCCAGAGAGAGAGAGAGAGGGAAGCAGGCTCTCTGCTGAGCAGAGAGCCCGATGCGGGACTCGATCCCAGGACTCTGAGATCATGACCTGAGCCGAAGGCAGCGGCTTAACCCACTGAGCCACCCAGGCGCCCAGAAACATGGAATTTTTAAAAAAGATTTTATTTATTTATTTGACAGAGGGAGACACAGCGAGAGAGGGAACACAAGCAGAGGGAGATGGAGAGGGAGAAACAGGTTTCCTGCCGAGCAGGGATCCCAGTGTGGGCCTCAATCCCAGGACCCTGAGATCATGACCCGAGCTGAAGGCAGATGCCCAACTGACTGAGCCATCCAAGCATTCCATTGGGGTCATAGTTCTCCATCCAGGAGAGCCCAGGATGATAGCAAGTGTGAGCGGTGGAGGATGGGAAGAACCAGGAATTGGGGGTGGCCCCCTATCCCAAGCTGCTGGGATCCAAGCGTCAGGTCCTGAGGAAATATGGCACCACCCATTCCCAGAAGGGTGCTCTCCTTCATGTCCATCTATAGAGGGTTAACAGGGGAAGGTGAGCTGAGTTAGTAGCTGGGCCTATCGGGCCTGATGTTCTGGACAGACTACAGTGTGGGTATGAAGGCAGTTCTGACTCCCTTTGGGTCCACTGCTGACACAACACTCCCCAGTTCTGTAGAATTTCTGTCTTGGCAGGGGTGCCGATGCCTAGAAAATTTACCCTCGAGTAAAAATGCCCCGTTCTACCACAGAAGAGCCATGCTGCCTGCCCAGTGGTGTGTTCATGGAGTGTCACCAGCCGGCAACAGGCACTCACAGCCACTTGGAAGGTCTTGATCCTTGGCTTTGGGATGGAGTTGCCCCCTCAGTTGCTCTGGCAAACAGTAGGCCTAGAAGGATATTCAATAGCATAAGGCAGGCTTGGAGTTTCGTTGAAGCCCTCCATACTTCTCCCAGGGATCCTATAGGGGCTGGTTTAGAGGTTCTTGGGGATGTGCAGATGCTGTCTGGGCAGGGTATTCTCCCCTCCCCATGTTGAGAGGATGGACACTGCCCCAGGACATGTGTAGTCCCCCCTACACACACACACATGCACACACACACACACACGCAAGGTCATGGTCTCCAAGGCAGTACTGGGGCCTAAGCCACCACCCTATGGATTTTGACACCTAACAAGGCCAACAAACAATCGCTCTAGTCAAGAAGGCAAATCAATGGCAATAAATACCTTATGAGAGGTACAGATTTCCTATGTGGATCTTATTTACCTCGCTTTTTTTTTTTAAGATTCTGTTTATTAAAAAAAAAAAAAAAGATTCTGTTTATTGGCCACATCTGGGTGGCTCAGTCAGTTAGGCATCTGCCTTCCGCTCAGGTCATGATCCCAAGGGTCCTGGGATGGAGCTCCATGTTGGGCTCCCTGCTCAGTGGGGAGCCTGCTTCTGCCTCTCCCCTCTGCTCATGCTCTCATGCTCTCTCTCTCTCTCTCTCTTAAATAAATAAATAAAATCTTTTAAAAATATTCTATTTATTTAATTGAGAGAGGGAGAGAGAGAACAAGCAGGGAGGAGTGGCAGAGGAAAAGAGAGAGAGAGAGGTAAAGAGAAGCAGACTCCCTGCTGAGCAGGGAGCCGAATGTGGGGCTTGATCTCAGGACCCTGAGATCAAAGGCAAGACCCTAAACCGATTGAGCCACCCAGTCGCCGCTACTTACCTCACTTTTAAAATCCAATCTATCATTAACTCTTCTCCCACTCTTGGATCTGTTTCTTCCCCTCCCCCATTTTCATGCCTCCGATTTAGACCCTACGGAGTGCTATTGGACGACCACACGTCCATTTCTCTGATCTGTTTTCCTTTAGTGCATCTTCCCAGCTCAAAGTTCTGATCATGTCTTCTGCTCCATAGTAAAACATGTTTACAGAGTCAAACCCAGCCCCTGCCCCCGACTTTCTTCCCAACTGCCATTTATACCTTTCCTTTTATTTCCCAAATCGTCAGTGTTTCTTATAGTGCTGATTTTGAAGGTCCCCTAAGATGTGGCCCGCCGTTCCCTTTCTGCCTGTGTGTGTTGAGCGGGTGCTTAGGAGGACGCTGCAGTTTGATGCTGTGGGCAGCGCACCTTGAACTCTGGAGTCCGGCAACTGGTTCATCTAGTGGCCCCTCTGCTTCTTAGCTTTTTGAAGCTGGCCCTCACTTCGTCTTTCTCTCACCCTCACTTTCCCATTCTGTTAGGGCCCTGTAAAAAAAACGACCCCTAGCTGAGATGAGTGGTAAACACTCAGCGAGGGTGGCGGTGAGCGGGGCTTCCGGCTGCGGAAGCGGCCACGACGCGGGGGCTGGGGAGGGCTTAGGCCCGGGCTGGCCGAGCAGGTGCTGGCGCCCAGCTGCCGTCGGGGGCCGACGCGGGGCTACTTTCCTTTCGTGCTCAGAGTAGCTCTGCGCGTCTTGGTGCGTCACCGGGCGCGTGCAGAGGCGGCGAGTGGCGCGGGTGCAGCCGGCGCGATGAGTCACCGTCCCTCGGCACCTCCGGAAGGAGAGGCTCCTTGGAAGCGGCCCCGCTCCCGCCCGCGTTCCTCCCCCGCCCCACTGATGGACCGAGGCGGCCTTGCGCCCGGCAGAGGGCGCTGCAATGCAGCCGCTCCTGTGGCCGCGTGGGCAGGCGCTGCCTCTGGCTCAGAGGGAAAGGGAATTGGGGGCCCAGGCGGTGAGCTAGGTGGGGAATGTCTCTGCAGCCCCCGCGGTGGCGTTGTTTTTGACACAGACGTGAAGTGTACCTGAAAATGATCAGTCCCTGTGCAGAGGGATGGCGCCGATGGGGTGCTACTGGAGAGAGGTTCTTTCTTTTTTTTTTTTTTTAAAAATTTTTAATAAACATATAATGTATTATTAGTCCCAGGGGTACAGGTCTGTGAATCGGCAGGCTTACACACTTCAGAGCACTCACCATAGCACATACCTTCCCCAATGTCCATAACCCCACCACCCTCTCCCTACGCCCCTCCCCCCGGCAACCCTCAGTTTGTTTTGTGAGATTGAGCCTCTTAGGGTCTCCCGAGACCTCTCCCAAGAGGAGAGCTTCTTCTTGCTTCCTGCAAGCTTTGGAGTATAGTCCATGGAAGCGGGCGACTTCCCCCACCCGTCCCCAGAAAGGGTCCCTTATTGGGCTGGTCTCCCCTTCCCAAAATCATTCTCCATAGGTGTCGCAGCCCTTGATCTTCTTCCCTAGGACCTTTCCCACCAACCATGAGGGGGTTACAGAGATTTGGGCTGACCATTACGCAGGGCAGGAGAAAGCACTTTGGCTAACAGGGTGCCAGGGTTTCAGTGCCAGACCCATCTGGAGGCTGCTGTGTGACCTTGGCCATGCCATCATTCATAGATTCAGAAAACATTCACGGTGACAACAAGGTACTAAGGATAGGGGAGCTGGAAGAGGCCAAATCTATGAACAGACAGTTACCCTGAAGGCCGCACACATAGGTGATTTGTTAATGTTTGCTGAAGAAATAAGTGATGTGACTTCATCACGGCACACTAGGGCAGGAGGTTTTGTCACTAACGTGTCCCAGGTGTCTACCACAGTGCCAGACACACAGTGGGTGCTGAGTGTTTTGTCAAATGGACAATAGAGAAATGCGCGGAGTTTTCTATGAGTACGGAGGGTGCCTACCCCCACAAGAGTATGTGAGGCTCGAATCAAATCTTGAGGAAGAGTGGGTATTAGCTGGGCATGCAGGCCCGGAGGGGAGGGTGATACAGGCAGAGAGAAGAGCCTGTGCCAAGGTACAGAGCCCTCAGTGTCCTCACCTGTTTGCATCTCCCATTCCATCCCATAAGAAGAAAAGGGCAAGGTTGGCCCTGTAGTGGCTCAGATTCTTCTAGTTCTAAGAATCTCTGATCCAAGAGATGAATACATTTACCCATGTTAGGGCCTGATCAGTGTTGAGCAGCTTTGCATTCCAGGAGATCTGGGTTTTGACTTTGGCTCAGGCCAACTTCAGAATAAAGGCTTAGCGATCTTAGGCACCTCTTTTCCATCCCATCACTCTCCCTTTCACTTTGGAAATCTCCCTCTGAATCCCATACAATCAATTACACCACAAAAGTCAGCACTTCTTTGTATATTGCCATGATTTTCCTTTGTATTAACTTAGTTGTTGAAATAAAGCCTTTGTTAATTATGGATTTATGGATCTAACACAGGTTAATTGTGGTCAACATGGAGAAGTATCACAAAAAAAAAAAATCACCCATACTTTCACTACCTGATGTAGTTACTTGAAGATTTGTTATTAAAATCCACATGCATGGGGCTCCTGGGTAGCTCAGTAGGTCAAGCATCAGATGCTTGATTTCAGCTCAGGTCACGATCTCGTGGGTCCTGAGATTGAGCCCCACGCTGGGCTCCATGCTCAGTGAGGAATCTGCTTGGGGAGTCTGCTCCTCACCCCCCACTTGCACACTCTGTCTCTCTTTCTTTCTAAAATAAATACATAAATCTTCTTTAAAAAATCCACATGCATGTGAACTTATAAAACCCACTGTCACAGATGGCTTCCCTATCAGTTTTATGTTTCCAACAAACATGAGCTGGGGCAATCCTCTCTTAACCTCCATTAGTTGTATCTCTGATGGGAAGAGATGTTGGCTGGTCCCCCGAAACTTCAACCCTTTTTTTTTTTTTAGAAGATTTTATTAGGGACATCTGGGTGGCTCAGTCAGTTAAGCATCTGCCTTGGGCTCTGGTCAAGGTCCCAGGATCCTGGGATTGAGTCCTGCCTCTGGGCTTCCTGCTCAGTAGGGAGTCTGCTTCTCCTTCCCCTTCTGCCTCTCCCCCTGTTTGTGTGAGGTCTCTCTCTCTGACGAATCAAAAAATGGATAAAGTCTTTTTTGAAAATAAAGATTTTATTTATTTGAGAGAGAGAGAGAGAAAGAAAACACCAGTGAAGGAGGGGGCAGAGGGAGAGAAACAGACTCCCCCCTGAGCAGGGAGCCTGACTTGGGGTTTGATCCTGGGACCTTGAGATCATGACCTGAGAGCTGAAGGCAGACACTTCACCGACAGAGCCACCCAGGTGTCCCGAAATTTCTGTTCTTTAGCCAGCTGTAGACCGTGCAAAGTCCTCAAAGAACATACTGCTGAGAGAACTTTTACAGGGAGGCAGGGCTCTGGACCCAAACCACTATGTACCTTCTTCACCCCGTCTAGAGTTGGCCTAGATTATGTGGGAGCCACTAGGCTTTGTTCCAGACCAGAGACAGCACTGAGCAGCTTTTTTGGGGGTGGGGAGCTGGGAGAGAGGCTGCTTAGGAACTTACTTCCCTACCTGCCTGAAGGAGCCCCCACAAGTAAACCCATAACCCTAGCTTGCTCTGTTTCCCTTAGCCCACCCACGGAAAGATCCATCCCCAGCACACTGGTCCCTTTTTGGGGCCTAGTTCCTTGCTATTCAGTGTGTGATCCGTGGGCCAGCAGCATAGACCGCCAGATATCTAGATGATGGTTTGTATGTTAATGTTTAAGAAGTGAAGTGCGAAGAGCAGATTCCATTTCAGAAGGTCTAGGGTGGAATCTAAAATTCTTCATTTTCTTTTATTTAAGATTTTATTTATTTATTTGACAAACACACAGGACGAGAGAGAGAGAGAGAGCATAAGCTGGGGGAGCAGCTCCTAATCAGTGAGGAGCCCGATGCACAGCTCGTTTCCAGGACCCTGGGATCTCACCTAAGCCAAAGGCAGATGCTTAACCCACTGAGCCACCCAGGCGCCCCTGAAATTCTTCATTTTCTACCATGCTTTTGAGTTATAGAGATCCAGCTTCTTCACAGAGCACACCCTATAGCAAAGATCTGGGAGCCTGCTTGTCCTCCCTTAAGGTGAAGGGGCAGGAGAGGTCTCGAGTGTTCTCTAGAGGTTAGAATGTGTAGATGTGTGCGCACAAACACACATACACACACACACAGGGTTGAGGACTGTGTGTTTGGTGAATGAATACATGAAGTTGAGGAGTAAGAAGCCCTGAGTCTGCACTCACACCCCTCCAGCGACTTGCCCATTTCAGCATCAAAATTAGCTTCTCAGTCACCAGATGGAATTGGTTCCTGGGCCATTTTTTGTCCTGGCTCCATCGCTCCTTTCTCACTGCTTCTGTTCTCATTCAGATACTTCTCCTGTAGCCCCTGCCTCCCACCCCCCCCCCCGGTCCCTTTCCCCTCCAGTTTTACTAAGAAGACTCTGCAGCTATGATCTAGGCCTTGGTGACATAGTTCCAGAATCTTCTCCACTCTGACCCTGCTTTTGCTACCTTTGTTCTCTGGTTCCTGGAACCCACATCTGGTTTTCCCAACTCCCCTAGTCCTGTTACAGCCTGGCACTTAATGCCCCCTTTCATCCAAGCTGCTGCCTCTATGACCTGCCCTGCCATGCCCTTGGACTTGACAGCTCTCACATTCCAGACTGTTGACAGTGCCCCAGGCCTCTGAATGGTCCACAGGGGAAAACTAACATGCAGGCCTCATTCTCTCTTGCTATATTTCTGTGACTTTATATATCCTGCCTTCATAAGTAACTTCTAAGCTCCTTGAGAGCGGGGTGATCTGTGTCTAGTCCTCTTTATCCCTTGCAACACTGGCATCTTCTTTCATTCATTCACTCATTTCTGAAGGACTGAATGTCCTTTCTGTGCCAGGCGTGGTATCGGGTGTTAGGGCAGCAGAAGGAAACCAGCTGCAGTCTATTATGTCCTGGGAGATTCCAGGCAACAGGGAAGTCTAGTACCATGAAATTGGCAAACCAATTGTCGGCCCAAGCCACTAGAAATACCTGTGAACATGGTGGTGAACAGGCAGGTGCTGCCCAGGCCTGAACAGCTAAGGAAGAAATTTGGACTGCCAGATGCTGGAGGATTACCTTTAGGAGCCTGGGGGAGCAGTGGGAGAAGGAGATGGAGCATTGTCTGCTCTTTCCACAGTAAGCACACAGAAAAGGAAGTAGCCATTATGGTTCTGACAAAAACAGTATTTCCAGTTGTTACCTGAAACAATAGGGTTTCGGGGTGTAATTCTGAGAGGTGGGTGATGTAATGGGAATGGCACTAAACTAAAGTTCTTTCTAGAACTCAGATTTTGTGACCCCTTGACCCGAGTCCCAGTGCCAGCTCTCCCTCTTTCTCTGGCTCTCAGACCTTGGCCAGGCCCGTTCCCCTACCGCAGCCTCCAGTTTCTTCCTCTCTGCCTTAGCAGGATGTGGAGCAGGGTGGTGTTCAAGGAACTTGGGGTCTTGCACAGTATGCTTCCTCCTGGCATGCAACAGGAGCAGAAGTATGGATCAAGAAGGCTGAAGCAGCAGAGCAGACTAAAGTCGGGGAGGTGGGTGCGGAGGGGAAGGAGAGAGGACCCGACAAATTTGCCACATCCACGCGGTGCAAGGATAGCTTGGTTCCTCCCCAACCCCGTCCCTGACCCGTGGCAACCACAGTAGGTCAGAGAGGCTGCGGGTTTCCACATCCCCGTTTAGCTTGTTAGAAGTTTGTGGGCACACTCCGGACTCTTAAGAGGGGAGCCCAGAGCCGTGGCAGAGCCAGTGACTACTGCGCCTTGGGCAGATGTTGGAGGGGGCAGCGAGTGAGAGGGAAGCTACAGGGAGAGGCTTTGGGGGACTCTCCCCAAGGAAAGGCAAGTCCCTGAAAAGGAGCTCACTTCTTGGCCTCAGAAGAGCTGGCCTTGGCAAGTGTTCTAAAGGACACGTTTAAAGATCCCAGGTTTCCAATGAATACAAATGGCGTGGTGTTAGGCAAGGTGTTGGAGTCATCTTTGCAGAGTTTGGGAACTTCTCTGGGGGTAGGGCTTTGACCCAGGGGGTTGGATCTGTACCCTAATCTATAGAAGCCCATTTGTGGCAAAAAATAAGAGCCAACACTGACAAAGCGTCCACTGTGGTCCTGGACGAGGATCTAAGCGCTTTGTGCATGCTCATTAACTCAGCGCATGCTCACAGCCACCCCCGTTTCACGTAGGAGATGGGCACAGAGAGGCTCCGTAGGTTGGCCTAGAGCACACAGCTAATGAGCAGAGGAGCAGGCAGATCTGCCTCCGGAGCAATAAATCACAGTACCATTAGCAGCATCTGTGACTGCCACCTGTGGAATTATAGCTCTTCATATCACCTTCCGCTGGCTGCCGGCATCTCAGAATATCATCACTACCTCAGAACGAAGGTAGTCAACCTCTTGATGCTTCAGTTTCCTCAACTATAAAATGAGAATGATAATGGTACCTCCGAAGATGAGAATGGTCCTATGGATGCAGTGAGGTAACACACGAAGCCCTTGGTGTGAGCCATTGCCATTATTTTCTCCTGAGAGTGTTGTATGGAGGGAGCCCAAGGCTTCTGGAAGAACACTGGGAGAGGCCCACCATTTGTCCTTCCCCACATCTGTGACCTGCTCACCCTTGCCCTCATTCCCGGATGTAACAAGCAGCAGAAACCCTGGAATCTGTCTCTCGCACCCTGGACCGTGCATTGAACTCACCTACAGAACCCTCTGGATGGCAGGCACCCAGTGCCCACACCCACCCCCAGACGAGCAGGATCTGCACCCAGGGCTGAGGCTCGACTAGGAGCATTTTTTCCAAAGCCCTTCAGGGTAGTCTACTGTGGAAACAGCTCAAAACCATGCCCGCAAAAGGAAATGGGGCTGTGTGCTGCTCTCGGGGGACAGCAAGGAAGGAGTGGGAAACTCAGAGACCACACCCTGCTCTGCAGCCGGGATGAAAACGAACAGAAGCCCAGGCGTGGAGACGAGATGAGCAGCCTCAGGGAAGAAGAGGAATGGGAGCCTACAGTAAGAAAGGGCCACCGTGGAGCCACCAGGGCCAGAGCCCTGCTCCAGGCCCTGTCAGGCCGAGGGCCTAGGAAGTTTTTCTGCAGAAGGAACTGAGACATATGGGGGCGAAGGGAAGAGGGGAATGTGCTCACAACCTCTTTCCGTGTCCTCCGATGGTAGAGCCTGACAGGTTGTTAACACCTTGCAAGGAACACGAAAGACAGTCTGTTCCTTCTCCTACACACACACACACACACACACACACACACACCCATCCACCCACTCACATGCTCACACCCAGATTCCACCTCCACCCAACCCAGCAGAAAGTTCCAACTCCAATCCATGCAAATATCTGGCAGCCAGAGCAGAACAGCATGTGCTGGGGGGGGGGAGGGTCAGATCCCAGATTCCCAAGGGTGCTGCCTTCTGCTTTAATGGGAGACTGCGGCAAGCCCTCAACTCAGCAGGGGTGTGATAATTATGTTTTCACATGTCAAGAAAGGAAACACAGGCAGAGAGGAGGAAAGTGACTTGCTGTCGGTGACATAGAGAACAGTGGTAGAGGCAGGACTCCAAGTCCGGTGCTCCTTTTCCCACACTCACCTGCAGACTTCGGCTGCAACCCCTAATCTGCCAGTCCCGGGTACCTGACCTACTTCCCACCATGGCCCCGTGTTCCTGACAGGGTCTCTTGAGTCACCCAGTGGAGGTCTTGAGTGTGCTAAGCTGAGGGAATCTCAAATAAACTTCCGGCTCTGAGTCTGAATCAAGAGCGGACGTGTGGGACATTTGGGACTTGGCACTCGTGTTGCCTCCCACCCACCCCAATCTTTTGTTCTGGCATGTATTTTGGCCAGGTGAGGTTTTCCTCTCTGCCCTCCCCGCACCACCCCAAAGTGGAGACTATGTCTTTAAGAAAGGACGAGTCAGAGCCGCGGGGATCAGTTTCAAGCAGCCCTCAGAAGGCGAATCTGGATTGAGTTTAGGAAGAAAAAAGAAGGGGTTAGCTTTGGTCCTGCCTCCTTTCCTTTCTCTCCTTTGCTCGTCCCTCCTCCGGCCTTAGTCTGGAAACACTGTTAACTTGGCCAGGAGGTTACGGAGCCCAGGGCTTTTCCCAGCAGCCTTGTCCTCTCACCTTGTCCCTCCTCCAGCTCCCAAGCACGCGATCTGGAGGACTGCTGGGCAAGTTGCTGGAATGACTAGGTACGTGGTCGGGACATTTTAACCTTCGCCCTGTCAGTAAGGTCTGGGGAGTCCAAGACGGACCTGGTGGGAAATGGGAGGGGGACACCCAGGATATCTAAGAACCTTGGTAACCGAGGCAGGGAGAAGATGGATGGGTTTGGGCCATACTCCTCTCGGTGACTCCACTAGGGGCTCTCTGTTCAGGTGTCTGTAGGCTCAGAGAGAGGCTTGGTCCGAGCGCCTGACCCCCCACCATGCCTGTGAGTTGCCTACTCAACCGCTGATGGGTGGGAGTTTGGGACTGGGGAGTGTTGGGTTTGCTAGGAACAGATGCCAGAGGGGTGCTGGGAACCCCATGAGAAAGGCAGATGGGACTGTCCAAACCCAGCCATCTGTCTGTCCATGAACCTCTGGTGGCATGTAACCTCTCAGAGGAGGTCAGTGGGATTCGGTCTGCTCAAGTTGCATTTGCAAGGGGTCAGGAGCCATGCACGGTCTCCCTGGGCTTGTTTTCAACTTTCTGGGATGCCTACAAGCAAGGTTCCTAATTTTTAAGGACTCAGTTTACACTTCAGAGAAAGGGACCTAATGATACTTAGTTGAAAGCTGGAAACCCAAAGAAGGGGTAGAGAAAGCCATCTGGGCGGGTTAGATAGAGATTTCTGTGAGCGCCGGAGTGTTTTCCCTGCATATTTTAGGATTCATCCATGCATTTATTTATATATGTATTCAACACACATCTGTTAAATGCCTATTGGCACCCATCGCTGGTGTGGGGAAACCAGCAACCCAACATGGCAGCAGATCCTCCCACCTGACCTCCTTTTCCAGGTCTCCATTCCTCCCTTCCCTCGCCCACATCCCAGCCCATTTGAGAGGGGGAAGAGGCGCCAGCTTCTGGAGCACTCAGGTGACCTGATGAGGGCATGATAAGTGCTGACGTTGTTGGCAGTAGAGTGGGTACTTCTCACCTGACAACAGTCCCTATTGAAAGAGACTTGGGAAGGACTTCGAAGGTCAGGAACCAGCAGGGATGCAGAAGGTTATCCTAGCCCCTCCCAGGCAGGAGGGGACAAGCCAGGCCTATCTTAGGACATTAGGGATAGAGCTGGGCCCCTGGTTGGGCCTTCAGCATCAAGTGTGGTCCAAGCAGTGGTTGGCTTTGCCAAGAGCATCTGAGGACTGTTCTTTGGGACCGTCAGTGAGTTGTCATAACTTGGGCCACAGGCATGCTGGGATGTCAGCCACCTAGGCTCTGGAGGAAGGGGTGGGGTTGGGAATACTGGGTCTTGGGTGGTCATTTGGGTGTGGAGGGCTTAGGCATGGCATATGCAGGCTCGCACGCGCGCGTGCATGTGTGTGTGTGTGTGTGTGTGCGTATCTGTGTGTGTTATAGAAAGTAGCCCCTATGGAAAAAAAAAAAGCCTGGCAAAAACCAAGTGGGAAATACAACCCCATCCTAGTAGGCTTGGGATTCAGGCCTGGACTCATAACTGGCAGCTTGCACAAGGGCCAATGAAAACAGCGAAGGAGCCCTGAAACCAAAGCCAGGACCTGCTCACCCTGCCTGGGAGGGGGCTGAGTGGATGGGTGAGCTTCGAGACTCTAGTGGAGGGGAGTTGAGTGGGACTGCCAGGAGCTACCACCACCCTACTTACAAACAAAGCCTCGCACGGTTATCTGTCTACACTGCACCCTGGGAACTTGGGGCTTGAGCTGGGCTTAGCTGAAAGGGGGTTTCTGAGCCTGGAGGAGAGACGGGGAATAGACTGTGTGATTTCTCCAGGCTGTGATGTTGACACTCTGCAAACGTACCCTCGTTCACCCTTCTAATCCCATCGAGGCTGCTCCTGCGTCCCCATGAAGGGCTGGCACAGAGCCAGACCTCCTGTTCCTGCAGGTGCCCTGTCACGTGTCCTGCCCACTTCCTGGATCACAGGCTCTGCCTGCAAGCTCCCATCATTCCTTCCCAGAATAAAGCAGCTGCCCCAAACAAGTTGTTCCTCTGGGTTGCTGGGGGAGGGGGTGGGACAGGGAAAGCTCAGTTTTGAGCTTTTTGTGTTAGAAAAGTTAAATGCCAGCCAGGATTCTGGAGATCGAATAGGGAGCTGGGCCTTCCCATCTAGGGTCACTTCATGGAAGAAACTCGGGAAAGGTGGTTTCCTCTCCCTGGTGAGGGTGCATTTCTTGAGAAATGCCTAGCTTCCTCTCCATTTTCTCTACAAGTCTGATCATCTGAGGAGAGCAGGTTTTGTGTACTATATTCTGTTAAAGTGGAAGAAACGTCCCCTGAAATGTAAAGCTGAGGGATTCCAGTAAAAAGATCCAAGCGAATGAGGCTTCTCTGCCCAAGTATGGGAAAATATCCATCCATCTCTCCACTTAATTAGAAAAATGATCTGCCGAGTAGTGAGTCAGGCTGCCCGACAGTAAACAGCACCATCTCTAGCCACAGAGCCAGGAATAACGTAGGTGAGAGATGACAGCAGCAGTGACAGAGAAAAGACGCAGAGGGATTTGGATGCCTGATGCCAGACGCGTTTGGACCACCTTTGCCTCCCCCCCCCCCCCACGTAATAGATAATGCACTGAGCAGAGCTGAGCCATCTCTGACGCAGATTGGTATGGCGGGGGCTCGTCACGCATCTTGATAAGTGGGGTCTCTGCGGGGGGCATCCAGGATCGATCCACAGCTCTTTGCATAGTCCGGGAGTTCATTTTTATTGAGGGAAACATATATACCGTAAATTGCATAAAGCATGCTAGTAAACATACAGATCAATGAATTTTTTCATGTGTCTACATCTGTGTATAACCACCACCCAGCTCAAGGTATAGAATGTTTGAGGCACCACAGAAGGCTCACTTTTGCCCCTCCCTCTCGGGGCTTCTTTATTTACATGGACCAAAGTGCTGCCACCCAATGTTTGTCTTCAGGGTGTGCTGGTAAATGTTTAACAACATTTCTGGGGTGTGTGTGTGTGTGTGAGTGTGTGTGTGTGTGTTGGGGGTGGGGGAGGTGCTCTGCTTTGTAGCCTTTGCCAAGTTTAGTGGCATAAATATTCCCACCATGGCTGATTTCAAGCTACAAATGGTTTAACAACTGACTTGCAAAGTTCTGGCTCTGGTGAGGCAGGACAGGCTGGGGGTTACAATGGGGCATCAGAGAGAACCGGGTCGCCGTCCACCCAGCCCAGCCCAGTGAGTTGCAGATAAGGGTGCGCTCTTGAGTAGTCCCAGGTCCAGCCCCCTTAGCGAGGAGAAAATTATTCATAGGATGGAAAGTGATCTCTAATTTCTTTTGTTCCTGCACCAGACATCATTTTTGCCCCTACGTCTTGGCAAGCTCTAGGGTCATAAACACGAGTAAGCCGTGGTTCTGTCTCTCAAGGAGTTACTGTAACATAAGGCTTGGAGGGAGAGGCAGACGTGGAAATATAAATGCAATTGAGGGTTCTAGGGGCTGGGACAGGACATTACATAGGACTTATTGAGGGCTAGAGAGCGCTCATTTCTGCCTTGGAATCTAAAATGCATTTCCTTTTCATTACGAAGTTTTAAAATTTTAATTCCAGTATTTACTTTGGGAAGTGCCTGGAGGTTGAAGAAAAGAGCATCAGGCTCATACTCGCCTGTCTTGGATCCTGATTCCACACCTTCTGTGCTGTGTGATCTTGGGCAAGTCCCTTCACCTCTCTAAGCCTTGGGACCCTCATCTGTACAATGGGGGTAATACTAGTAGTACGTGACTTACATAGCTATTTTGAAGATTAAATGAGATAATCCATACATAGCGTTTAGCACGCATAAGCACTTTCTAATTATTAGCTCCAATCAGGAATTATTAGCTACTAACTCGGACAAACCCAGGACCTAAGTCTGATTGTCTTCATCATGAAATAAGAATAACAGGGGCACCTGGGTGGTTCAGTGAGTTAAGTGTCTGCCTTCAGCTCAGGTCATGACTGGGGGGAGCTGGAATTGAGCCGCACATCTGACTCCCTGCACAGTGGAAAGTCTGCTTCTACCCCTCCCCCTGCTCCTTTTCTCTCTCTTTCTCTCTCTCATAAATAAATAAAAAATCTTTTTTAAAAAAAGAGATGCCAACCTTGCCAGGGTTGTCTTGAGAAGTAAATATGGTCATGTATGTGAACTGACTGGCCCAGAGCACGTTCTCAGCAAATACTAGGTTTCCTCCCTTCCCTGCTTCCCCATATAGTGACTTACGACCTCTCCTGAAAAAGCCCAGCTCGGACATCTTAGGAAATAAATACATCAAATACATAAACCAACCTGATTACAAAAAAAAAAAGAAAGAAAGAAAGAAAGAAAGAAAGAAAAGAAAAGAAAAACTCTTTATTTTGAAAGAATTACAGATTCAGAGGAAGTTGAAAAAAAAAATGTACAAAGGGGTCCATGATCCTTCACCCAGTGTTCCCCAATGTTGACATCTCAATTAGAGAGTATCAAAACCAGGAGATTGATCTTGGTACAACCCACACAGCTGCTTCGGATTTCACCAGTGTTACACGCACTCAGTATTTGAGTATGTGTATGTGTCATGCGTATGCAATTTTATCACAGGTAGATTTGGGTGCCCATCCCCACAGTCGAGATGCGAACTCTTGGCTCACTGCAAAGACCTTCCTGGTGCTACCTCTTGGCATTCACACCCACCCACTACCACTCCCCACCCCCACCCCTGTAGCTAGACCCCAGCAACCAAGAGGCTATTTTTTCAAGAGTACATATTGTTTTTGTTATTTCAGTAATGTTATATGGAGGAATTCATATCCTATGTAACCTTTCGGTACTGGCTTTTCTCATTGAGCAGAGTTTTCTTGAGATCCTTGCAAGCTTTTTTTTTAAAAGATTTTATTTATTTATTTGAGAGCGAAGGTGAGTGAGAGCAAGGGCACAAGTGGTGGGTGGAGTGGCAGAAGGAGAGGGAGCAGCAGACTCCCCACTGAGCAGGGAGCCCAACATGGGGTTCCATTCCAGGGCTCTGGCATCATGACCTGAGCCAAAGGCAGATGCTTAACCGACTGAGCCACCCAGGCGCCCCAAGATCCTTGCAAGTTGTTGCATCTATCAGTAGTTTACTCCTCCTTTTTGCTGAATAGTATTCCATGGTATGGATACATTACTAGTTCGTTTAACAATTCATCGGGTTTTTTGGTTTTTTTTTTTTTGAGATTTTATTTATTTATTTGACAGACAGAGATCACCAGTGGGCAGAGAGGCAGGCAGGGTTGGGGGGAGGAGCAGAGAGCCCGATGCGGGGCTCGATTCCCACTGAGCAGAGAGCCCGATGCGGGGCTTGATTCCAGGGCTCTGTGATCATGACCTCAGCGGAAGCCAGAGGCTTTACCCACTGAACCACCCAGGTGCCCCAACCCTTTATCTGTTGAAGGACCTCTGGGTTGTTTCCAGTTTGGGGATGTCAGGAGTAAAGCTGCTGTGAACATTTATGTAACAGATTTGTCTGTGAACGTAAGTTTTCATTTGTCCGGGATAAATGCCTGAGAGTGCAATTGCCAAGTTGTATGGTAATCGCATGCTTAATTTTTTAAGAAATTGTCAAACTCTTTTCCAGAGTGACCATATCATTTCACATTCCCACCAGCAATGCATGAGTGATCCTGTTTCTCAGCAACCTCACCAGCATTTGGTGTCGTCGCTATGGATTGTTTTTCTTTCTCTTTTCTTTTCTCTTTCTCTACATTTAGCTATTCTGATGGGTGTGGTGATACTGCACTGTGGTTTTAACTTACATTTCCCTAATGGCTACTGATGTGGACCATCTTTTCATGTGCTTATTTGCCAACTGTACATCCTCCTCAGTGAAATGTCTGTTCATGGCCTTTGTTTTCTAACTGGATTGCTTGTTTTTTACTGTTGAATTTTGAAAGCGCTTTATGTATTCTAGTTACTAGTCCTTTTTGATTATGTGCTTTGCAAATACTTTCCAACACTCTGCAGTTTGTGTTTTCATGGGCTTTTGCCCAGAAAAACGTTTTACCTTTAATGAGGTTGAGTTTATCAGTTTTTCCTTTTATGGCTTGTCCTTCCAGCAGCAAATCCAAGAACTCTTTGTCTCCCCTTGGATCTTCTCTAACCCATTTTGAGTTAATTCATTCTTTTGTAAGGTGTGAGATTTAGGCTGAGGCGTTTTGTTTTTTTATTTGTTTGGGTTTTGTTTTGTTTTGTTTGGAGCTGTTTTGTTTTGTTTTGTTTTTGTTTTGTTTTGTTTGTTTTGTTTTGCCTGTGGGTGTCAATTACTTCAGTACCGTTTGTTGAAAGGTCTGTCCTTCCTCCATTGAATTACTTCTGCACCTTTGTCAAAATCAGTCAGGTGTAGTTTGTGAGTCTATTTCTGGGTTCTCTATTTTGTGCCATTGATTTGTATACTGACCTCATAAATGAATTGGGAGAGTGTTCCCTCCTTTTATATTTTCTGTAAAAGGCTGTGTAAAATTGGTATTAATTTTTCTTTAAGTGTTTGGTAGAATTCTCTAGTGAAACCACCTTGGCCTGGAGACTTGTTTTTTGGAAGCTTTTCAAATTTTGAATTCAGTTTTTTAAATCATAGGACTATTCAGATGATCCATTTCTTAACGGGCTTTGGTTGTTTGTGGTTTTGAGATATTGGTCCATTTCTTCTAGGTTGTTGAATTTATGAGTGTAAAGTTGCTCATAATATTTTCTTATTCTCTCTTTTTAGGGTTTCAGGATTTGTACTGATATCCCTGTTTTATTTGTAATATTGGTGATTTGTATCTTCTCTCTTTTTGACCTTTGTTCATCTTGCTTGAGGTTTATCAGTTCTGTTGATTTTTTTGAGAGCCAGCTTTTTGTTTCATTGATTTTGCTCAGTTGCATTTTTCATTTTCAGTTTTATTGATTTCTGCTCTTATCTTTATTCTTTCCTTAGTCTTCTTGCTTTGGGTCTATTTTTCTCTGCTTCTTTTTCTTGGGGAAGGAACTTCCAAATTATGGATCTAAGGCCTTTCCCCTTTTCTGATATATGCATTTAGTGCCATATGTTTCCCTCTGAGCACTGTTTTAGATCCCACAAGTTTTGATATGTTGTATTTTAATTTTTATGCAGTTCGGTGTATTTTAAATTTTTCTTTGAGACTTCCTTTTTGACCCATGATTGTTTAGAAGTGTGTGGTTTAATTTCCATGTGTTTGGAGATGTTCCTGCTGTCTTTTTTTAATTGATTTTTTTATTGATTTTTAGTTCGATTGCATTGTAGTCAGAGAATACACTCAATATGCTTTCAAATATTTTTAACATATCGAGGTTTGTCTATAGTTGAGGATACAGTTTACCTTAATGAATGTTCCATGAATGCTTGAGAAAAATATGTTCTCTGCTCTTGCTGGGTTGAGTGTTCTATGTATGTCAGTTAGAGCCTATGGGTTGACTATGTTGTTGAGTCCTTCTGATTTTCTGTCTAGTAGGTCTATCATTTATTGCAAGTGGAATATGTAGGTCCCCAGCTATAACTGTAGATTCACCTATGTCTACTTTCAGCTCTGTTAGCTTTTACTTCTTGTATTTTGCAGCTCTGTTGTTTGTTATATCCACATTTAGGATTGCTGTCTTCCTGGTGGATTTATCCTTTCATCATATGTAATTTCTCTTTTTCCTTGTAATTTTCTTTATTTTTTTTAAAGATTTTATTTATTTATCAGAGAGAGAGAGGGGGAGAGAGCGAGCACAGGCAGACAGAATAGCAGGCAGAGGCAGAGGGAGAAGCAGGCTCCCCGCTGAGCAAGGAGCCCGATGCGGGACTCGATCCCAGGACGCTGGGATCATGACCTGAGCCGAAGGCAGCTGCTCAACCAACTGAGCCACCCAGGCGTCCCTAATTTTCTTTATTTTAAAGTCTCCTTTATCTGGTATCAGTACAGGCTCTGTTGCTTTTTAAAATTAATGTTTGCATGGCATACCTCTTCCATCTTCTTACTTTCAGCCTACTTATATTGTTACATTAGAAGTGAGTCTCTCGTGGACAACATATGGTTGGGTTGTGTTTTCTAGTACACTCTGCTAATCTCTTTCAGTTTTGATATATAGATCATTTATATTTAGTGTGCTTATTGGTATGTTAGGGCTTAAGTTTGCTGCTTTAATTTTTTAAAGGTTGTGGGTTTTCTTATTTTTAAAAATTTATTTATTTATTTATTTGAGAGAGAGAGCATGAGCACAAGTTGAGGGAGAGGGAAAGAGAGAAGAGAGAACCTCAAGCAGCATAGGACACATATTTTCAGATGCCCGGTAGGAGAGTGGGGCCTGGGAGCTGGGAGCTAATCACATTTCCTGTCCTTGGGCAAGTCACTTCACCTGTCTGAGCCTCAAGTGCCAGGGTCATATGAAGGTGTAGATGCTTTATGGCCTGTGAGAGATCTATGATAGACCCCCAGTCTCATACCTACTGCAGAAGGTCATCATAAAGGAGCGTGCACAAAAGGGTGATGCAGGGGCAGCCTGGGGCCCTTTGTTGTCCTGAGTTTTCAAAATTATAAAGTCTTTCAAACATGTAGCAAAGTAGAGAGAAAAATTTCACAATCTTAACATTGTGCCACAGATTTGCGTTCAGGTTTTTGCTAAGAAACAGCTCATTATGATCTAGCTGTGAGCTCCATCCCATCCTGGCCTAGAAGAAGCCAGAGTCTCTGTTTCTAATTCCCATGCACATATTTATACTTTCACCACATACATATGTGTCCATAAACCATGTATATTATTTTGCGTGTTTTTGAATTTTATATAATTGGCATCATGTTGCCCACACATTCTTCTTTTTGCTCTTGAGGTTTATCCATGCTGATACACAAGTTGTGATTTATTCATTTTATTGCTGTATACTATTCCACATAATGGCCGGACCACCATTTATTCATCCATTCACCGGTTGTTAAACATTTAGATTTCTTGTCATTTTTCACTTTTTTATGAACAGTGCATCTCTGAGATAGCTTTCGAAGCATTCAAGAAAGCCTACAGCTTCGATTTCAGTCCAGTTCCATGGCAGGTGCACTTCCAATCAATAATCCCTGTGTGGTGTCTGTGGGAAATCTCAGGAAGCTTGGTGAACCGCAGTCTGGCCCTCTTTGATTAGGTGGGAGCTGGTTGCATGAGGTCAGCTGGGTCCTGTGTGAAGTCGTTGTGGGTATTCAGAACCCAGTCAGAAGCACCACCCCCAGAACATTTTGGACCCACACATGTGTCTTCTGCACCCATTGTCAATCCTTTGGCTTCCTCTCATTAGGATCCTAGTAAAATTCCTCCTGTCGCCATCACTTTCATGCCCATCCCCCTTCACTGTGCAACATGCTCCATGCCCCTCCCTCTGCCATTCTTCCTTTGTTAGCCTACAGTCCTATGGCCCCAGGAAAGGGAAAGAACTCTAATATTTATTGAGCATCTGCTCTGTACAGTAATACAAAGTGGTTTTATTTATTAATTTTTAAAAAGATTTTATTATTTATTTATTTATTTGGGAGAGAGAGGGTGAGAGAGAGCAAGAGAATGAGAGGGAAGAAGGTCAGAGGGAGAAGTAGACTCTCCACAGAGCTGGGAGCCTGATGCAGGACTCAGTCTCGGGACTCCGGGATCATGACCTGAGCTGAAGGCAGTCGCTTAACTGACTGAGCCACCCAGGCACCCGGGGAAGTGCTTTTAGATGACCCACCCAGCCTTCCAAGCAGTTGTTTCTGTTTCCCTTACATGGATGAGGAAACCACAACCCCAAAGTGGTTTAAGAGAGTACAGCGATCATACCTATGGGCGAGCGTTGTGGGCACTATGGGATGGGGGCTGGGGTGGGACAGCGCTCAGCCGTGCCTGTGAGCAGCCTCTGATGGAGGGACTAGGCTTAGCTCTCTTTGGAGATTTTGCTGAGCATCCTGGAGTGGGCTTCTTCCTTTTAGGGGATGCGCTCTAATCTTCACTTGAGAGGGTATCTCAAGGAATCAGAGCTGGATAGGAACACAGATCCTACCTACGGAATTCCATGTTTCACTGAACATACCCGCTCATGCTCTCACATATACACACGTTCACACATGTGCACACACACACACACTCACTCTTGCTAACCCAGACTAACAAAGGGCCCAAGCAAATGTATTAACTGACTGCAGCATGTCACTTGGTCCAGAAGCACCTCATTTACCTTCTCATACTTATTTCGTTGAAATATTATGAGTGCCATTTTTTTCTGGTTTACTTTTTTAAAGATTTTATTTATTTATTCAAGAGTAAGTGCATGGATGAGAGAGAAAGAGAGCATGAGCAAGGGGGAGAGGCGGTTAGAGAGGGACAAGCAGCAGATTCCCCGCAAAGTAAGAAGCCCAAAGCGGGGCTTGATCCCAGAAACCCAGGACCATGACCTGAGCCAAAGGCAGACGCTTCACCGACTGAGCCCCCCAGGTGCCCCCTTTTTTTTTCTGGTTTAGACACTGAGCCTCTGAGAGTTCAAGTCACCTGCCCAGGGTCCCAGAGCATGGATGTGCTGGAGCCAAAATTCTAAACTAGAGTGATGTAGAGGGGCGGGCAGCAGAGCATTCAGACCCCAAATGAAGAGCAAGTGTCCTGCTCCTTGGCCAGACGGACTCAAATCTTTTAGCCCGGGAGCACCTGGAGTGTGCTGGGCTCTGCACCAAGCCCTCGGTGCCATATGAGACTGACTTCACATAGCTGTCACTTCAGGGCAATCAGAACTGCTCTGGTGCCACCCAACTTACCCCTGGTCCCATCAAGGGACAGTCATTATACTGAGTGAACGTTTTACAACTCTCTTTTTATCTCTTGGGCCAGTCGTCATTTATTTAGCAAGACTGAGCATTTCCTCTATGCCAGACCCAAACTCGGAGCTGGTGATTCAAGAAGGAAAACCCAGTCCCCACCCTTGAGGGACACATGGTTCAGCAGTGGAAACAGACATGGAGACATATAATTATAAGCCATTGGGCACATGCCAGTGAGGGATCACTGGGCTGGATGCAGCGAGAATCTAGAGGAGGAAATCCCCAGCTCTGCTTACATGAGGCTTCACAGGGAAGATGAAGCTTCAGTTGGATCTTAAAGGATGGGTAATCATTTCTAGGTAGGCTGTGGATGGCATAACCCACAGAGGGTAAGATGAAGGCGAACATGAAGGTGTGTTTTGGAAATAGGAAATAGCTGGATGTAGATCAGGGATTTCAATTGAAAATGCTGAGAGGGCCTGGGAGGTTACTATAAGTGAGGGAAGCAGGCCACATAGCCTGAAACTCCGTAAGGAGATGTGTGGGGTGTGGGAAATGGGACAGTTTGCACCCCATCTATGGGGACAGTGGCTTCTAAGCCATGCCTTTCAGTCTCATCTAGAATTACTGACCCGGCTTGCTATGTTTTCCCATTTTTCAAGATGCCAGAAATTCAGATTTGGTTTCAGTATAAAATAGTATCTCTTTAGGGGTGCATGGGCAGCTCAGTTGGCTAAGCATCCGACTCTGGGTTTTGGCTCAGGTCATGATCTCAGGGTCGTGGGATTCAGCCCCGTGTTGGGCTCTGCACTCCAGGTGGAGTCTGCTTGAGATTCTCTCTCCTTCTCCCTCTGCCCTCCCCCCAGCTTGCGCATGTTCTCTCTCTCTCAAATTTATTTATTTATTTGTGGAGGGGCACAAGTGGGGGAGTGGCAGGCTGAAGGAGAAGCAGATTCCCCGCTGAGCAAGGAGCCTGATACAGGACTTGATTCCGGGACCCTGGGATCATGACCTGAACTGAAGGCAGACGCTTAACTGACCGAGCCACCCAGGTGTCCCCCAAATAAATAAATAAATCTTTAAAAATAATAAAATACTGTTATTTTTCAACAGTGTGACAATGATTTTAAATTTGTGACCTACAGCATCCTGGCTTGTCTCCCCGCCACTCCTTTGTGGCCTCTGGCCTCTGGAATGGCTGTAACCTGAAGAGCGGAGGGAGCAAGAAAGAAACGCTGGGGCCAGATGCCCTGACCTTCCCTTCCACCAGGGGCCCAACTCCTGGGTGATGCAGAAATATATCCACCTGACTTTCAGAATCCTCTTTAAAGCAGAAGCCAGCACAAAGCGGTCCCAGGGCACTGGAGAAGAAAACAGCGGGGGCAGGATCTCATGTCACCTCCCTTCTTCCCTTTCTGGGCTGAAACATTTCCCGTCTGGCTTATGTGTGTGTCCGATTCTGGCCCTCAGCTCTGGATTCTCAGCAGGCTAGTGGTGGGAATGGGATGAAAAAACAAAAGGAGTACAAGAAGGGCGAGGCGAGGACGGTCTCTCAGAAGCTGCCCACGCATGATGCTGCTTGTCTTCTCTTTGTGCCTCTCCCCTCAGCTCTGGGCTTTTCCCCACGAGGCCTGCCAGCCCTGACAGAAACCAGATCCCAAGCGCTTTCTTTCGGGTAAGAGGGCGTAGACTGGCCTGGGGCGGAGCCTGACGGACTTCCGAGGCCCTGCTTGAAGACAGAGGCCTTGCAGGCGTAGTGGCTAAAGCCACCCCTTCAGCCCCTGCCCCTGTGCCTTCTGCTCTCGCCTCCAAGCTCTCGGGTCCCCAGTCCCTGTGATTTCAGCAGGAAAACATCTAGAGTGTGTTCAAACCACACGGTCTGGCAGAGCGAGCTGGTCGTTTGAAACAAAAGCCTGAAGCTTCACTGGCTAGGCTCCAAGCCCATGTGGGGAGGCCGTGGCAGGCAGCCCAGGCTGCTGCTTCCATGGGAGGCTGGGGGCTCCAGTTCCCCGCCAGTAGGGGTGCAGGGGAGGACGGTCACCAGCTGACTTCCTGGCCTCACTCTTCTCCATGCCCTCCTCTGCCCCTCACCAACTTCCTGAGAGTGGGGCTCAGTCGCTCTGTTTTCTTTCTGTATGTGAGTCAGTCCTCACTCCCGACAGTTCTTCAGGCCGGTAGGGACCTGGAGTGTGAGGGCCAGGTTGGGGCAGGGTGTCCTGGAGCCAGCAGGGTTAGGAACTAGAGCACACCTCTTTGAGAGCAGTAGTGGGAGGAGCTGGGTGGGGAGGATTGAAGGGGCCGAAACTTGGGAAGAGGCTGAACCTCCAAGCGGAGCAGAGTGTCCGACCCAGACGGTCCCTGAGCGAAAAGGAGGAGCTATGAGAACCCGTGGAGTGAACAGGGAGCCTGGGGCCTAGGTGGAAGTTGTGGACCTTCTGGGAGCCCAGTGCATTGCAGGTGCTATATGGAGTGCACGGATGGGTGAATGAAGCAGGTGTAGACATGTAATGCAGGCCTGTCACAGACCCCCATGGGGGGGCTTCTGGTCGGAACTCTTAGCTTACCCTCTCCGTCCATGAATATACTCTGTTCCAGGCCTGGGCTACGTATGCAGAGTTGGGGGCATGGGAGAGAGGAGAGCTGGGCTTCTTGCAACCACCGGGGTGCCCACAGTTGACCTGCGGGAGATGGGTGATGCACACATGCAACCACAACAGACGTTTCCCTACCGCAGTAGTTCTCGATGCCAACAGACCGAACACCTCCTTATTGCTAGCCAACTCACTGTCACTTTTACTTGCTCTGCTAAAATGAACTTCCTAGGGGCGCCTGGGTGGCTTAGGGGGTTAAGCCTCTGCCTTTGGCTCAGGTCATGATCCCAGGGTCCTGGGATCAAGTCCTGCATTGGGCTCTCTGCTCAGCGGGGAGCCTGCTTCCTCCTCTCTCTCTCTGCCTGCCTCTCTACCTACTTGTGATCTCTTTCTCTATAAAATAAATAAATAAAATCTTAAAAAAAAATAAAATGAACTTCCTAGAAAATAACCCCCTCCTACACACACCCCTACTACTGTCCTACTATGACACCCCAAAGGCCCTCCTGGGGGCCTCTGCACATTTAACCAGGTTACGTTTTGTGCATGAATATCAATCATGTCCCAAGTGTTTTAATGATATTAATAGACGCCATTCATTGAGAATGATCTCTGTTACAGGGTAATCGGTACATGTTATCGTGTTGTCAACCCTGTGCTGACTCAGTGGGGCAGACAGTGTTACTGGCCCCCATTTTACACCTGAGGTCACTGGGCAATGAGAAGTTTCCTTGGGAAATTGCCCGAAGTCACCCAGGAAGTGGCAAGGCTGGGATTTGACTCTAGGCATCCGGGCCTCAAGGCTATGCTCTTTCTGTGCTCCCTCAGAAGCAACTTCTTCAACATGCCATGCCCGTTTCAGCATGCTTTCCCCTCTGGCTGTCCCTTTTGTCAGAGGCTGCTAGGTGTCAGACTCCCTGAGGCCCCCTTCTTGACCAGTGTGGTCTCCCTGCCTCTTGGGACACACACAGTCGATGATTTTTACAAAGGTTGACTCCATCTCATCTGGGGCCTGTATTCCCAAGCCCTCATCCTTCCACACTTCAGGCCAATGGAACCCCAGGTTTTAGGTAGGATCTTTCCTATAAAGGAGTGAAGATCCTGCAAGCACAAAATAAACCGGCCAGACTGTGAGGAGACCGGGTTAGTCCTGCCCTTGAAGCTGAGTGCACATATTTGCCCTGCCAAGACTTACGGGGCCTGCCTGCCCTGATGTCACTCACTCCTTGTGTGGTGACGGGGATACAGAGATGAATGAGGCTGAGGCAGTGTCCACTTAAGGAGCTATCAGGTGAACTGGGAGGGATACAGGGAGGACACAGGGAGTTCTGGGGGAGCATGGCCAATCCTGTGGTCGTGGAAGGAGGAGGTGTGGAGCTGAGGGGACACAGGCCAATCTTTGGCCCAACAGACTGGCACTCCAGGCAGGGCTTCTGGAACAGTGCAGGAAGCGAGTGCAAATCAAGAGTCCAGATAATTGGAAGCAGGTGTCCTCAGCCTACATGGTCGCAATGGAGGACAGTGTGACTTTCTGGGTTCTCACTCACACACTTGGGGCTCATCTGACACAACCAGAGACCAGCTTTTAGGGAAGCCGCATGACTTCAGATTCCTGCTAGTTTGGGAGCGCTTCCTTAGGCGAGGGGAAGGGAAGGTGCTGCTCCCAGAACAAGAACTCAAGCTCCTGGCAACATGAACATCAACCTGCAGCCTTGTCAGGGTGTCCCTCCCACTCACCCCTTGGCATTGTTTGGGGCCCCACGGACCTCGAGGGACTGCATAAAGAGAGCGGCTCGTGGAAATTTCCTAAATGACATGGCCTTGGCTGCAGAACATTCTGGAAGCTCCCATGTCGGGTACGGGGCCTTTGGGGTCCAAGCTGCCACTGAGCAGCAGGGCCTGGGACAACTAAGATCCAGCAAGTTTCCCAGCTTCTAGCACACAGTAGGTGCTGAAATTCAAGCACGGCCCCGCCACGGCATGAGAAGCAGCCTGAGTACAGTGTCTAAGGGGTATGGGGAAAACTCAAGGCTGGTCTGGTACGGATGGCACCATCTGGGAAATGCAGGGAGCAGGGTGCACTAGCGGTCCTTGGTGTCTAGTGGGACTCGAGTTGCCCATCCTACAGGCCTGTGAAGGCCAGGGAGTTTATGCAGAGATCCAGCGTGAAGGGAAGAGAGGGCCTGGCAGGAGCTGGACCTGCCAGCTGGCTCCCCTGCAGCCAGCTGAGCCTCAGAACTAGAGGCCATGTCCCTTGTGGGGTAGGGCTGTTGGAGAGACCAAGGACAGTGGCCCCATGCATGATGGACGGTGAGGAAAACCAGCCCCTCCTGGTGGGGTGCAGTGGCAATGGTGGGGAGTGGGAGGGGGGCCCTCAAGGCCTCTGGGGCTCAGCTCATGCCCAGTCTCCGATGCAGTGCCCAGGGCAGCACACGTTCTTTGCGGTGTCCTCTCAGACCGCTCGCCTAGAGTGCCCTATCAGGCTGGGTTCCCACAAATTCTAAAGCAGGCCAGGTTGAGCGGGCAGAATGTCTTTGACCATCCTTGCTGATTGAGACAGGCCTCGGACTGGCAGGGATTGACCTGTAAATAGCTTGCTCTTTCCTTGGGGGTTTAAGATGACTGTATGTGTCCTTTCATAGTGTGTATAGACCACAATTTGCACTCAGGCAGACCTGGCAAACATGAAAGTCTGCTGAAAACTGCTTTTATTTTGGGTTTTTGTTTTGTTTTGTTTTGGGATGGCTGAGAACTTACCAGTGGTAAAGGCCTGAGTGGGAACTCCCCCAGTTTTCTCAAGGCCCCTCCGTGGACAGGTTTGAGCACCTAAACAAAGCTGCAGATCCTCCCCTCCCCAGGTCAGGGGGACAGTTTCACAGCCAAAGCCAATGAAAATCAAGGCTGCCTCCTGGAAACAGAGGGGCTCACTCCCCATTGGTCCTTGGATGTTGCTAAGCGCTTTCATTGGTCCATTTTCCCTAATTCCCTGGCCCTGCATTCCTAACCTTTTAAGGTTTGGAGTTTCTTTGCTCCTAGGCCTGCCCACAACCCCGTCTGCTAGGTAAAAGACAGAGGCTTCTACACAACACCAGGCAGGCTATCTTCCTGGAAGAGTACTGAATGGTCCTTGACCCTAAGAAGCCATCCCTAAGATTCGGACAGCAATAGGGCAGGCAGCTCCTTATACCTAGAAGAGGCTTTGCGCCAGGCCGAGTGTTGGAAATGGCGGAAAGCTTGTGCTTCCCAATTCCTACATCTTTAAACAAAGAGAAAAAGATGCCTGTGCCTCCCGAAGGCTGCTGTGAGAAAGAACTAATCAGAGTGATCACGATGCACTTTGCCAATATAAAAGTGAGCTGGCCGTGCTCATTACCACCAAGGAATCTGGCCCATTTCCTCCTCTTCCTGTGGTTACGAATGCAGAAAGCTTATTAAAGTTGAGAGCCTGGTGGCACTGATAAATGGGCTGTGCCATCTGGATTCCGGCTCCCAAATCCTGGGCTGAGGATTATGCTGTCTTCTCTGGGCACGTTCCAAGAACAGACCCTGCAGAAGGCACTCAGGACCCACCTTTGTCCTGTGTTCCTGCTTCTTAATGTCTTTACAGCGTTGGCAAAGCCCCTCTTGCTGGCTCAGAGCAAAATTCAGATGGAACAAACAAGCTCCCCTGAGTTAGGCCCTGGGTTAGTATCCCTTGTGCCTCTTTTTTCATCTAAACACCCCCCGCCACAAACAATGTTAACCAATCTGACATTGTTGTTATCACTGTCATCAGGTTGTACAGATGGGAAGACCAAGGTTCAGAGAGGTGAAGTGGCTTCTCCAAAGTCACACAGCTAATAAATAACGAGGCGGCCATGGGATGAAAGTCCCAGGTCTGTTGAAATCAAAATGCAGTGTGAGATACTCCCTTCCCTGTGTTTGAGTCTGTATTTCTCAGCAGGTATTGGCAGGTCCCGCGGGGAGGACAAGGGAGCTCGCCCTTCCATTTTGCAGAGACTTTGCTGATAAACTGTTCTGCCAAAGCCACCAACATCGGAGATGGTTCCCTGTTCCCCTTCTTGGGGCCTTCGCGTTTTCACCGGAACAATGGCTCTGGCTAGAAAATGAAGCATTTGGATGGTGGCATTTTAGGCAACAGCCACTGAATGACAGAGGAGACACTTTGGGGTCTTTCTCTTACTCTCTTTCTCTTTGCTCTCAAAGAGGATTCTTTGCCCACATTGAGCCTGGTCCTAACTGCAAACCTTTTTGGCTGAGTCGGTGTTTCTCCAAATTGGGTTCCATGGAGTTCCATGAGTGGGGATGAGAATCACTAGTGGATGTCTCCCAACCACTCTGAGGCCCGGTGTGCCGGGCAGGGTAAGGAGAAGGTGTGCCTTGAGTATTGGCACCACCAAGCCCCTGATCCTGGCTCCTGGTGCTGCCAGCCCTCGGGTTGCCCCGTCAGTTCAGAGGAAGAGAACAAGTCTAAATAGGAGAGAGAAGACGCGATGGGAAGCCAAGGGTTTCAAGAGGAAAGAGTAGCTGATTCTGCTTTGCAGAAGAGTACATGCTGACAGCTCCAGGGTCCAGCCTGGTGGCGGCCAGAGCCTTCTTCATGGGGCCTCCCTCCTGAAGCCAGCTCTCATCCCAGAGGGGTCCATCCTGGTCCTTGCTGTCCAGACTGGTTCTTTGCCCTTAATACTTCACCGCCTTTAACTGTGCCCTTCACAACCATGATGATAATCATCACATTCATTGTCATAATCAACAACATTTGGTGAGTGCCTACCCTCTGGCAAGCACAGAGCTAAACACTGTACGTGAATTAATGCACTCAGTCCTCACAACCCGACCGGGTCCGTGCTGTTTTCTCCCTGCATCCTGCAGATGAGGAAGTGGAGACACAAAGAGACGAAGTGACTCTCCCACCCTTGGATTCAGTGAAAGGTAGTTAGTTAATAGGATGGGATGGGATCCTGATCAGGGGTGGCAGGGATTGCCCTGAGGGGAAAAAAAGATGAAGGACCTGGCCTCCTGGGGAGAAGAGAGCTCGTGAAAGGCAGAGGCAGGTAACTTTGTTGGTGGGAGGGGCAGAGAGACGGGCCATCTGATGGGCACTACCTTCTCAGAATGAGGAGGCTGGATTCTCTTGCTTGACAAGGAGTGACATGATCCTCCTAGGGCCTTGGGGCAGTTGCTAATGTTCTGTCCCTGCTGTTTGCAGTGCAGATGTGCTGGTGGACCCCACAACTCCCTGGGGATGGAGATGGAGGAGGGCTTTCATTTCTCCTCCAGAATGATTGGAGAAATTCATCAGCATTTCCTTTAGCCAACACCAGGGGGTGCAACAGCTTGTTCCTGGCCTCTAGCTTCTTGGAATTTGCTTGACCTCTGTCAGGAGGATACAGAAGCATGTACCACGCTAACTGAGGCAGTCGACACGTTCCTGAGAATAGAATGGAGTCCTTGCACATAGGATGATATTCAGAATTCACCCTAGGACTGAGTTTTGTGTCTTGACTCAATAGACCTTCCTGCCTGCGGTGCAGGGTAAGGAGGCCTGGCAGGGGCTGCAAAGCACAGATAGCAGCCAAAGATAGTGGCAGTGCCCTCAGCAGGCTGCAGAATGATGGGAGACTATGAAGAACTTGGTTGTCAGGAATGCTAATCTGATGCGTACGGTTGTGCAAGTTGTGCACTGTGCCAGGGTGCCCTGTGAGTGGGGCCTGAAATCCAGCCTGAGCTTCAATAACCAAGCCCTATGCCCTGGGGCCACTTTCCCCCATTTCTCCCAGAGGCACTGCAGGTCTCCAAAGTGTCCATCCAGCAGGAGGAGGAGCCTTTCTCAAATTTGTGCAAAGGAGCCCTTCCTGAGCTAGTAGTGCCTGATAGGAGTGAGACCCCTCCGCTCTTCTTTATGCTCTCTGGGGTCTGTTTGGCTTTCACAAACACCATCCCCATAACTGTCCCTAGTCGTGCAGATTTTCAGTTATCGAGGGATGTTTTCTGCCCGAGCCTCCTGGCTCTTGACTCCTCCCGGAACTTCGCTTCTCTGTAGCTACATCATCCTTTCTTCTCCAGGACACCTCAGTCCCAGTCCCTGGGTTCCTGCTGTCGGCAGCAGTGTGAAGGCGCTAGGAACACTGCAAGAGTCTGCTTTGGCACATCTGAAATCTGGTCACTTGAGCAATCAAGATGCCAGAGAGCTGGGGGCGCTCGAGGCTCTTTCCTTCCACCCCAAGCCATTCACCATTTCCTTTCGCTCACTCAGCACAGAGTTACTGAGGATCTGTTATATGCCAGATACTCTAGGGGCTGGCGGCACAGCAGGGAACAAGACAGAACCCAACAGATCCTCCTGGAGCTCATGTTCCATTTCTAGTGAGATTGCCTTCCCTTTGATTTCATGTCCTTCTTTGTCACTCTGATGCCCTGAAAGACCTCCTCCTCTGCCACCACTGCTGCCACCGCCTCCACTCCTGGCCTCTGGCAAAGGCTGGATGTGCCACTCTGGCTCTGGTGCCTTGGACACCCTGCAGGGATGAGCTGTTTCTCATGTGGGTAACATATGTGTCAATTGTGCTCTCCCGAGTGCCTTTGCGTCCGGCCCGGCCAAAACTCAACATCATTTTTCTCCACCTTGGGTCGATTTGGTGTACTATTTATTTATTGTTTTCTTGCCTGAAAGCCGAGGGAGCTGGATCGGGGCAAGAGTGGCACTGAGCCCAGGCTCTGTAATGTGGGGTCATTTTTCCTAGGTTTTTTTTTTTTTTTTAAAGATTTTATTAACTTATTTGAGAGAGAGAGTGTGTGAGCTGGTAGGGAGAGGCAGAGGAAGAGGGAGAAGCAGACTCCCCTGCTGAGCGGGGAGCTAGACGTGGGATTCAATCCCTGGACCCTGAGATCATGACCCGCACCGAAGGCAGGCGCTTAACTGAATGAGCCACTCAGGCATCCCTCTCCTGTTGTTGTTGTTGTTGTTATAGCTGTGGTATCCTTCAGTGTGGATCTGTGGGATTCTAATTGCTGGATGTGGTAATGGCCAGGCCTCTCTCTTGCATCCCTCACCTCTCCCTTTCTCCTCTTTTTCTTTTTTTTTTTTAAATATTTTATTTATTTATTTGAGAGAGAGCATGAGCGAAGAGAAGGTCAGAGGGAGAAACAGACTCCCCGCAGAGCTGGGAGCCCGATGCTGGGACTCCAGGATCATGACCTGAGCTGGAGGCAGTCACTTAACCAACTGAGCCACCCAGGCACCCTCTCCTCTTTTTCTTTAAAAAAAAAAAAAAAAAAGTTGTGTGTGTTTTTTTTTTTTTAAGTCAGGATAGTACAGCAAATGTTCATGTACCCTCCACCCAGAATGAACAAATGCTAACATTTGCTTTGTCTTTGCCTGAGATTTGTGTTAGGCGAAACGATACATTACATGTAATACCATTGAAATCCCTTGATATGCTGTCCTGTCCTTCATTATTTTGACCGTGATACATATCCAGGCCACATTTATGTGTCCGTACATGGTGTGTAGTACTGGGTTTTGCCCACTTAAAATCTGCCATAAGTGATACTCCATATGAAAGAGCTGTGTACAATTTGCTTTTTATCATTCAGCGTTAATCTTTTTGGTCTCTATTCCTTTTGCACATGTAGATGTAGGCTGTTCATGTTAGCTATTATATAATAAGCCATCACGTGAATAATAAAATCACTTTTTAAAAATCCTCTGCTGATAGAAACAGGTTGTTTCGGGAGCGCCTGTGTGGCTCAGTCAGTGAAGCGTCTGCCTTCGGCTCAGGTCATTGATCCCAGGGTCCCGGGATGGAGCCCTGCATTGGGCTCCCTGCTCAGCGGGGAGCCTGCTTCTCCCTCTCCCCACCCCGGCTCATGCTTGCTCTCTCTCTCTCTCTGTCTCTCAAATAAATAAATACAATCTTAGAAAAAAAAAAGAAACTTAGGTTGTTTCCTTTTTCTTACCATTACCAGTTATGCTGCAGGGAACATTCTTGTGCATATTTTCCCTTGTACGTGGAGAAATCTTGTACCTAGATGTCAGACTGCTGAGTTGAGGGTTATGTGCAGTTGTCACAAAACTCCCCTTTGAGATGGCTACGCCTCTTTATGGTTCCCCCAGGAGTAGATGAGAGACCCTGTTTCCCTAAGTCATCATCAACATTTCGCGCTTTGCCCTCCCCATCCGTCCTTGCTGTGACCGCAAGTTGTGTCATGTGGCCACCCCCCACACAACCCTCCTCTCTTGCTTCTCCCATATCAGTGCCAGCTCTGTCTCAGTGAAGATTTTCTTCTTCATGACATGTTCCTGAAACGATTCCTCCAGCTGGATCTGACGGCCCTCCACAGCATGGGGTCCAGGCAACCTTTCCAGCATCATCTCCTACCACCTGCTTTGAGCCATGTTTTCTGCTCGCAGGCCTCCCACCACGCATCCCAATCTGTTACCTTTGGTCATGCTTCCTTTCCATACGCTTAGCTAGAATGTTCATTTCCACCTTGGAAAACCTCATTGACTCCTCAAAGCTTGCCTCAATGACACCTTTTCTGGAAGCCTTCCCAGATGCCCCCAGGCAAAGCCCCCTATTGGGTTTCTACCGTGCTCAATACGGTATTCATCCCAGCAGATTGGAAACAAATCAGACATAACGCCTCTTGACTCTCCAGCTTGGAAAGTAGAGTTTGGCCAACGTAGACCTTGTTTTCTCTCATGGCTTAGAATTCCTTCAGCAACTCCAACAAATATGTATCACATGCTGACTCTGGGCCGGGCACTGAGTGCTGGCTGAGCCCGACCAGGTCCCTGCCTTGGGACAAGGAGTTACATGAATGTGTGTCATCTGAGAAAGCTGGCCCCTCGAGACTGAGGCATGCCTGACTGGATGCCCAGTTCCTAGTTTGTGTCCCCAGTGCCCAGCACAGAGTAAGAGTGAGGGCGAGCTTGCTTATGTGAAAAGTCAGACACTGAAAGGCTTCTGAGAACTGTGGGGGTAGAAGCACGTTTCAATCAGGTCACAGAGATGCTTCCAGGCCTCCAAGCCAACTGTTCTGGGAAGTGCTTGAGTGGCCACGTGACTTCTGGGACAAGGTAGGGGTGTGGGGGCAGTCTCAGCTGAGGGAGGTGGGCTTGGCGGGGATGGGAAAGAGAGCTGGTTACTCTGATCCTCCCCCACTTCTTCCTTTCCCCGTCTACCTTCCCCTGTGTCACTTTCCTATTCCTCGGGGAGCACAGGACACTCTCCCCACCTCTCCATCCTAGGCTGGCAGCCCTGGTGCTTTCCAAGCTTGTCACTTTCTTGTGCATGGAAAAGGAAGGCCCCCTCCAGGTTGCAAATGGAAAAGGCAGGCAGGTAGGTGGTGGTGTCCCTAGAGGCAACCATTTCCCTGGGCTTTCACTTCATGTTGCTCTGCTCAGATGGCAGAGCTGTCACTTGTCACATGTCACATGTCACTTGCACCCTCCCCCACCCCCCAACACCTCTGCAAATCCTCCATTCCTGGGCTGCTAAGCAAAAAGGAACATCCCCTTCTTTCCTTCTTTCCTTCCTAGATTTTTAAAATTTATTTATTTTAGAGAGGGCGGGAAGTTGTGCACAGTGGAGGGAGGGGCAAATGGAGGGAGAGAGAGGGAGAGAATCTCAAGCAGAGTCCTCCCTGAGTACAGAGCCTGACGTGGGGCTCCATCCCAAGACCCCGAGATTGCGACCAGAGCTGAAATCGAGAGTTGATGCTCAATTGCCTGAGCCATCCAGGAGCCCCAAGGACATTTTCTTTCTTCTTGACACCTGTTGAAGGGGCCACTGTGGTCTGGACCTCCTGTCCTCTGGGGCAGGAGGCCTGATTTCCACTTGTGAAAGGCAGCAGGGATCTGATGTGAGCCTTTCCTGTGGGGAAACATTTCCTGCTATTGCCCAGTCGGATTGGCACCTTGTTTAAACAACCATAACAATGTGTTCCAACTTGGGGAAGGGAAATGTAAAACAATGCCCCTCCATGTTGCAAAGAGCATAATGGCTAGAACTGAATGTAAGCCCTGCCTCGTTCGGATTTGTGTGCAGCAAACTAGGACTTAGGAACCCCGGCTATAGTCTAATCAATCACTTCTCCCCGTACACCCCAGGCTTCTGGGCTGTTTCTTCTGAGTCGAGGGACCCATCCCCTTTCACCGGATTCTTGCAAGAACCTCTGACCAGTTTGCCTGCCTCCATCCTCTCCCCCTCCAGTCTTCTCAGTTCTGGAGATAGGGCCCCCAGTGTCCCCTTACTACTTTTGGCACAATTTCCCCAAACATGGAACCTCCGCCACTGGCATTAAGTGAAACGCCCTCCAGAGGTATGGATGGAGGTTTCCTTTTATTCGAATGCTTATGTCTTTGTTTTTCTATCTGAGGACACTGAGCAGCATGTCGAATCCAAGATTTCACAACGGTAATGTTAATGAGGAGAAGGCTGAAGTTCAGAATCATAGACTGGCAGAGCTGAAAAGGGCCTCGGAGATTATCTCACCCACTCGTATATCTTTGCCTTCACTTCCAATTCTGATACCCACCCTGACTACATCTCTGCCTATCACACTCCTACTCAACCTTCAAAGCCCCTCTCAAAAGCTGCTTCTTTCACAAGTTGCATATTATCGCCCCCCATGGACTGAGAAGTCTTTGTAATAAGCTCCTCATTTGAGGGTCCACTCCTCTACTTCCATCTCATGCCCAACAGATAATAGGTCTCAAGCAACGTTTGATGCTGCAGTGTGTCCCCTGCCGTACTCCTCTCTCTGCTCTGTATGGGAAGCAGAGTCTTTCTGCTTGTAAATGTCAGTGACAGTTTCCAGTACCATTTTGATAGTTGTTCTAAATTGGTTACTTCTAAATAAGCTTTAGGAGACCCCCCCACCCCCATCTCCCCAGTGCAATAAACAAGACTTTTCCAACTCTCTCTTCCTGAGCCACTTCTGCACTTGTCTGAGCTGATCTACATTCTGTGATTGTTAATAGCTTCCCTTTCAGAGAATGACATGTTCTTCTGCTGTCCTCTTTTTTTCAAAGAGAGAGAGAGAGAGAGAGGGAGTTGGTTTTTCTGATTAGAAAATTGAAACATGTTATCTTTCTCCTTATTTGTAAAAAGCTTATTACTTAAAGCTCTTTGTGTGATAAAGTTATTAACCTTTTTAAAAAAATTTTGCCCTGAGATGCAAATAGCTTTTTATTTCCTGCTTTTTTATTTTGTCTTTGATTTCTGGTTTATTGTGCTTTAGGATGTGCTAACATTTTTTTTTTTTTTTTAACGACTGCGGTCATCTACGTTGCAGTTCTCCTGTGTGGTTTTTGTTTTTGTTTTTATTTTCGCTGAGAAAGTCTTCTCACCTCCCAAATCAGATGAATACTCATCTGTATTCTCACCCGGTGTTGAGGGGGGCCATTTGCTGCTGACTTTGCTCCATCCTACTTCTGGGCTTCTCTGTCTGGGTAACACCACCTTTCTTCCTCAGAGGCCAAAGCAATCAATTAGGCTGAGGCTCTAAAAATGCTAATGAGGGCAGCCCTTCCCCGGCCTCTACTCCAGTCACACTTTCAGCCCCTTTGAGAAAGGGCAGCTTTCTGTGGATCTCTCCCACTGATGATTTTCTAGCTCCTGCTTCATAACCTTCTTAGCCGCCGGGGAGGAGAGGGAGGAAAAGAAAAGCGGGAACAAACTTCGGGTACTGGAGGGCTGGCTACCTTGCTGCCCCTGCATCTCCAGGATATACTTTTCACCTCTCCTCAGCAACTGCATTTTCCATTAGGTCCAACTCTAGAAACTCCCGTTAATGCAAAGTCCCTGTGCATCTAAACGCCCAGGCCTGAGCTGAGTCACGGGGCCAGCAGCTAGAGCCCCCACCCCCAGCAACTGCCAGGCCGGGGCTCCTGTATCTTTCCTGGCAAGCCCCACCCCCATGGTTGCCATGGGAACTCGAGGGCTAAATTGCTTTGCGTGTTTGGAAGCTGAAGACCTCAGCTTTGACGCACGTAAGTAGCCGGGCAATTGATTGACCTCCGATTACGTTTTTGTTATTTTCTCCAGACATCGACTGCTTGTGACTTGCCTATCTCTCCTGAGGATCGTGTCCGCGAGAGAACTGAACATTTATCTCAATTTTTGTAAAATAAAAAATATATATGTGTAATATATACATCTATAGCATATATGTACATATATAATATATATTATACACACACACACACACATATATACACACACATATCTTTATACCTTAATTTATTCTAAAAAGGATTTAGGGTGGCTTGCAAAGTTACACCCAGTACTTGGAGAGAGCCTAAATTAGATGTATGAGAGAAAGATGAGGCAAGAGGAGAGCAAGGATTACTGGTGAAGAAGACGAGACTTAAAGTGAATGTCAGGAAGTCTGTTCTTGATAAATGTGAGTCCCAAAATTTGGCTGTAAGCTTTCATGGTAGATAACAGCAAGAGGAGGCATGATAAGTCTTGGGATTCACAGATAAAAGTAAATCAATTGTTTATTAAAAGCACAGGTGTTCCAAACCTTGAGACTAAAAAAAAATAATTCTGTGCTTTTTTCCCGCCCTGGAGACGCAACATTTCTTGTCTTTTTATTCCTGCCACCCAGCATGCTATCTGAACAAATGGAGGCATATTTTAACCTCTGTCGATGGTCTTTTTTCTTCTTTTCCCACCTTTGCTATTATCATTGTGAAATAAATAATACACTTTTTTTTTGTATTGGAAACAGCCCAAATAGGCTTTTAAAAATGTGGTGGCTCTTTGTGTTAAATGAAAAGTGTAAGGTACAAGAGATGTGTATAATCTGAGGCCATTATCTAATTTCTTGTGTATTACGCACAGAACATTTCTGGAAGGATGCCTAAGAAACTAGCTAGGGGTCAAGGCGACTCCTTTTTCTCTGAATTCTCTTTGTAGTCCCTGAATATTTATGTCGTGTGCGTGTGTGTGTGTGTGTGTGTGTGCGCGTGTGTGTGCATTAATTACTCAAAAGCATTTTTAAGTGAGTAATACACATATAGGCAGGAGTGGTTAGAAGGTGGGGAAATGGGAAATTTAGATGCAGACAATTTAGAAAAGAAAAAAGTCTGTGCCAGTTTTGTACCACCTAGATCTGACTACTGTTAAGCACCCCCTGCCTTTTTTTTAGAGCAGACTTTTTCCTGTGTACAACCTTTCTGCGGCCGGTAAGGCGATAGGTTTCAAAAGCCTTAAAAAATATGTATGTCCTTTAACCTAGCCATTCCACTTTTAGACATGCATGCTGAGCAGATAATGAAAGGAGTACCCATCCAAGGATGCATGTGTGAGGACAGGCATCAGAATGTTGGTTATGATGTGGGAAGAACAGGGGCAGAGGGGAACCTAGTAAGGGACTGGCTAGGTAAGTCCCGGAGCGTGCCTGCAATGGGGCCTGTGCAGCCTTTGGAAATGAAGATCTCTATTTACCAATAGGCCTCCCTGCCTGCATTAAGCCTCGCCAGTATACTATACTCTCTCAGCGCCCCAAACCTTCTTTCCTTGAAGTCATTATGGTGTAATGATACTTGTTCCTGTATGCTTACCTAACGTTCCTCCCCCAAAGCCCCACCTGCCACGAGACTGGCAAGTCCATAAGGATAAGGACTATGTCTATTTTATTTTGTTTTGTTTTAAAGATTTGTTTTGCAGAGAGAGACACAGCAAGAGAGAGAACACAAGCAAGGGGAGTGGGAGAGGGAGAAGCAGGCTTCCTGCTGAGCAGGGAGCCCAGTGCAGTGCTCGATCCCAGGACCCTGGGATCATGACCTGAGCCAAAGGCAGATGCTTAACGACTAAACCACCCGGGTTCCCCAGTACTATGCCCATTTTAGTCCTTATGGTATCCCAAGTATCTTACAAGGTTGTTGGTTTTTGTTTTTTTTTTTTACGTTTTATTTATTTATTTGAGAGAGAGAGTGAGCAAGAGATAGAAGCAGCAGGGGAAGGGGCAGGTGGAGAGGGAGAAGCAGAACCCCGACTCCCCACCCCTGCTCAGCCAACTCAGGGCCCGATCCTGGGACTCTGGAATCATGACCTGAGTCGAAGGCAGACACATAACCAACTGAGCCACCCAGGCGCCTGGAAGGTTCTTGGCACATAACAGGCACCCAATAAATATTTGTTGAAGTTGACTGATCAAACACATAGATGAAAAATCAAGGCAGATCTCCTGCCACCCATCTCAAACGGCCCTCAGTCTCCAGACGGGATGGGCCAGTCAGTGCTGCCCAGAAATACTTTTACTTTTCTCTAGGCTCTAGGGCAGCTGCTTCACATAGTCCCGGGATCTTCATGCCCTAACTGCATACCATCTACTTCGAGGCAATGATCTCATCTTCCACTTCCCAGGAAAAAAAAAAATAGGAACCAGCAAGTGGGACCTCCTTCCATGCCCTCCCTACCTTTCGGAACCTTAGTCTGTGACCTTCAGAAACCAGGTGGCCAGTGGTAAACCCAGGCTAGCTCCTATTTGGATACACTGATAGGAAGCAAAAAGCACATACCCCACCCACTTCTTTCTCTGGAACTCTCTCCAGCCGTCCCCCTTCTTTTCACCATCAGTGCTCTTGAAAGAGTAGACTATTTTCTGCCTCCCATTCACTCTGTCCTTATTTGCACTCAAGGGCACAGTTAAATATACAGCTCTGCACACTACCATCTATCCGTGCAAGGTCCTGCACATTCTTTTTTGGTCTGACATGATTTTTCCTTTTTGTCTTTAATCCCTACTCCCACCCTCTCTCTAGGGGGTTGGTATGTGTCTTGGAAATACAGGTGTCCTTGACAATATATTTATGTGTGCTTTTAATTTATAGAAATGCTGTTGATTCACAGATGATATTCTATTTCTTTTTTCCCCCTCAACGCTCTGTTTTTGTGCCCATCTATTTGATCACTTCTAGCAACTGCACATACCTATCGCAGTTTACCTCTGTGTTCCTCTTAAGACTGGACGTCTTGGTCCCATCGACTCCCTATGACCCCAAAGAATGCTACAATAAACCTTCCTAAACTTACCCCTGTGCATCTGGGCAGGAATTTCTCTAAACCAGCAGTTCATTTTTTTTTTTGAGATTTTATTTATTTATCTGAGAGAGAGCACGCATGCAGGGACAGAGGGAGAAGCTGAGGGAGAAGCAGAGGGAAAAGCAGACTCCCCACCAAGCAGGGAGGCCGATGCTGGGCTTGATCCCAGGACTCCAGGATCATGACCTGAGCAGAAGGCAGACGCTTAACAACTGAGCCACCCAGGTGCCCCTCTAAACCAGCATTTCTTAAAGTATGGCCCACAGAGCCTTTCCAGGGGTGTACAAGGTCAGAGTGATTTTCAGGATAATATGAAGACATTATTTGTCTTTGTCTTTTTTTTTTTAAGATTTTATTTATTTATTTGATAGATCACAAGCAGGCAGAGAGGCAGGAAGAGAGAGAGAGGAGAGGAAGCAGGCTCCCTGCTGAGCAGAAAGCCAGACTCGGGGCTCTATCCCAGGACCCTGAGATAATGACCTGAGCCGAAGGCAGAGGCTTTAACCCACTAAGCCACCCAGGTGCCCCTTATATGTCTTCTTCACGAGGTTATGTTTGCACTGGGCAAAACTGTTGGCACCTTAGTGAATAAAATTGGTGGCCCCGCCCGTACTGCTGGTCATTGTCTACCTCACCAGGGCACACTCTGGTGGAGGGAAGGGGGAGGGGGGAGCCAGTTTTACCTAAGAATGGCTTTGATAACTCAGTAAAAAACGCTATTAAAAAAAATGCTATTCTTATTAAATCTTGACTGTTGAATTCAAATCTTTTTAATAATCTGTGAGACAGAACGGGAAGAGCACACACTTGTGCTGTGGTCGAAGTCTGAGGATTGTCTGGGAGGAAAAAGCACTTGTGCGATTGTTGGAGGTGTGAGCTCAATAGGCCTCTTTTCCCCATGGAACATCCGTTGTATTCGAAAGAAGCACTGATGAACTATGGGTATTCAGGCTTGAGTACTTGGCAGGCATTTTCTCAGAAGTGAACGGAATGAGCCTGTCGCTTCCAGGAAAACAGCTGACAGCGTTTGTTACCAAAGATAAAATTTGAACTTTCTTTCTTTTTTTTTTTTAAATATTTTCTTTATTTGAAAGAGAGAGAGAGACTGAGACAGGGAGAAAAGCTGGTTCCCCGCTGAGCAGGGAGCCCAACACGGGGCTCCATCCCAGGACCCTTGGGTCACGACCTGAGCCAAAAGCAGACACTTAACCCCCTGAGCCACTCGGACGCCCCAAAATGTGTACTTTCAAGCAAAAGTCAGAATTTTAGAAAACTTGTTTCTACCACCCTGAGCTTGATAGCTCCCCAATACGTACAGGCTTTCTCTGCCTGCTCCCTAATTTTGTGTGACCTCTTGGGATTATGGAGTCCCTTTCCCAGAAGATCTTCATGTCAGGGGTGCCAGCTTCCTGCCTGGATTGCTAAGGCCCCATTCATGGGGCCTGTGGCATCTTGGCTCACCAGGTTGCAGGACCTCCTAGGGCTGCATATGAGGGGACTTCATAATTGTTGAGCAGTACGTCACAAGGCCTGCCCCTGCAGAGCCAAGCAGAGACACAAATGAACCCAACACAGAGCTGAATCATCAGCGCTCCCTCCTCTCACCATTCTCCCCACTCAAGCCCGATTGTCCCCTTCAAGTTGGCCCTTAAACAGCCTGAGGGTTAGCGACACCTACCTCTCCACATAGGTTAACGTCCACAGAGAGCTTTTGACTTCCCCCAAAATGTAACTAATAGCCTACTGGTGACCAAAGGCTTCCTGATAACCTAAAGTTGATTCTCGCGTATTTTGTATGTTGTATGTATTATATGCTGTATCCTTGCAGTAAAGAGAAGAAAATATTATTAAGAAAGCCATAAGGAAGAGGAAAATACACTGCACCTCTCGACAGTATTTATCAAAAATAATGCGCATGTAAGCGGACCCATGCCGTTCGAGCAAGTGTTGTCAAGGGTCTGCAGGACTCCCCCAAGAACTAATGACTGTTCCATATCTAACTTAGCCCTGACCTCGTGGACAATGTACCTAGAGGCACCGTGCACCCACAGTGGCCAGGCTGAGCTCTCTCCTCTCCTCCCGCTTCCTAGGCCTCTCCCAGGGCTCCCTAATTTGGAGACCAGCACTACCCCATTCTCTCCAAGTCACCTCCTCTACTGCTCCTTGTTCCCCTTCACCCTGTCACTCACCCTCAGCCCTCAACCCTTCTCACTCGCACCCTTCCACAGCCTCTGACAGGTCTTTTCGCCTCTCTCCAATCCGCCTTCCACCTTGTAACCCGATGCTCATCTTCGGGCTGCTTCCTCACCTAAAAACTTCCGTGGCTCCTTGTTACCTTCAAGATAAAAGCTGTTACCCTTTCTGACACTCAAGATCCCCGCAGTCTGCTCCGGACTACCTCGTCTTCAGCCTCGCTGTGCTAAATCACTCTCCCCGCCGCCCCCCGACCCTGAACACAGGTACATTCATACCTTTATGCTCTTGCTGTAAATGTCCTCTGCCTGGAATGTCCTCTCTCCAACCCTCATCTTACTGGCAAATGTCGCTTCGTTCTTTGATGATTGGCTTGGTACCACCTTGCCTTGATGCCTTGCTTTTCTTCTGGCAGAAGGAATTCGACTCTGGGTGCTGGCACTCGGCAATTAGTGGATGACCAGGGAATGAAACTGCAGTTGCATCAAATGAAGGCTGGTGTCATTGACAAGGCAGGACCGGAACTGTTCCCTAAAGGGAATACTCTTAGCAGTAACATTTATTGAGGGTTTACTGGGCACCAGACCTTGCCCTGCCCACTTCTTTAAAAATATTTTATTTATTTATTTGAGGGGTGTGGGGAGAGAAGGGGCGAGGCGGGGGAGAGGCATCAGATGTGTGGAGCCAGGCGATGAAATGCAAAGACCCGTGTGAAGTCCAGTGCCACTCCATGTAGCTGTGTGTCCTGCAGCCCATTCCTTAACCTCTCTGAGCTTCAGTTCCCTAACATGTGAAATGGGGATAACGATAGCTCTCTTGCTAGTCTGGGGTGCAGATGAGCTATGAGGAATACAAAAGAATCTAGCACAGCATTAGGTAGGTACTCAGAGGGGCTCCATCAATATTGAAAGGCTTTTCTTCCTCCCCAGTGCCCAGGGAAAAAAGAATACTGTGCTGAAACTCATATTCGGAGTCAGGGCAGCTGTGCTCTGACTCTGGCGTCACCCAGGATGTGCAACCTTTGGCCGGTCACTTTCCCTCTCTGGGCTAGAGTTTCTTTTTGTACTTGGAACACAAGAGAGTTTTGTTTGACAACATGTGGATGTTTCCATCTTCTTTCCTTCTCCCAGCCACACACACACACATACACACACGCACGCACACAAAAGTGGTGGCAGGGGTGGGCAGGAAGAGCCATGAGAAGAGAACCTGGGGAAAGGGTCAAAGTTATGCCAACCTGGGGTCCTGTGTTTTGTGGAAGTTCAGCAGTTCCGGCAACAGGAAAGATTTCCTGAAGACACAGGCTTTGCGCCCTGGTAACCTGGAAAGGGAGCTCAGGGCTCTTCATCAGCATACACAAAACCAGCTTCCCCTACACACACACACACACACACACACACACACACACACACACACTCTTACACTCACACACACACACACCCTCTCTTTCTGGGAGCTGCCCCCACAGGCTTGGGCCTCTGCTGAGGTAGGCCTTGAGCTGATTCTGGCGCCCAGCTGCCTGTTGCCATGGCAACGTCCCAGCGTGCTTTGCATAGTGACAGGGCTGCGTGGCTTTGCTAGCAAAGTGCTCTGTGAAGGACTTGGTGTCTTTGGCAGGAACAATTCTGCCTTCTTTTTCACGCGAATAACGTTGGGGGATGTGGGGGATTTGGCAAGTCACTTCCCCTGTCTTGGCCTGTGCCCCTGGGCTTTCCTTGAAGGCACAAGTTGGCAGCCTTCGTTTTGCTATTTCCAAATACACCATCACCACCCTCCTCCTGCCCACACCCCCTCCAAAGGAAAGAATGGTTTTTCCCTCACTTAGAGCTCTGGTGAACTGAACGTGTTTAGGAAAACGGGGCGAATGGACTGTTTTAATCACTTATATCCCCTTGGCTGATTGCCGGGTTAAACAGTCTTCAATCCCCTTTTCTTTGTTCAGAATGCCCAGTGGTTTTCAGGATTGAAGTCGGAAGACCCTGTATGGTCCCTGTGAATGATTCCCTGGAGCAGGAAACATAATCAGAATCTAAAGTAGAGTGGGAAGGAAGCCAGGCAGACCAGAGTGAATCCTGCTTTCATCACTTACGAGCTGTGTGACCTTGGACAAGTTATTTAACCTCACTTGGCCTCAGTTTCCTCAAATGTGCAGTGGGGAAGCTAATAGCGGCCTCACGAGGGCATTATTGTAGGGTCGTTCCTAGGTTGAAATACACCTTAGGCTCGCTGGCTCTTGCTGTTTCCGTTGCCTGATGCTAGTCTATCGTCTCTTGCCCTGACCAGTACCATAGCCTCCTGACTTCCCCCTTTCTTCTCCAGTGCCTCCGGTCCATTATCCACAGAGTAGGCGTGGTGGTCTTTGAAAATGTTAAACCAGATCCGATCACTCCCTTGCTTAAAACCGTCTAGTGGTTTTCCATCGCACTTCAAACAAAATTGGCCCCTCTCCCCCTTACCTCCTCCACCCTAGACAGGCTGGTCTTCTTTCAGCTTCTCAAAATCATTTCTCCTCCCCTCGTGGACTTGGCACCTCCCCTTCCTTCCACTTGGCCCTTGTCATCCTCAGTTCTTAGCTCTGGGAGTCCTGCCCTGACCGCTCTCCAGACTGAGCTCCCTACCCCCGTCCCTTGCCGTCATTTCGCCATGTTGATGTCCCTCGTAGCATTCCCACCAAGCCAGCCATACATCGGTTATTTATGCCTTTAGTTATTGTCTGTCTCCTCTGACTGGCTTGTCAACTGCTTCCGTTGTCGAGTGAATGACGGAGGCGTGCAGGGCCTGAAAGGTCGTGGAGCACAGTGCGTGCTTCTATCCTCCTTGCATTAGCTAGCCGTAAGGCCTGCAGCCCCCTGAAATGCGTGCAAGATCCATCAGGGCTCTGGGTAACAATATTAGAATTCCTGATGACATTTGTTGTCATGCATGTCTTTGTGTTTTATCATTTATAGCATCGATGAGCACAGAATTGCATGTATATCATTTATACAGAAGTAGACACCTGTTGGGGTAGAGTCTCAAATATATTTGGAAGCCAGCTGGCCAGCTCTTGGCCATAGATGGGTTAAGCTGGGCCAGCATAGAGGTTTCCCTGACTGGAGGATGAATGACTTGGGGGCTCCCAGGATCGGGAGACCAGCATGCCCCCTCTAGTTTGCTTCCCCCAGCCTACTTCACAAATGTCCCCACCCTTCCTGACCTTTGGAGGTATGTGTATTTCTAACCCTTGGCTACAGTTTCCTTTGAAAGTCTCTTATAGACCCTTCTACTCTGAACCGTGGTGCTTGTCTCTCCCCAGGGGGAAGTATAGAAAGAAAAACCGAGGCCTGGGAGTCCCCTGAAGGCATTCGTGTGTCCTCTGTGACCAGAAGAGCATCTAGAACAGGATGGGTGTTCAAATTATCTGCGTGAAGACTTGTTGATCAATGTCAATGCATAGGACAACCCTTTGAGTGTCTGAGGCGAGAGGGCCCTCAAAGGAACAATTAGGTCCAAGTGTTTTACTGTCCAGGTGGAAAAGAAATGGGGCTCAGAGAGTCCCAGGGCCTGCTCAAGGTCATGAAGCAACCAGCCCGAACCCTCTCGTCCCCTGTGCTGGCCTGGCTGCTTACATTCTGGGCTGTATGCTTGTTTATGATCCAAATCTTGGCTGGTTCCATCCTCTTGGCCTTGGCCTACTACTCATCAGCACAGGCTTTCAGATGATGCTCTGACTTTCTTAGTGGGACAGGGGCCAGAGAAGGAAACTTGCCTCAGATCACAATTCTGGAGCCTACTGCCCTCCCTGAACCCACTTTCTATATACCTGCACCCCCCTTTCCTTGAATGTCAGTGATATCAACACCCTTCCAGTAGGTCTTTGGGCCCAAAATACAAAGCGTGCAACTCACCTTGAATGAGGGCCTTCTCTGTGTCAACTTTTTTAAAAATAAACTCTATATAGGGAATTAACACACACACACACACACACACACACACACACACGAGCACATATCAAAAAGTCCACAGGGGCACCTGGGTAGCTCAGTCAGTTAAGCTTCTCCCTTCAGCTCAGGTCATGATCCCAGGGTCCTGGGATGGAGTCCTCCATCCGAGCTCTCTGCTCAGCAGGGAGTCTGCTTCTCCCTCTTCCTGTGCCCCTCTCCCACCTTGTGCTCACTCACTCTCTCTCTCTCTCAAATAAATATATAAAATATCTTTTTAAAAGAAGTTCACACATCAGTGAATGATAATAAAGTGAACACAGCCATGTACCCATGACCCAGGTCAAGAAGGGGAGCCTGACCAGGACCACAGACACCCCCCCCGACAAAGCAATTCTTGGTCATCTTCGCAGATCTCCTCACCACAGCCCACGAGGAGGGGATAAGTAATTCAATCTACTTTACAGATACCAAATTATTTTTCTTGAACTCATTTAATTCAGCCCCAAATACTCAAGAAATTACACCAATTTTTTCCTCCAATTATTATTGGAGTCTAGTATGCATTAGAATACATCCATGAGGGGCGCCTGGGTGGCTCAGTGGATTAAGCCGCTGCCTTCGGCTCCGGTCATGATCTCAGTGTCCTGGGATCGAGCCCCGCATCGGGCTCTTTGCTCAGCAGGGAGCCTGCTTCTCTCTCTCTCTCTCTCTCTCTGTCTGACTCTCTGCCTACTTGTGATCTCTCTCTCTCTGTCAAATAAATAAATAAAATCTTAAAAAAAAAAAAAGAATACATCCATGATGATTAGATTTAAAAAGATGATCTGCGTATATGTGAAATTGCCTGTCATACCACTGTTTCATGTACAACTAGCAAAACATGTGTCATACTTCAGGGATCATCGCGTTGTACTGTGGGAATAAACACAGGGAAATGGTTGTTTACAGCTGGGAAGATCAGAAAAGGCTTGAAGCAGGATGGGAGGTGTAGGCAATGGCCCCACCAGTCTCAAAAAGGTTGTGGCCACAGGGAGTGAGTGTGTTCCTGGCTGCAGGGCTGAGAAAGCTTTATGGAGGAGGAGGCAGGGTCTTGAGGGATGAATACGACTTTAAACAATCAGAGTTGGAGGTGGGAAGAAAACTATTCCAAGCACATGGAATAGAAGGGAGAGAGCATTTGGGGGACATGGGAGAGAAGTTGGTACTTAAGGCTCGAGGGGGCCTGGAAAGTGTCTCCAGGGCAGCGCGCTGAATGAATGGCCCAGGACTGGCTTCTGGGCCAGGACCTACCAGAGTCAGAGTTGGGGCCATGTATTCAAATTCACTTCTCCTTCTGAAACTTGTACTCAGAGCTTCGCCATACCAGGATAGGGTGTGTGCTGATCACGGCTGACAGGCCAGCAGAGTGAAGAAGAGACAGACTTGGAGTCAGCCTCTCGTGCATTCTTGCCCCGACCCAGCCACTTACCAGCACCTTCTTCCTTAAGCTCCCTTTTCTCATCCACGGAATGCAGACCAATCATCGGCCCCTCACACGTGGTGGGGAGAAGTAAGTGAGAGCACGATTCAAGTGACAAACTGGCTCTCTTCCCAGCTCTTGGGTTCCGTCGGGGGAAAATCTGGAGATAGTCCCACCCGCCTTGTTCCCATTCCCCCCACCTCCCGTCCTCCAGCCCTGTGTACAGCTGGACACCGTTGATGAGGTGACAGCAATGAGCCTTAAACCCCTTCACTTTGGGGAGATGGACCCCAGAGTTGCTGATTTCGGGCCTCAGACTTCTCTGTCCCCTCTTATGATGTGTCTAAAGGCACTAAGTCAGGTGAGGAGCCCGGTCCTCTTTCCTGGATAGACATGGCTGCTTCTGGCCTGGCTTGGCTTATGCATGAGCCAGAAAGATGCCCTTTCCCTGCCCCCAAAGTCCACTGAAGACACTGCAGGGGACCAAGTCCCCTCCTAAAGCCTTAATGACACACCTCCTGCCCCCCACCTGAGCACAGTGCTCAGCACAAAGGATTGCAGAATTCCTAGCTCCTTTCTGAGGGCGGTGATCTCGCATCAGTAAACCCATTAGAACCGACCACCCGCACCACGCACAGCCCGGATGTCTACCCTGATAAGTCAGAAGGGATGAGAATATTTTGAAAAGACTGTTGAATTGCTGGGAGTGGGAGGACCAAGCTTCTGAGGGGTTGTTAGGGAGCAAAGGAGAGGTAGGAGGAAGAAGAAGAGGGAAGGTCTGCGTGGGCAGGGTAACGTGGCCCATACCAATGGGTCGGCGAACACTAACCGAGACGTCCTCTGTGCCAGGCCCAGCAGAGCGCATACTCGGGGGCCCCAGCTCTGACACAGCCCTCCAGCAACTCACAAGCTGCCAAGATCAGAGAAGGTTCCGGAGCCCATAGAAGATTTCTAACAATCCCGGGACTTCTGTGTTTAGGGACAAGTTGAGTGGCTCAGACAGCCCAGGCTGAAGGTATTCAGAGGGAGTCCTGCAGACTGGGAGTGGACAGGGAGAAGACTTTAATGGAGTGGTGGGGTTAGGGCTGACGCTGGAGGACCAGGAGGATTTGGGAACAGTAGGGAGAGACAATGAGCAAGGGATGAGAAGCACTTTTTTTTTTTAAGATTTATTTATTTTAGAGAGAGAGAGCAGCGGGGAAGAATAGAGGGAAAGGGAATCTTAAGTAGACTCTGCACGGAGCACAGAGCCCAACGTGGGGCTTGATCGACACCTGAGCAGAAACCAAGGGCCCAGCTTAACAGACTTCACCACCCAGGCGCCCCAGGGAGCACTTTTTAGCAAGTGCTGAGTATATGCCTCGTGGCATTTGGCTAACGGAAGTCTCTAGTTAGAAGTTTTTGTTCTGTTATACAGATGAGGAAAACTGAGGCTGGGGAGGTTAAGAGACTTTGTGAGGCTGCACAGGTGGAAACAGCGGAGTAAGAATTTAAATCCAGATTGCTCTGACTACAGAGCCTTTCCTGGGTTGCTTTACCCATTAGGTGACAAATCTCAAGGGCAAGGCAGAGAATAGAACGAGTAGCCCATGGATTGAATGGGTAGAGGGATTTATTTCAGGAAATAGAGAAGCGGAAGGGGTCAGATGGGGCTAGTTCCGAGTACAGCCTAAAGAGGGTGGACTTGACACTTCATTTATTTTTAAAAATTTCATTTATTTATTTGCTTGTTTATCAGAGAGAGAGAGAGAGAGAGAAAGTGCGAGCACGAACAAGGAGCAGGAGCAGCAGGAAGAGGGAGAAGCAGGCTCCCCGCTGAGCAAAGAGCCTGACGTGGGACTCCATCCCAGGACCCTGGGATCATGACCTGAGCGGAAGGCAGATGCTTAACTGACTGAGTCACCCAGGTGCACCTGGGCTTGATGCTTAAGACAGAAGGTCACTGGGGTGGGTTCCAAGCAGTAGAGTGATAGGATTTAGGTTACATTTTGTCAACGCTTGCTCTGGCTGCTGTGTGAAGAACAGATTTGAGAGCATAAGGGTGCAGACAGGGAGCCCGGTGAAGAGGTTGTTCAGTGCAGTGGCTCAGGGGAGAGGTATTGGTAGCTGGGAGCACAAAGATCGAGGTAGAGGTGATATTGCAAAGTCCTTGGATGCGAGACAGTTCTGAGATTTTGAATGTCGGAGACACCTGAAAACACACCCCATCCAGGTGAGGTGATAAAGAGTTAGACAGTGGAGAAAGTACCGAATATGGAGACAGACAGGGGCCCAAATCCTGTCTACCCCACGTACTAGTTGGTTTCATTTAGTCAAGAAGGAGTAGGGGCGCCTGGGTGGCTCAGTTGGTTAAGTGTCTGCCTTCGGCTCATGTCATGATCCCAGGGTCCTGGGATCTCCCTCTCCCGCTCCCCCGGTTCATGTAGACTTGTGGGGTGTAGACTCTTTTCTGAGAACTCAGATGAGAAGAGGAGAGAGAGGAATGATGGGGCAGAGGAGAGGCGGGGAGAAAGGAGGAGTTCTGTGTCCGTTGTTCTCTTTTGTTGGTTTTTCTCCTCTGGGAGCAACTTGAGCACTTGTCGAGGCCCAGTGGAAGAAGCCAGTGGGGACCTTGGCCAAGCTGCCTCCCCTCTCTTAGCCTCCATTTAGGTACCTGTAAAGCAGATCAAACTCAGGATATCTACCTCACAGGGCTGTGTGAGAAGATTTACAATGACCTAAAAAGTGCTGAGAGGGATGCTTTTGTAGTCCTGGTCAAGCTCAACTTCTTGACCTGGGGAGCCGGTACATGGGTGTGTTCAGATTACGATCATTCACTCATTCCTCAGCCCCACCCTCCATCCCCTTACTCTTCAGATGCTCCAAAACCCGCCCCTTCCTGTTCGAGCTTCCTTGGCTGGCCCCTGGGAATATCATCTGGGGTCCCAAGTGCACAATGCCATTGAGTTCATATCTGGTTTGACTCCCAGCATGTCTTTTGCCTTTTAGAACCATCTCCAGATCTCATGGGTCTGTCTCCTCCAGCCTCTCTTCAGGCCATGTTTACAACCTTGAACCTGCCAAGACTCACATCGAGGACCTACTGCAAGTAGATAAGGGGGCAGGGACCAGATGCTCCCCAAACCTTACCTTCAGGGTTTTTGCCATGTTCATAAACCTTTCATGATTCTTACTAGGTTCATACATCCAGTTTTCCCAAGATGCTTCCCTCTTGGCCTCTTATACTTGCTCTGGGACCTCTATTGCCCAAGCCCTATCTTTCTGGCCTCTGGGGGGTCTCCTTGGAGGCCTCCTGCCAAATTCCACAGTGAGTTGCAAAGCCCAAGCAAAGATCATACCATCCTGTGACTTTTCTGTATGATTGTGTCTCTCCCGCTGGGCTGGGGAGCCTGGAAGGCAGTGTCTGCCTCCCTCTGTCGCCTTAGTCTGGTACAAAGGTGAGGCTTAAGTGATGTGTGTTGAATTGTTGAAGAAAACTGAGGAGGCCCTTGGCTGTTGGGGGCCTGGCAGGAGAGGTTCCTAGCGGGGGTGGTATTCCAAATACTGAACAGTGTGCCCTTTCTCTCCCCGGGTCTAGCCAGCTCTTCCTCATCCTTCATGACCCTGTCCAAGTGTCACCTCCTCTGGGAGGCGGCTCCTCTATCTCTTCCAGGCCAAAGAAGTTTCTCCTGGGTGCTCCTACAACATGTGGACCCCTCCCCTGGTATAGCGGTGATCCCGTTGTACTGTTATGCTCTGTGGGTGTGTTGGTCACCCCTCCTAGATGGTGACTTAACTACATCTGGGTCCCCAACACCTAGAAGAACACCTGCCCAGCCAGAGTAGATCCCCGAGAACTGTTGAAAGAATGGCAATGATTGGGTGGGTGGAGGGACGGATGGACGGATGGTTGGATGGATCCCACTTTAGACCTCTTGCTCCAAAGTCAGAAGGCACCGCTGTCTGGGTGGAACAGTGCTCCAAGTCTGCCAGGTGGAGGCGCTAGCCAGCTCCATACCCACAGTGCTTGGTGGCCATGACTTTGACAGAACAGGCCCCCTGTCTCGGAGCAGGAATCTGATGACATCAGGTTGGACCGTACCCCAACTCCACTAAGTAAGCAAAGTCACTCAAGGCTGTCTAGCTCTGGGGGTTGATTGCAGAAGCCATGGCCCTTTCCTCGCCACCAGGCTGTTAGGGCTGGATTGAGCTGCTGACCCAGCACAACCTACCCCGTGTCATTTATCCCACAGGGCTGCAGCACTTGTAGTGAGCAGCTGCATGCATTCGGGGAGGGGGAGGGAGAGAGAGACAGAGAGAGTGAGGGAATTACAGTGGGACTCATGGAAGGAGCCCTCTTATCGGCTGCCCAGGGTCCCAGTTCTAGGCGCTGAATCTCTGGGCTGCCAACTCAGCCCTCCCCCTGGGAAGGTAAAGCAGGCAGGGGAGGGGAGAGCGGAGCGAGGCTTCAGGTGTGCCTGACAAGGCGGCAGGTACGCCTGGTGGCCACATTGGGCATGCGAGAGGCATCTGGCTGTGTTAGCTCCGAGCCCGCAGCCTGGCAGCCTCGCGCTCTGCCAGAATTTCCCCAGGTCTCCTTCAGGACTGGAGCCCGGAGTCCGTTGGCAGCTGTCACTTACAGAACCGGATCCATCCCCCAGTGGAGTAGGGAGCTGTATCACTTAGAATTCCTGGGTAGCACATTCCTTCACTGGTCCCTGTCACACTCCCGGATTAGGCTCTGTTATTGGCCCCTCGCTCCTGCAAGCTTCTGCAGACGGAGCGAGGAGCAGCGGCAGCAGAAATGACAGCGCTGAGAGCAGAGGCAGCCAGGGACGGTGAGGGCGGACGAGTCGGGTCCCCGCGGGTGCCCGTGCTGGCCCCGGCTACAGAGGCAGATGAGGCGGGGGCCGCCCTCAGGGCTCGCTAGGGTTCTCCTGGAACCTAGGCTGCTCAACCTGAGTAGAGCACTAAGCAAGGGAGAGGGGGAGGGAAAGAGAGACAGGGGAAGAGGGGAGGAGGGAGGGAGAGAGAGAGAGATAGAGAGAGGCTGAGAGAAGCTCCTAGCAGGCTATAGTCCAAGTGAGAGGGTCAGGTCTGGACAATTGTGTGCCAGGGGCACAAGTGGAATTTGGATGAGCCATGTGTGTGAGAAGCAAAGCCGAGGTGATGTAAGCACCTGGGGAGGAGCACAAGCAGAGGAGGAAGAGGAGGAGGAGGAGGAGGAGGGTGAGGGGAGGAGGAGGAGGCAAAGAAGGAGGAGGAGGAGGAGGAGGAGGAGGAGGAGGAGGCGGCGGCGGCAGCCACGGGGCGGCTGCCAGTCCAGAACAGAATGATGGGCAACTCTCACCACAAGCAACCGAGGAGTAAGAGCCAAAGCTGGATGCATTCAGCAACAGGTACTCTCTTCCCTTCCCTCCTTTTCTGGGGCTCCTCCAGCCAGGGCCTCCCCAGCTGCAGCCGCGCGGGGCGCCTGACCCTTGGCATGACTCGCAGGGGCTGGCAGGGGGCGGGGAGAGAGCCTGAGGGAGATGTGGGTGAACTCCCGGCTCCGCTGCTCCCACGCCAGCCTGAATTGCATAAGTCAGAGCTCCCTAAGCTGGTGGGGGCCAGCCTCTTGCCAGCAACCCCATGTAGCCTCTGGAGGGTGGCTGGACCGTCTGGGAAGTGAGCAACGTGCCTTGGACTGAAGTTTATTGCTAGGACTGTGCTTTCTGTCTGGATCCTGTAGGCAGAGACCTGGAACCCTGCATGGCTTATCCTTTACGAGGCTCCTTTGTTATTCGAACCTTCGCCTCCCCCAGAGTCCCCCCCACCCCCGCCCAACCTCGCACAGTACATCTACACCTCTCCTGGCTCTGCCTCTCATGCTGCATGCACTAAACGATCCAGACAAATCTGTTTCTTGCTGTGTAATGCCCTGCCCCCACCTCCTGCCCCAGCCCTGGAGGGGAGCTCCCCTCACAGCAGGGGTGAGAGGAGCATGTGCCGACCTTGAGCTTGGTGCCCTCCTACCCTGGGCGTGCCCTGCGTCATCACTTGGCCTTCTCCAGACGTGGACTCAAGGGTGTTGGCATAGTTTCCCCCCTCAACAACCTCGTCCTGGATGCTGACAGTACGGAAATCAGGGACACAGAACCTGGAGACAACTTTTCCTAGCTCGCCTTCCCCAGCCATGCAAGAGCAATGTGGATGAAACTTCTCTTGTCCCGTTCACCCCCGCCCCCCCCACAACAGTTTTCCCTTCTGCCTGATCCTTGGCCACTTGGGAAGCACCTTCCACTGCTGCCTCAGCTCAGGCCACATGCACGAGGGCCAGGGGTCCCCTCTCTCCATCTTGCTAGTGCCCCCCCTCATCTTCCTACTCAGCGCCCCTCCTTCCAGAAGAAGCCCCTGGTTTTCTCAGTACCCATTTGGGAGGCCCACATCTCTGGTTCAGGCCAGTGGGAAGGAAAGGAAAGTTTTTGCCAAGTTTAACTCAAGTTTAGCATAAGAAAGCAACACACAGATCAGTGTCTTACCAAAAGCCTGCCACGTTCAGGACCAGAGGGCTGCCTCTGCCTTTTCTGAGGAATTTGGCCAGCCCAGGGGCTACAGGGAGTTGTCTGGGGCCAGCCAGTCCTAGGGGCAGCCCAGGAACAGGGGTCTCGCAGGGTGTCAGGGCGAGGGAAGCTACCAGAAAGCAACCTGGATTGTGCTCCAGGGAGGGTAGCTGCCCCTGGGGTACACCTATCAGAGCTGCACCAGATTTGCCCTCCTAGGTGGGCTTAATTTGGGCCCCTGTGGGGCACTGAGCCAACAGCAAAGGGTTCTGGGCCCTGAAGTTTGTTTGGAATCTTCTGGGGACATACTCTTCCAAGGCCACCTTTGGGTGAATGGCCCCACCATCACCTCATAGTGTCCTGCATCCCTGGCACAAACCTGGAGGCTCAGGCCCCATGGGTTTTAAAAGGAGATACTCGGCCACCCAGTATGGGAGCTTGAGGAGCACTTTCCACAAGTAAGTGGAAACTTGAGACGCTTACTGGCTGCTATTTCATTTCTTAGACATTGCTCTGCATCTTCAAGGCCAGCTCCAATCCAGGTCATCCTGGAAGCAGTAGCTGCTGGACCAGCTTCTGGAGGCATGAGGAGGTGACCTCAGGACTCCTTTCTCCCCCGCTTCACCTCCTGGCCCTCGCCTTTCCCCAGCACTGTACTTGCTCGCTCACTGTCCCTAGGCAGTCCCCGAAGCCTCGGTGGAACGCTCAGTCCTGCTGAGCCAACTAGAGAAACAGCCGGTTAGCCTCTCGGTTAGGCTGCACACTGACTGGTCAAGGAGAGGAGATAGGCACAGGAAACAGCTACACAGTCTAAGGGAGGAGATGAGGCCAACCTACAGGAGGTAGGTCTGTCCTGAGGTCCCCACAAGAGCCTCAGGGAGGAACAAAGCACCTCTTGCATTGCCGACCCCTAGATGCAAATGTCCTTTCTTCAGAGCTCCCACTCCAGCTTGCATCCGCTCTCCCTCTACTCCCTCTCCCTGCATAAAGGTAAAGCCACACCTGGAGACCATCTCCAGAGGCTTTGCCTCCACATCTCTAGTGCCCCCTCAAACTAACAGTCAGCTGCTCCATGTTCACCTGCATGTCCCACAAGGACCTCACGGTCAGCAAAGCACATCTTGCTCTCCCCTCTGCCCCTGCAGAGAGGCTCCTCTTTCTCTCTCTCCGTTTTCTTTAGGTGACGTTTTCTTTAGGTGACACCGCTATCTCCCCAGGAACCAAACTCGAAACTGGAGTCATAGTCTGCTCTCCCCACTTCCTCCCATCACAGTGAAAATTTTCACTCAACCATCTGTCCGTCCATCCATCCATCCATCCATCCAACAAGTATTTATCGTTGAGCCTTCCTCTGAGAACTGGCAGCCCCTCCTCTTATCCCACTGTCAATGTGAGTCCAGAACTTTGTTACCTCTGGCCTGTTCCAGAACCGGGCTCCCAGCCTCCACCTTTGCCTTTCTCCTGGCCATGCCTAGCGCAGCTGGCCACCAGAGGGATCCGACCTTGCACTCTCAGGCTATGAACCCAAGCCTTGCTAATCTGGGGCAGGTAGGTTAGGGTTGCTCCCAGTGTGTGCCCCGCTTGTCCCAGGTCGCCCCAGGGATCACTTGTACACAATCCAGAGAAAACTTTTTTTTTTTAACCTTCCAGAGTTCTGTATGTATTTTAATGTGTATTGGAAAAAAATATTACCATCCCAAATCCAACCCATGGTTTCTCATATATTTTTTATTAGGGCAACATTAAGTGTTTTAAAGTGAGTCTTTTAAAATAGTTAAGTAAATGGTATTACAGGTGGTGCAGAGAAATGGAAAAAGTTGAAAATATGAGACACAATTGCCTTAGGTTTGGGAAGCAGCGGTTTCTAGGGTAAAGTATATGTTCCTTAACACGCTGTAGAGACTTTCCATGATGGGACCCACCTAGTTCTCCAGCCTTACCGCCTCTTACGTCCTTGTGAACTTGATGATCTAGCCATCTTGAACGACTGGTAGATTTCCAAATACACCATATGCCCATTCGGCACTTGTGCGCTCACAAATGCACTTTCTTTTGCCTGGAATGCCTCCTCTAGCACCCCATCTTCTCTTGGCAATTTCCTATTCATCCTTCAAAGTGCTGACTGGGTGTCTCCTCTTAGCTGAAGCCTTCCCTGATTGATCTCCTTCCTCCATGCAAAATTTATTAATGCGGTTCTTCATTCCATCTTCTGTGCTAATTTGGTACTTTGTATGTAATTTTATCATTGCTGGGCAAAGTCTTTTCAATGGGTTTTTCATCTGGCTTTCTTTCTTTCTTTTTTTTTTTTTTTAATGAAGACTTTCGTTTTTAAGAGTAATTTAGGTTCACAAACTTGAGGAGAAGGCATAGAGGTTTCCTGTGTACCCCCAACCTCCCCCTTCAGACTGCCTCCCCCATGATCAACATCCCCCACCAGAGTGGGACATTTGTTACAATTGATAAGCCTACTTACCAATTACATGTCATTATCACCCAAAGTCCGTAGTTCACATTACAGTTCGTTCATGGTGTTGCGTATTCTGTGGGTTTGGACAAGTGTATGATGACATGTACCCATCATTAGGGTTTCACAGAGAGTATTTTCACCACCCTAAACGTCTCCTGTGCTCAAGGTATATTCATCCTTCCCCTACCCACCCCCAACCTCCAGCAACCGCTGGTCTTTTTACTGTCTCCCGGGTTTTGCTTTTCCCACAATGTTGGAATCACACAGTATGTAGCCTTTTCAGATTGGTTTCTTTGTCATTTTTATGCTTGTTGTGACATGCTTATCTCCCCTAGTAAAATGTGAGCTTCTCGAAGGCGACGGCTAAAACTGGTCTACCAAAGGGTGGGAAAGAACTGTTGACCAAACCTTGGAAGGCTTGAGTTCTGATCTCTCATGCTTGGGAACCAGAAGGGTGATCTTGAGCAATTCATTCCCCTCTGCTACCTTCATCCTTCTTGTATAAAAAGCTATTAATTAGGGGCACCTGGGTGGATCAGTCAGTTAAGTGTCCAACTCTTGTTTTCAGATCAGGTCATGATCTCAGGGTCACGAGATTGAGCCCCACATAGAAGGCTCTCCTCTCCCTCTTGCCCTCTCCCCCCGCTCACGCACTCTTTCTCCCTCTCTTTCTTTCTCTCTCAAATAAATAAATCTTTTTTAAATTAAAAAAAAATTTTTTTAAAGATTTTATTTATTTATTTGCCAGAGAGAGAGAGAGAGCGCACAGGCAGGCAGAGTGGAAGCAGAGGCAGAGGGAGAAGCAGGCTCCCCGCTGAGCAAGGAGCCCGATGTGGGACTCGATCCCAGGACGCTGGGATCATGACCTGAGCCGAAGGCAGCCGCTTAACCAACTGAGCCACCCAGGCGTCCCAATAAATCTTTTTTTTTTAAGCTATTAATACTTAAAGGGGATCCTTGACACACACAACCCCCACTTCCCACCCTCCTGCTAGTGGTGGTTGGGAAGATGTGGTGTGAGATTGCTGGAAAAACTTTGAGGAGGTTGAAATTGCTTCTCAAGTGAAAGAAGAGTGATTATGATTGCAGATGGGGGAACACGGCAAGTCTACCCCGAGAATGGAACCAGTTGTGAGTCCGGCATGTTTGGGGGACCGTGGCCAGACTGAGAGATGCAGCTGCAAAGTGGGTGCAGGTCGGGGGCTGGCACTGGGAAGGTCCTAGAATGTGAGAGGCATAGGTTGCTTTGACACTGGAAAACCTTGTTTACCAAGCTCATGAGTTGGAATTGACTTCCCACCAACTTTTATGCCCCTTTCTACCCCTTGAGTGAGCTGTAGCCCTCTTGCCCTATGACTCTGGATGGCATATGGGCAGGTATGTGCTACTGCATCCTCACTATCCAGCACGTGCAAAGCTGTGCACATACTGTCTATTCGGACCCCTAGACCACACAGGAGGGCAAAGGAACCAATAGCGCACACCTGTAGTACACATACCAGCACTTTCCGTCCGCAACATTACTTACTTAACCCTTGTAATGACCTCCAGGCAGGAGTGGTGGATGCCATTTTATGGATGAGAAAACTGAGGCTTGGGAGGAGAGCTGCCCCAGGGTCTGACGACCAGAAAGTTGCAAAGCCTAGATTGGAGCCCAGGGCTGTCTGACTGTCAAACTTGTCCCTGTCGTGCCACGCCATGGGCCTCTCCGCGTCTTTGCAACTGTGGCAGGAGTTAGTAACCCTGGAGACCGGGTGTGGTGAAAGGAAGGTTCTATGGCTCTGTTATGGTAGGGCGAGCCCATCTCTATAGCAACAGGAACTGCAATTCCCAGCCCGGTAGAAGGCCCACCATATGTCTAGTTGATGGCACGTTTGTGTTGTGGGAATAATTAAACTCACTGGATGCTCCGTGTTTGGTCCAGAAACTGGAGCTGAGCCTGAGCTAGCAAGAAATTGGGGTGTCCTTGAGTGTCAGCCTAGCCCGGGTGTTGTGATGGGTTTAGGATACAGAGAGAACTGCTCTCCCACCCCCACTCCCAACCCAAGCAGCCATCCCTGTGCTGTGGGCAAGGTAACCTGTGCTCCAAGACGGAAAGGAGTTCACTGTTCTCTTCTCTGTACTAAACAACATGCAGAAGTCGTATCATTGCGTTTGCAAGGCATTTTCGTAGTTGACCCAGCCCTTTCGTATTCATTACCTTCTAGAAGTCTCATAATCCTTGATTTTGGTATATTGGGTACTTGAGTGGCAGGGGTGACTGAGGGGGCCAAGTGGCCCCTATCCCCCTGGGGACCTTCTTCCTAAAGACCTATTTCCTAACTTGACCTAAGGAGCCCAATGGAAGGTGGAATGGGAGAAGCTTAAACTCCAAGGCACCAAACAAAAGATTTCCTGGTGCTCCTCACCTCCCACAACCGCAAGACATGTTGGAGGTAGAGGCATGAGCCCTGGGGCTTGAGGCCCATCACCACAGTCACACACTTCCTGGGCTGAAACTGGAAGGAAGCACCAAGTGTATAAATAGTACAATGGCCAACCTGAGGGCAAATAACAGGGAGATGGCTACGTAAATCTGAAGCATCCCACCTCACTGAAGTATGCTACCACTGTAAAGAGCTAATTCTGAGGACAGCTGGGCAACATGGACAATGCTTATAATGAAAATCCCATACAGAATGCGCACTGTCAAATTGTATCTGTGGCGAGCTTTGCAAGCCCTGTAAAAAAGTATGTCTGCACACCAGCAAGGACTGGAAGGGAATGGTGGAAAAAGCAAACCTCGATTTATTGCGAGTGGCAGGCTGGTTGGCGAATTATTCTTTCCCTCAGATTTCCATTAGTGTTGTTATAATGTCATTCGTGCAAAGAAAAATAAAAACCACTAACATATAGAACAATTGCACTGGCAAATCATCCTGTCAGGCTGAGAAACCAAATCGTGTCGTTTCTCTGAGCCAGCATACGCTCAAAAGGCATCAGGGCAAGAGTAAAGGCCTCTTCTTACAGAAAGAAGCAGCCGCGGGAAATGGGGGAAGCGTGGATTGAGTGTGGGCAGCCCCGGGTTTGAACCCCAGCTCTGAGCCTTACTTTGAGTTCTGGGGGAAGTGACTGCAGCGCTTGTACCCCTGTCTTCTTCAATTGGAATGTAAGGATGCTAATTATATAGCCACTGTGACCCCCTTACAGGGCTGTGGTGCAGAATAAATGATGTAGGGTGTTTCGAGGGCTTTGTGAGTTGGGAGATGCTGTGCTGTGTAAAGCCTTATCCTGGTATATATGCAAATAACTTGAGACAAAAGCATTAAGCACCATTCACCACTGTCCCACCTCAGCTGACAGCAAAGCGAGACTGGCCTGTGCGGCTCGGTCTTGTCTTCTCTGGGCGCTGGGTGCCACTGAGATTTGATACTGCGAGTGAGGCTGTCCAGTTTTAGCCAGGGTTAGGGAACACTTGGGAAAATGTCGTGGGCTTTGCTCGTCCTCTGAAGTGCTTAAACAGGGTGGGGAGCCGATGAGAGTAATTGATAGAGAACATGGCAAAGACTTCTTCAGCTGCTCGGACTCTCGGACACACATGGCCACTTACTAGCCTGTCTGCCTTTCAGGCAAGTGACCTAGGGTCTCGGAGGGCCCATTACCTCCTTGGTCTGGTGGAATTAGTCCTGCCCGCCTCGGCACGGTCGTGAGGATGAGATGCAGAGCCGGCGAGGAGTGTGGGTGTGGTGCCTTTCACTGCTTGAAACTGTCAGCATAGAGGGACTCCTGGGTCACTCTGTTGGCCAAGCGTCCAACTCTTGGTTTCGGCTCAGGTCATGGTCTCCTGGGTCATGAGATCGAGCCCCACATCGTGCTCCATGCTCAGTGGAGAGTCTGTGTGAGATTCTCTCTCCCTCTCCTCTCCTTTCCTCTTATCTCCTCTCCTCTTCTCTCTCTCTCAATCAATCAATCAATCAATCTTTTTAAAAAACCTGTCAGAGTAGGAAGGATCTTTAGGAATCACTTAACCTAGGGCTCCTCAACGAGTGCTGAGAGGGGTGTGGAGAGAGGCTTGGGGGAGCATAGTGTGTATATATTATTTTTGCCTGTCAGTATTGAAAAATCCTCTATGGGAAAAAGAGGCTTTTTGTCTAGCATGGTGGGGCCCGGGTGTTTCAATAGAGGTGAGGTAGGAGTTTGGAAACCACTCACCTCCCCCAAAATTTTCATTTTATAGACCCACAGAAATAAGGTGATGTACCCAAAGTCACCCAGCTACAGAGATTAATGCAGGCCCTAGTCCAGCGGCCGCCCATCCCCCCTCTCCCCCACCACCACACCGCTGTCACCACTGCCCAGGAGCCGTCCCCATGCCCTCTGGGATCTCCCCAAGCTGCCCTGTGCCACCATGTCCATATGACCATTATCAAGCTGGGAGAAGCCAGACAAGGCTCAGACATTGAGAGGAGGCAAAAAATGAAGTTTGAGATAACAAGGGAAGATGGCCCCGGTGGGGGGTCCTGCACACTGACAGGTCAGCTCCACATCACCCCCCCCCAACCCCCGGGACAGTCCTTCCAAACAATTTGAGCTAATGCAGCCTCCTAAGTGCCATCTGCATCCCTGTGGAGAAAATGGTCTTTGATGAAACCTTCATCTCTCTCAATAGCAGATTTTCTATTTAAAAAGTCAATCTCCTGTCAGATTCTCCAAGAGCACAGATGGAGGGTTGTGGGGTCCTGGGAGCGGGATGAGGCTCTCAATCGCTCCCAGTCATCCGGGTGGAGTGTGTTCTTTGAGCCTGCTTTCCGGCATTGGAGACGGTGGCACAGAGCCACCTCTGTGAATTCCTTTTGTGAACTTTGTAGACGCTGGGGGTCAGGCAGGTGCTGTGTAGGCCCCTCGGGCTTGCTTCAGAGAAGACGTGCCCCTCTCTTGTGCTCCATGAGGGATTAAAGGCACATCCCAGCTCCAGCATACGGCTCCTTCGAGATATTCAGGACTGCCCAGCAGCCTGGGGCCTTGCTTCTGCTTCAGGGACCCGACTTCTGGGATTTCTGGCTTCTGTGACTTAGCTCCTCACACTTCTGCCCTGGCTTTTCTCGCCGAACACCTATGCGGAATTCTACCCTCCCCCTTGCCGTACTCTTGAGTGCCTCTGCCCCTGCACTATGATTATCTTCCTGGACATCTGCCCCAACCTTTGGTTCTGTCACCAGCTCCCTCCTGTTGTCTAGGTGCTGTGGGGCCTGGCTTGGGGGGTGGGAGCGAGCTGTCTGCTTGGAGTAAAAAGCAAAATTGAAAAGGGAGAGATCTCTTTGGTGGCCACAGAGCCCAAGGTCACAGCACTAGTTCATAGGATGAAAGCAGCCCCTGTTGCTACCATTGCTGGGCCTCCAACCACCCCCCACCCCCGACATGAGATCTGTGTGATGGGAACTGACACATGCCAACTATCTCCCCCCACCCAGGGGGCAGTTGTTTGCCTTGACTCCAGCTGAAAGAGTTCAAAAACAAGAGCTGGGGGAACAAAAGACAGATACTGGCCAAGGCTCTAATTTGTAGACTCTTCCCATCCCGAAAAACAACACGGTCCTGACCCCACATGATGGCAGCCCCTGCCCAGCCCCACCAGCCAGCTCCAGCCCAGAACAGGCCAGAGGAGAAGGGGCTGCTGAGGTTGACGACACATTCAGACCTGTGCGAGGTGACCCAGGGATGATAGCCATTGGGAGACCAAGCTGAGGATAAGACAAATGACGTTTCTTGGGAGCCTGGGTGGCTCAGTCGGTTAAGCATCTGCCTTCCTCAGGTCATGATCTCAGGGTCCCGGGGTCGAGTCCTGTGTCGAGCTCCTTGCTCAGTGGGGAGCCTGCTATTCCCTCTCCCTCTGCCTGTCATTCTCCCTGCTTGTGCTCTTTCTCTCTGTGTGTCAAATAAATAAGTAAAATCTTTTAAATAAAATAAAATACCAACAACATTCCTGAAGGGGTGCCCCCTGAGCTTTGGGTGGAGGTCTAGCATGTTCAGGAAGGTGCTAGGAGACACAGGCCAGCTCCAACATACCTTTTTCCAAATCAGGCAACACCCTGAGTGCTTTGTCAATATTCAGTCATCTGACCCACGTGGCAACCTTACGGCATAGGTACTCTCATTATCTCCTGAAGGGGTTATACAGGTTAGAAACCCCAGATTACATAACAAATATACTGATTAGAAATTGAGGCTCTGAGGCAGTTGGTGATTTGCCCAAGGCACGCAGGTGAGACTGAGACTGGAGCCCAGCGAGTGGAGCTTCCCAGTCTGTCTTCCTAGCTGCTGTGCGAAGCTGCGCACATGAGGGAGCTAAGACAGTCAGGCCACCTTTGCCCTCCACCCACTAGCTGGGCTAAGACTGCACGTCAGTGTCTACGACAAATTAGCGGCTATGGTTCTCAACCTGGAGAGACTTGCAAATACCATCAGTGCCCGCGCCTGAGAAAGTCTGGCCCAGTTAGCCTGAGATGAAGTCCAGCCTGTGGTGAATGCAGAGGGCAGGATGAGCAGGAGTTTGGGGGAAGCTCCCCAACTTAGAAACACGCAGCATCTCTCCCATCCTGACAAACAGCTACCTCCCAGCTCGGCTACGCCCTCCAGTTGTGGCCCTATCTCCTTCCTCTCTAACTACAACCAGACTTCCTGAGAGGTGTCTGCACTCCCCTCCCATTTCCCTCCTTAACCTGCTGTGGGTTGGCGTCCAGGAAGCCAGCCTTGCCAAGGTTACCCTTTTGTTGACACAGTGAACATTCCCCGCTTGGGCCTCAGCCTACTGAAATCCTTGAATGCTACGATGACATCAACCGTCCTGGCTTCTAGAAACTGACCCTCTCCTGACTCCGGGAAACACAATGCATTCTCCTTGTCTGGGAGTTTCACCCATCATTTTAGATGGCTTTTTGTAACAAGCCATACAAATTCGTTCTGAGGATGGGTCTCAGGCCTGCCCTGCCCTTGAGGAGCTGAGAGTCTTAGTTGCGGAGGTGCTCAGCTTCCTGGGGGCAACAAGGTGGTTCCTCCAAGTCTGCTTCTCAGCCCTGACTCCTTCCCTCGAGCTGCTTCTCCCATCTCTCTGCATTTCTGATGAAAATAAGAAGGAGAATTGAGCTTCAGCTAGGTCTCTTTTCACCCTCTGAGCAAGAACCCAGGATGGCTCCCTTACGATTAGAAGACAGCTGGTTACTGGGACAAGGTGTGGTTTGTCTGCCTCTGTTTGTTTTGCCAGTTTGGTCATGGAGTCCCTTTGTAATGAGCTTCCAGCACAGGTGACTTATTTCCCGGGTCCTGGTCCATCTAAACACACAGAAACGACTTTGAGCAAGATATATTTTAAGGTTTTGGGGGGGGGGGTTCTGTTTTGTTTTTTGAGGAAGAGAAAGAGTGAACATAGCGGGCCAAGGGCAAAGGGAGAAGGGAGACACAAAGCTCCAAGTGGGCTCTCACGACCCTGAGATCATGACCCGAGCCGAAATCAAGAGTTGGACCCCCCAACTGACTAAGCCACCCAAGTGCCCCTGAACAAGACAGGTTTTAAATATTTTAAAGCCAGCGATTCTCTCATGCCTCGTGCCCTGGGAGATAGGCTTTGCTAGAATCTGCAATAGGCTGGAAGGGTGGAGGTGGGGGAAGCGGTGAAGAAGGCCAGCGGGATTCTCCACCTGATGCCATGGAGAGCAAGGCTGGACACGAATCTCATGATTCTCTGCTGTTGGACGTCGGGAAGAGCCTCTTTCCCTCTCTGAGCTTTGGCTTTCTCCCCTGTTCTTGGGACGCGCCATGATTAGCTCCTGTGCCTCTAGTGAGGATGCTGGGAGATGACCTCTCCGTGCCGTGGGTGTGATCCTCAGCCAGAGGGGACACTCACTAAGGGCTGGCGAAACCGAACTGAATGGCATTCAGCCGTGGTACAAGGCTCACTCCGGGCCAAGAGAGAAAGTGTGTATGTGCAAGAGAAACTTGCAAAAAACAAGGCCTATCTCTGTGCACGTCTCTCCTCTGGGAAGGAAGGGGCCCACACAGTGACAATAGACCACGGGCGCTGACTCAGACAGCCAGTTCCTGCTCACTTCCCCTCGCTGCAGGACAGCGGCTGGGCCGAACGGGAGGTCAGCCCTCTGTGGGGCTCCAACTCAGGCCTCTTGCTGAAAACCTTGCCTAGAGAAAGACAAGACCAGCTCGCAGACAGCACCCATCACTGGTCTGCCGTGACGGGACCCACTGGACCAGTGTGGCCGTGGGCAGACGGTGGGGGCGGAAGGAAACGGGAAAGTAGAGAGAGGAACCTCACTTGTCGAATCCAGCCTTGCTCTCCCCGGGCTCTGCAGCCCAGGGACCACTTCACAGGCAGCAGAGCATGTGACCGTTGGGGCCAAACTGACCCAGCCGGGGTGCAGGGAAACGGGGTTTGGGAAGAACCCCTGGGTACCACACTGAGGAGCCTGGGAACCAGGCTTGAAACAGCGTGGAGCTCCTCGGCCCCTGCCCACAGTGCGGGCCCACACACACTTCTCCCTCGCATGACGATTTGCTGGATGTGGCGTCTTGGTCATCCACACCGCTAGGATGGAGAGAGCCGAGTCTGTCACCCTCTTCTGGAGCCGGGGAGGTGAGTCGTTGGGGGAGGAGGGGTCGCATGCTCAGCAGAGGGGAAAGGGAAGGAATGGGGGCCCGTGGAGGAGGAGGGGCTTCCTGCACTGGGAGCTATCCTGAGGCAGCCTGCGCCATCTTGGGGTAAAGTGAGTTCCCTTAGGACTAGAGGTATGCCAGGAGGGGCTGCGCGACCACTTGGCCGAGGTGGTGTAAAAGGAATTCAAATTTGAGTGGCCCTGGAGGAGGACAGGGTGGATGTGATCACATCCTAACCCTAACCATCTGGGATTCTAAAGGGATATAAGAGCTACCGAGGAGTCTTTAGGATGTGTGTGGGAAATCCCGTTATCACTTATTTCTACAAATCGACTTCCTGTACTTTCTGCTCATTTGGGCGGGGGGTCGGGTTGTGTGTGGAATGCTGTCTTGGTCAGTCTTGGGGCTTGACCCACCTCTTGGACTCCTGCTGAAATGCGGATTTGTGTGTGTGTGTGTGTGTGTGTGTGTGTACGCACACAATACCAAAGCATGGGGGGGCAGGAAGGGGCTGGAAAGGGATGCCTAACACTAGTCATCCATTCACCGAGGTTACTAGCCAGGTACCCAGTGCTTCCTAATCCCAGTACCAGCCAGATCTCCTGGCAGTAGGGTAGACTAGAGTTCAGAGTCCCGAGGCACACCAGCCTCCCCCTCTCTGGCTTGGGTGAAGAGGATAAGCCCCGTTAGGGGAGGTGACGCTGCAGTTGCCTGCCCATGGCCATGGCTTGGGGGCTCTGGTCACAGCTGCAGAGGTAGGCTGTGGATAAGGAAGGACTTTCTAGCAACCTCTCCATGCCCTGTCTTGGAAAGGAGTGAGGGATCTAGGGGTCTTTGGACAGGCTGCATTTCCCGCAGTCACCAGGCAGGCCCTAGGGAAGGCCAGGGCAAGCGAGAGCTGGCTTTCCTCTTCTGGGGAGGAGGAGGGGGAAAGAGCCCTCCCACCTCCACCATGGCCCTGGGATGCAGGCCTGGCCCCACCCTGCAGTGGGCTCCCTCCTCCCACCTCCACAGTTACCTCTCTGGCATCCCGTCTCTGTCCCTCCTGCTGGGGTCCCTGCTTCCCCTCTCCAGCCATTGTCCACCCTTTGTGGCCAGAGTGCAACTTTATAAAACGGACCCAGCCACTTCAGGTTCTCCCATGGCTGACCACTATCCACTGGTGAAAGTGCACATTTCTCTCTCTTCTCTTTTGCTTCCTTGCTACTCTAAAAACAGAGCAGAGATAACATCGTTTCTCACTAACGCAGCTCTGACATTTCATAAATCTGTCCCAGACAACCGGAAAGGGCTATATTTAACCTTCTGTCTTGTAGCTTTTAATGGAGGGACTTGCTTCAGACGCTGCCTTCTAATGCCACAGGAGACCAGAACCTTTTCTTTGTTCTCTGCAGGCCAGGACAGGCCTCTGCCTACAGCTGGGTAATACAGGCTGCTTGGCCCGCCGGCCACCTCAGAACACCCACCCTCCTCTCTCTCTTTCTCTCTCCAGGTGAAGGAGGTCCCTGTCCTACCCCCTGGAGTACCCCCTCACCTTCCTTATCTGCAAATACTTGAAAGTCTCCTTAGGATCCCCATAGCTGGAGAAGTGGGACGGCAGGTGAGCACAAGAATAGGATGGAGAACAGGGCCTGAAGGTGTGGGCCAGACCTGGGGAGAGAGCCAGGAGAGAAGAAGAGGTACTGTCAGGGGTTTTAGTTGTGACCGTAGAGGGGGAGAGGAAGTCCTGCTAAGTAATGTGCCAGGCCCTATATACAAAGCTTTGCGCGTCTTGCCTCATGTGACTCTCGCCACAAACCTAGAGAGGCAGGTGCTCTCGTTACCCGCGTCGTACTCCACGGAGGACACTGGCGCCCGGAGCAGTTCGGCGGCTTACCCAAAGTCACACACGGCTTGACACCGACAGAACTCTCCGCTCTGCCCTGAGCTGTGGAGCCCAGCCCAGTAGATGAGGTGTTCTAATGGCCCTCTGGGATTACTCCCCAACGCTTCCGGAGTCTGCTCTCCTCCGCCTTGCGGACGGCAGCTCCTGGGGCCAGTCACCTTAAACAAGGAGCCATAGCGTTCTTTTCGCTCCCTCTGTCCCCTGGACACCCAGGGTCCTGCTGCTGCCACAGCCCCCCTCTTGCCGCTCACTCTCCCACAATGTGGGGAAGGAGGAAACCTTCACTGGGGCCGACCAAAGGGCCGCTCCATCTAAGGGACGGCCCCAGAGCCAACGAGTGGTAATAGAGTGGTAATGACAGTCCCAATTTGTAGGGCACTTTATTGTTTGCCAACCGCTTTCCTAGTCAGCAGAGTTGTAGGGAAGGGAACTCCAAGGTGATCTTACTGGTACACAGTACAGCTTTAAAGGACACTGAATTACAAGGGGAGAAAATTATTCACGGCCCTTCTCTTTCTAGCTTTCTGATCACATCAAAGAGAAGGTCTCAGCGTGGTGCTATTCTTCCATCTTTATAATGCCTGCTAATCTTCTTTAGGAACCAAGCTAGAGCAGGCCTCAGGCTCAAAACCACTGACAGGCAGTGATATCTACATAGGAATTAATTACTCCAGTTGGTTTCCACTATATTTACTTTTACAGTGACTTTCTCTTTGGGGCAAGTGAAACTCCTGTATTGGTGTTTGGCTGCCAGAGACAATTTCCTTTCGTAGAAATTTACTTAGGCAAAAGACGTTGCTGTCGAGAAAAAGATGAAATGAATCGTGAACAGAACTGGTGGTGACCAGACAGGGCAGAGCTCGTCCAAGTGGTACCTGCATGGCGGAAGCTTGGGCACCACTGGAACATGCCAGTCAATCAGCACCAAGTTCCTCAGCTTGGCCTCGAAGGCCCTGCATGGTCTGCCCCTACTAGTGTCTGGGACGTTGTTGTCCCTTACTCCCTGACCCTCCCTGCAAGCCTGAGGCCTTTGAGCACCCTGTGCCCTCTGTAGTCTCTCTCCTGCATCTCTTGACTGTCCATCAAACACAAACTCATTCTTCAAGACTCTGTAAATGGTACCTCCTCTAGGAAGCTGTCCTTTAAGCCAAGCACTAGGTTCGTTTCTTTCTCTATTAGAGTGTCTCTCCATGGCTATAATTATTTGTTTATAGGTCGATCTCTTCTACCCTACTGATTCCAAATGCATTTTATAAGAAAAACTTAGGCACGGTGGGGAGAGTGGGGTGGAAGAGGGAATACAGATCTGACTCAAAGTGAGGCCTGTGCACAGTGATTAGGCCCTGGGGACAGTCACAGCTCCTGGGATCACTTGGAATTGAGGCTTTCCAGATGCCAAACCAGAGCCTACACAGGCTAGAAAGCCTGTCTGGGGACTGCTGCTGGGGGACTGCTGCAGGTCCCATGTATTGGGGTGCCTTTGGTATTAACACCTAGGATTTAGGGGCACCTGGGTGGCTCAGTCAGTTAAGGGTCTGCTTTCAGCTCAGGTCATGATCCTGGGGGCCTGGGCTTGAGCCCCTTGTCAGGCTCCCTGCTCAGCGGGAAGGTCTGCTTCTCCTTCTCCCTCTGCCCCTCCCCCCATTCATCCCCCCCTTTCTCTCTATCAAATAAATAAATAAATAAATAAAATCCTTTAAATAAAGGCAAACCCACCCACCTAGTATCTAAACAAAGGAGGCAGTACTGGCTCAAGGGAAAAGTCGGGCTGTGACACTGTCCTGATGACAGCCTCAGCTGACCCCACGAGAAGCTCTGGAACTGGACTGGTCCTTCAGAGTTGTTCTGAGTCAGGGTGAGGAGACCTGGCATTGGATGCAGGCCGCCTCCAGGAAGGACCATGGCCTTGGGCGAGGCAGCGCTCCTCTGAGGAGGCAGCTGGGCAGGGCCCAAAGAGGACTGTCAGCCAGAAGCCCTTGGTCCTGGGGGGACCTGGAGGGCCATCATCGTGTCTACCGCAGGAGCCTTGTCAGCGCCCCTCCTCTGAGCTTCAGTGTTGACAAGGCGGGGAAAAGGGATCAGTGGTTTGGAGGGCAGAGCATGGTGGCCAAGAGTTGGTGACTGGAAGAGCCTGCTAAACATTTGTTAACAAGAATAAATGGCTGAGGGGTGCCTGGGTGGTGCAGATGGTGAAGCTTTCAGCTCAGGTCATGATCTCAGGGTCACAAGATCGAGCCCCGTGTCGGGCTCCGTGCTCAGTACAGAATCCGCTTCAGATTCTCTCTCTCCCTCTCCCTCTGACCTTCCCACTTGTGCTCTCTCTTTTCCTCTCTCTCTCTCTCTCTCAAATAAGTAAATAATTTTTTTTTATAAAAGGAATAAATGGCTAAGTATGATGTTCTAAGCACTGTGCTTAGAGGCAGAGAGCCAGAGACAAACAAGTCACAGGGAACTTCTGGTATAACTGGGATAACAGATACGTAAAGAGACTCTTCCAGAACATTGTGGTAAGTGCTGAAATGTCGACTACAGACCATGCATCCCCAGCACTTTATTCTTGCTTCTCTTGGAGGCCCTATCATAGGACCCTTCCAGCAACCCTCTAGGGCGTGATTTATTGTCCTCACTCTACACATGTGACAACTGAGATCCAGTGATTTACTTTAGATGCTATTGCTGACCAGATTCCCCCGAGCCGGGCCGGCCCCTGAACAGTCAAGCTTCACAGCCCATTCCCTCTCTCCCCTACACCGCACAGCCCCTCTCAAAGCCACATGCAGTCCTTTGCACTTGGCAAAGTGCTTATTACATGTATTTCGCCTTGCCGTGGCCCTATGAGGGAGCAACATTAAGATGTCAGAAAAAAGTAGGCTTTTACCTTTATTTTCTTAACTTGCCTGCTATGCTTTCAGAAATAGATATATTCTGATTGTATTTAAAACAGTGACATTCTTTTTTATTCTGGCTTTCTTTTTTTTTCCCCTACACATTCTTAACCACCTGTGAAATTCTGCCATTACACTCATCTGTTCTTCCATATCTTGTCTCAAATGTGAGAAAATTATGATCAAGACCCAGTTAGTTCCTTTTGAGCTGTGAAGGGGGGGTGGTTTTGTTTGTTTGTGTGTTTGTTTGTTTTTAATTTCAGCCTCACTCAAAAAGGCAAAACTTTTTTGATTTAAACATTAAAAATATGAAACCAAGAATATCTCTGATTTTATGTGTGATTAATACTCCAGGAGAGGTTTTGACTTGTTTGTTTGTTCGGTGGGAGGGCTTGTGTAGGCTGAATAACGGGGCCTTTAGAGGCAAATAAAAATTACCCTTGAGGAGCTGGTTCTTGAGAAGGGCAGCTGCTCCTTGTTTCCTCTCCACCCTGAGGCCGCACCCTCTTCCCACCCTTGTGTCCAGCCTCCTCCTCAAACTCTAGGCCCAGTCTCTTTCTTCTCTTCTTTCCGCACCTGAAAGATTTCCTGTTAACTGTCATTGGTGGCCCCATTTGAGCCTATACCAAAAGAATTCTAGCATCTTTCCCAGTGAATTCCACTGTGGTCCGTCTGGCTCCAGAGTTCTCCTAAAGCAAGGCTTTTCTCTAGAGTTCCCCCAGCAGAAGCTATCACACTGTAGAAACCCAACAATGGCTCTATGTTACAGAGGACAAAAGTCTCCATATGTTCCCAGAGAGAATAAAAGATTCCAGGCCCAGTGTGCCTTCGTTTGCCATCACTATCACAGGACTATAATTAAAATGTCCTCTCTCTTTACAACTACTAAAATACCATGCTGCTCTCATGGATTAGACAAGGGAGCCCTCATTTCTACCCATTTCCTTGACTTCCTCATAAAGAGCTTACAATAAGCGATGGCAGCCAAAGTGGGGTTCAGGGGTCAACTTTATGCTTTAAAGATTAGCAAGATAAATAAATCACACTTATGAGTGTATAATTTTCAAAGAGTTAAAAACATGGCCTTCGTTGAACCATATAATGATCAAATTATCAAAGACTGATTTAACTCATTGATGAGGGAACCAGCATTGTGATAATGCCGATTTTTAGAAAAGATAATGAGACTCTGACAGTTTCTTAAGAAATTAAACACAGAGGGGCGCCTGGGTGGCTCAGTCCATTAAGCGTCTGCCTTTGGCTCAGGTCATGATCCCAGGGTGCTGGGATTGAGCCCCACATTGGGCTCCTTGCTCAGAGGGAGTCTTCTTTTCCCTCTCCCTCCATCCCTCCCCCTTCTCATTCTTTCTCTCTCCCTTTCAAATAAATAAAATCTGTAAAAAATTAGGGCACCTGGGTGGCTCAGACTGTTAAGCATTTGCCTTCAGCTTGGGTCATGATCCTGGGGTCCTGGGATTGAGCCCCACGTCAGGCTGTCCACTCAGCGGGGGTGTCTGCTTCTCCCTCTCCTTCTGTCTCTCCTCCCTGCTCATGCTCTCTCTCTCTCTCAAATAAATAAAATCTTTAAAAAAAAGAAGTTAAACATAGAATTATCATATGACCCAGCAATTCCACTTCTAGGTATAGACCCAAAAGAATTGAAAACAAGCCTTGAACAGATACTTGGATATGAATGTTCAAAGCAGCATTATTCACCATAGTCCAAAAGCTGAAACAACCTAAATGTCCTTCTGGGATGAATGAATAAACAAAACATGGTATATCCTGATAATAGAATAGTATTCGTCCATAAAAGGGAGTGAAGTTGTAATCCATGTGACAATATGGTTGAGCCTTGAGGACATGCTGCTAAGTGAAAGAAGCCAGACGCAGAAGAAGAAATGTATGATTCCATTTGTGCAAAACGTCTAGAACAGGCAAATTCATAGGAACAGAGTAGACCGGAAGTTACCAAGGACTAGGAAGAGAGAGGAATGGAAAATTAGTGCTTCATATTTCCATTTGGGGGGATGACAAGTTTTAGAAATGGACAGTGGTAAGGGTCGTTAGTGTGAATATAGTTAATGCCACTGAATACATGTCCAATGATTAAAATGGCTTATTTTATGTTATACCTAGCTTACCAAAATAAAAAAAAATAGTTAAAAAAAAAGACATGAGAGACAAAAAGATGTGAGATACTTTAGAAGAATGCTGGAATAAGATCAAAAAGTTGGATACAAGACTTGGTGTGTCTCTAAGATAATAAACCTGTGAACTTTGGTGTTGTCTTTCCTACTGGACAGAAATAACTTTCCTTTCTACCAGAAAAAAATCCCTCTCAACTTGCCAGCCTTCTCCAAGGTGACTTTTTACTTTACAGAGTGGACCATAGTCAATAGTGAATAGTCAAGCAGCCTCAGGGACAATATGTTCATACGTTCTTGAAAGAGTGCTCAGCCCCCTTGACCACCTTGTTCTCAAGTTTTCTATCATATTTTAACACCTCAGATAATACATGACCCCCACCATGTGCACGCCCCCATGTGCACCTCCATGAAAGAACCTTAACTTCACTTGAAATTTGAAGCCTGATGGCATTACTGTCTTGGTGGCATCTTCTGTGTGGCAGCCAGCAAGGGTAGTCCCAGCCCACACATCAGTCCCCAGTCAGTCCATAATGGCATATTACCACCAGACCCATATTTCAAAGCACGACTTTCATTGTGTGCCTACCACACAGAATTGAAATGACTTCTGGTCTAGCCTGCACTTTGCACACTGGCTCATGGAGGCCTCTAGAATTTAGCGGGATAGAGATTTGGAAAGGAGCTTTCAAATCCCATTGCACTCAGCCCCAGCCCGGATGGTCTGTCCCAACTCTTTGCTCTGTCTCAGACCTTTGCTCAGACAGATATTCCACCTTTTCATCCCTGGCCCATCTCTTATCCTTTTTTTGTTGTTGTTTTTAAAGATCTTATTTCTTTTTGACAGAGAGAGACAGTGAGAGAGGGAACACACGCAGGGGGAGTTGGAGAGGGAGAAGCAGGCTCCCCGCTGAGCAGGGAGCCTGATGCAGGGCTTTATCCCAGGACCCCAGGATCATGACCTGAGCCAAAGGCAGATGCTTTACGACTGAGCCACCCAGGTGCCCCCATCTCTTATCCTAATGGGTCTACGGTGTTTTCCCAAATTGTATTCATCCATATGCCACTGTCATAAATTTTGTTTGCTATCTGCTCTGTATTCTCTTCTCTTCTCTTTTTCTTTTCTTTTCAGCATCTACTCTTGGGGCACCTGGGTGGTTCAGTCAGTTGAGCATCCAACTCTTGATTTCAGACCAAGTCATGATCTCAGGATCGTGGGATCAAGCCTCTCCTTAGGCTCTGCGCTCAGTGCCGAGTCTGCTTGTCCTTTTCCCTCTGCTCCTCCCCCATCAAATAAATAAACAAATTGATAAAGAAACAAACAAATAAATAGATCTCTGAAAATTAAAAATAATGTACTCTTTAAAAAAAACTTGGGGGCGCCTTGGTGGCTCAGACTGTTGAGTGTCTGCCTTTGGCTCAGGTCACAATCCCAGGGTCCTGGGATCAAGTCCCACATCAAGCTCCTTGCTCAGTGGGGAGCCTGCTTCTCCCCCTCCTGCCTGCAGCTCCCCCTGTTTGTACTCAATCTCTCTCTCTCAAATAAATAAATAATATCTTTTCAAAAAATTTACTTGCCCAAAGCTGCAGGTTTGATGTGCTTATTAAAGAAAAAGCTTATTTGTGTACTACCTGAAATCACATTTATTTCCTGCTTCATTGTGTTGTAGTTGTTTGGTATGTTTGGCCTAACTTGAAGATTGTAAGTTCCTCAAGGACAGGTACCATGGCTTTGGCATCCCTCCAGCACACAACACTGATCTAAGCCCTTGGCATGTCCCCACCATGTATCCTTCGGTTGACTCAATGTCCCATCTTCTTTGGTAAGCTTCTCATCAGAACACAGATGGCTTTCCTTTATGTCCCTTCGATGTGCACAGAAACACTGAAAATGTACTCCCAGTCCTCCAGGGACTGATATTCTGGCTGGGGGAACAAAAGCAGGTGTTGGTGTTGAGACAGGCCAACCTAGCTCCCTCTTGGCCACCCTCTACGTGTGGGACATTGAATAAGAAGTCTCCCTAGCCGTCAGTTTCCTCACGAATGAAATGACAATAATGATAGCACCTGCCTTGCCTACCTCCTAAGACAGACCGGAGGCTCCAGTGAAGCACTAGTCATGTAAGTGAGTTGTACACAAGAAAACGATACCCATAGCTTAGTCAAATGACTCCATGAAAATTAGTTCGCAGCACAGGATGGCCAAATAAAGGTTACAGGGCAGTTTCCCAAACTCCAAAATAGTCCCTGTGGCACTCACTCACTAATGGGCAAAAGGATTCCAGAAAGCTTGCTTGAGATGGGTTGTGAGGCATGAGTGGAAGTTCAGTAGTGCTGGGAGTGGGGAGGGGTGGCCTATCCAGGTATGGAGGATGAGGGAAGCAAACTGAGTAAGGGAAGAAAGATGGAAACCTGCTTAGAGCTGGTGAGGAGGCTAATTGGGCCACACAAAGAGAACTGGGAAGGGACAGAGGGAGAAATGCAAGGTGTGCCCACCTTGTGGAGGCCACCAGTGCCAGTCTCAGGTGTTGGGCCTCCCAGCAGAGAGAAGTCAGTGGGTAGCTCTGGAATGAAAGGGCATGTGAGGAAACCACGCTGTAGAATGCAGATTCTTGGGTGCCTCGGTGGCTCAGTCAGTTAAGCATCTGACTTTGGTTCAAGTCATGATCCCAGGGTCCTGGGATCGAGTCCTGCATCCGGCTCCTTGCTCAGTGGGGAGTCTGATTCTCACTCTCACCCTGCTCCTGCTCCTGCTCTCTCTCTCTCTCTCTTTCACTCTCAAATGAACTTTTAAAAATCTTGAAAAAAGAAGAATGAAGATTCCTCTAAGATCGGACTTCTTGTCTTCCTCCTCATCTATGTACAATGTATGGGTTTTTCTTGTGAAATAAAATTCAGGCTCGTTAGACCAAAAAAAATCAAAAGTAAACCAACAAGTATTTAGAGTGAAAAATGAAAGTCCTCTATACCTGTTATCAGCATGTTGTGACTCATTCCAGATCTTTTCTTATTAATATACCTACGTGTGTGTGTGTGTGTGTGTGTGTGTGTGTCTGCGTATATATGTATATATGTATCCTTTTATACAAATGGGTTTCTATTGTACCTTTCATACAGAGCTTTGATGTTTTATAAATTTAATATGGACATAATAATGGACATCTTTCTATGACTGGATATCTTTTCTTTTGGAAGGCTGTATAGCATTCCTTAGTAAGATCATGCCACCATTTATTTAACCAATCCCTTATGGATGAAGACTTCTGCAATTAATTGTGCTTTTTCTTTCTACCTTTATGTCTTCAAAGTAACATATGCACGTAGCAAGGGAAACTAAACACTATAAAAGAGTACTTAGTGAGAAAAGTAATTCTCCTGCCTATCCCTAACTCTCCACCCAACCTCAATAGCCTCTCTCTCAAGAAGCGTCTATGGTTACCAGTTTCCTGTGCGTCCTTTTGGAAATTGTCTATGCATATACGTGTGTGAGAGAGTATGCATGCATGCATGTGTGTGTATGTGTGTGTGGAGAGAGGGAGGGAGGGAGCAGAGAAAGAGAGAACATTCCATATAAGCACATACTGTGGCTACATGAGTCTTCTTTTATTTTTACATGATTCTTCTTAAAGGCCATGCCGCAATATATCGAACCTATCTTCTGTCGAAAGGGCTTATTGCCAGTACACAGCCATTTCGTGTGCTACTGCCATGTATGTCTTTGTTCATGTATCTTCCTGTGCACTGCATCTCCAGTGTAAATTCCTAGAAGTTGGGTAAAAAGGAATGTGCATTTATTTATTGTTTTAAAGATTTTATTTATTTATCTGACAGAGAGAGAGAGATCACAAATAGGCAGAGAGGCAGGTGGGGTTGGGGAAGGCTCCTTGCTGAGCAGAGAGCCCAATGTGGGGTTCAATCCCAGGACCCTGAGACCATGACCTGAGCCAAAGGCAGAGGTCCAACCCACTGAGCCACCCAGGTGCCCCAGGAATGTGCATTTAGATTTTTGAAAGGTAACGCCAAATGGGCCTCCAAAGAAGTTGTTCTTGTTGATCCTCCTACTGGCCATGAATGAAAGTTCCTGCTGCTCTGTACCTTCTCTCCAATTCATGGCACATAGTAAAACCTTTCATCTGCACTGGGAAGAGGGGGAAAACCTGAGCTGGTTGTGCAGGAGTGTGGTCAGGGAAGGCAGCAATTGCATGGTTGTCCTCCATGAGTATGTTGAGAGTATCTGAACAGCCCAATGGTAGATGTAACTTCACAAACATTGTGTCCCAGGAACTTGCTGGGGGTACCCGGGAAGGACTCATGATCTGCATCCCCACATAGCACAGGTCCTTGACTGCCAAAGAGGTTCTTTTGTTTCCTGACACCCTCTTCCAGCTTCACCCAGAACCTCTTCTGGATCACCTTGTATGCATCCCCAGCCAGGACTGGGAAGCCTGGATGGCATTCTGCTGGAGACTCGGCCTCCAGCAAAATGCATTTCACAACTGTCCTCATGTTCGCATGCACACACCAAAAAGATGGGGATGCGGACCTCGAGACCCAGGCTCAGAAGCTCAAGGTCAGGCCTTCACAGTCCTTTCGGGGTCTGGGTTCCCAGAGTCTGTAGATCAGTTGACCTCTTCCGGGTTGCAAGAACAAGGATGTGCTTCAGTGTCCTTGGGTGGCAGATCATGAGTATCAGAAGTCACCGGTAAGTGAAGGAGAGGAAGCCATCTTGGCAGCCATTACCCTTCACGACTGATTCCTCAGGAGCACTGGACGAGCCAAGCACAGCGCTGCCACTTCGACCACTCATCTCTCTGCCACTGCCTCTCCTGCCACTTCCTGTGGTCTTGCGTTGCACGCTCCCCATGGCCTCTGCTTTTTGCTATCTCCTTGGGCATCTCCTGGCTTCTGGGCCAGCCCACCGCATGGGCTCCTCCATACATAATACATCACATTGTCTCCCCCAGGAAAGGACTCTCATGGGCTCAGTTGGTCACTCTGAGGTCTGGAACATCCCTATCAGTCTGGGTCCTCATTGCAGAACATTCAGAGACCACTGGGCACTCTCGGTCCCAGCTGAAGATGGCTACCACTGACTCAGGCACGGGCTCCCTAGTCCATTCAGTCATGACCAAATGCACAGTACCAGGCACAGTGTAGAGTGGATAGGAATCCAGAATCAAGGAATCACTCCTGTCCACTTTGTTCACAGGGGGGCTGTAGGTGAGGCAGGCACACAGAGCACTGTAGGAGTCCTTTCTGATACATTAGGCGAAAGGCCAAATCTGGCAAGTTAATTACCTGGGTTTCTGATATACTTGTCTCCAAATATAGAGGGGTAGTGTAGTATATGGAGAAGTGCAGGGCGGGGCACCTAGGTGGCTCAGTAGTTAAGTGTCTGCCTTCAGCTCAGGTCATTATCCCAGGGACCTGGGATCAAGTCCCAAGTCAGGCTCCCTGTTCAGCAGGGAGTCTGCTTCTCCCTCTGCCCACCCCCCACTGGTGCTCTCTCTCTCTCAAATAAGTAAATTAAAACTTTAAAAATAAATAAATAAATAATTTTTTAAAAACTTTAAAAAGTTAAACTTTCTGGCTTTATCCACTCAGCTCCCAGTAAATGAAATTATGCTCGCATTCCTAGAGATACATTTGAATTTCTCATGTCAAATCCTGTCACCTCCAACACTTCCTCTTATTGATGTTCATTACCAAAGGGGAAAAAAAGCCTTTCCTTTCTTTTCCTTCTTCTCGTCCTTTAGCTTTGCCTAAGTCAAGCCATCTCATCAATTTGGGAACATTCCTTTCAAATACTCACAAATTCGGTCTCGCTCTGTTAGTGCCACACCTGAGTTCTATTTTATTCCCTGGACTATTCCCTTATTTCGATTGGAATTGATTACTGGGAAAGGCACCTGCTCTACAGACATGGGGCTCTGGCCAGGACCCCATGTGGTGGTAGGAAAAGTATCTCTAATACACAGGCAGTCACAAGTCACGTCCCAGGGAAGGGCTTCCTTACACTGCTTTCTTCCCGAGGCTAAGGTATTCTCTAGAGAGGGTGTCCCACAGGTGATTCACCTCTCCACTAATGGGTGTTGAGATTTAGTTCTTAAAATTCATTCTTATGGGGCGCCTGGGTGGCTCCGTCAGTTAAGCATCTGCCTTTGGCTCAGGTCATGATCCCAGGATCCTGGGATTGAGTCCCGAGTCAGGCTCTTTGCTCTGTGCGGAGCCTGCTTCTCCCTCTGCCCCTTCCCCCTGCTCTTGCTCTCTCCCTCTCTCTCTCAAACAAATAAATAAAATCTTTACAAATAAAATAAAATTCATTCAACAAATAAGTACCCACTACATGCCAGGCAGGAGGTCAGGCCTGGGGATACAGAGGTGAGCAAAACAGACGAGGTCTCCCATTTCCCCTGACTACCAACAGTGTGGCAGTGAGTGTTCTTGTCTCACGTATCTGTGTGTACATGTATGACTATTCCCCTAGTAAAGCTTTGTGACAGCGCAGGTACTGGATCAAATAGTGTGCCAGTAGTTACTTTGGAAACATACCAGAATATTGCCCTCAAAAAAGGCTTAAAACTTAAAACTTAAACTTTAAAACTTAAAACACCTTTTCCCTCGCCCATTGCTCTGCTAGGTATGTATCCTAGAGAAACTCTTGCAGGTGAACAGTGGCACATAGATCATGAGTATTCACAACAACCTTGTTGATGAGAGCAGTCAAGTTGAGAAACAACGGGAGAATAGATAAAGGACGTTATTGTACCTCTCACCAGTGAAAGGATAATGCCTGACCCAGAGCTATCTGTATCTACATGAGTATTTCTCACAGACCTGAAGGTGAGCGAAGAAAGCAAACCACAGGGCAGCTGGGTGGCTCAGTCAGTTAAGCGTCTGCCTTCTGCTCAGGTCACGATCCCAGGGTCCTGGGATCGAGTCCCTCATCGGGCTCCCCACTCAGTGGGAAGTCTGGTTCTCCCTCTGCCCCTCTCCATCCTCTTGTCTCTCTCTTGTGCATGCTATGCCCGAGTTTTCACATCCAAGAGACCACCAAGGAGCCAAGCACCGATGCAATCGCATGAGGGTTTATTTGACAAGCTTAAGCTTGGGCCCAAGTATACCCGACACAGCGAGTAGGGACTTGGACCCTGAACCAGATTACAGTCAGAGTTTTTAAAGGCAGAGTAGGGGTGGACTCAGCGGTGGGTGAGGACAAAGGGGATTAGGGATGGCATAAGTCTCTAAGGACTTTCGGAAGCAAGTTCTCCAGGACCTTGAGGGACTAGCTATTGTTGGGAGAGAGGTTATTTATTACCAATAATAAAAATCTTCTCGTGAGACCCTTTAGATGTATATCAGTGGGCCATATATTTGGGAATGATTCTGGACACTATCTTGGAGGTTTAGAGATAAAGTTTCCTAAAGGAATTGTTAAAGTAGACTTACAGGATTCTGGTCGGACCTGTCGGGGTAGGGGTCAGTCAGGCTAGGATTGTCCTTAGCAAAACCTCAAGGTGAGGGCAGTTAAGTCCCCAGGGGAGAGCCACTGTGTCTGTTTCAAGGGCTTGTCAGTAGGTGAGGAATTTCCATGATTTTCTTCTGCCTCTGTTTCCCACATCAGCTAAACTTGAGGTGGGATGGCATTAATTTTCTCAGCCTCCACAGTGCACACACAAAAATAAAGAAATAAAGTCGTTAAAAAAAAAAGAAAGCAAACCACAGAAGGATATATATAGTTCTATAGAATGTATGTGAAATTGAAGAATATACAAAACAGTACTGTATATTGCATCTTGTTTATGAGCGTATACAGACTGCATTTGAAAGCGTGCATGTACATCATGGATGCCCAATCAGGAGGACGGCGACCTCTGTCGGGGAGGGAAACATGACTGAGGTACGCAGTGGGCTTCCACTGAACCTGTAATATTTTATTTCTTTAAATAAAAGTTTTGGGGGGCGCCTGGGTGGCTCAGTCGGTTAAGCATCCAACTCTTGATTTTGGCTCAGGTCATGATCTTGGTGCTGTGAGATTACACCCCACTTAGGGCTCAAGATTCTCCCTCTCCCTATGGCCCTCCCTCACCCCCCTGCTCATGCTTGCTCTGTCTGTCTCTCTCTCTCTCTCTCTCAAAAAAATGGAAAGAAAAGAAAAGAAACGTTCTGGGGCAAATATAGGGAAGTGTGTTTGTTCCTAATACTTTTCTGTGTGCTTGAAATAGTTTATCATCTAAAAAAAGAAGAAGAAAAGCAGGGAAGAGGTTCCTGCTGCTCCTTTTTGCAGATGAGGAAACTGAGGCTCAGACAGGTTCACTGCCCAGCACCTCTTGGAGTCCACCCTTTTGTCCAGGGGCCTCATACAGGTATATCAGAGAAACCTATAACCTCTGTGGGAAGAGACCTTGTACCCCGACTTACTGAGAATCCCCTTCTTTCCCAGACTCCACTATAAATCCTTGGAATGGATTTTTGATTCTTTGCTTCCAGGCCCAAGAGGATGGCCACTGAGTTTTCTTTCTTGCCACTCTAATGCTGGTGCCTGCCTGGCTGTCTGGGGCATCTCTGGGTACACTCGAACCAAGTGTGATGAGCGCTTAGGGCAAAGGTCAGACCGAATTCTGATTTGGCAATGGCCTTTACCATGAGCCCACCATTGCAACATAGGTATGGTGAGAAGCAACAGCATTGCAGAGCACTTTCTGGAACCGCTCTGCCTCTGGCCAGCAGCATTACCCCAATGAAGTGACACAATGGGACCATCAGACCTTATCAGCATCACTTGACCTAAAACAGAAACTAGGAGGGGTAGGAAGGGCTGTCCTCGGTGCTTGGCCCTGTTGCCATGGCCCCTGTTGCCATGGTCCCCCAGGCACTTTTGCTTATTATTTCTTTCAATCATTTGTGGCATCCATTAGCAAGCAAGATCTAGAGACTCTTTGAGGCAGACCAGGAAGAGAGTGGTTAACAGCAAAAAATAAGAGAGAGTAGGGCAGTAATTTTAAAAAGTGTGGGTGGAAAGAATTTGGTGCATAGAAACAGGAGGCCCAGAAAACAGGTTTTTGTTTTGTTTTGTTTTGTTTTGTTTTGCTTTGTTTTTAAAGGAATCTTCTTGAGATGTCATAGACTGAGGTGGCTGGGTCAGAATCGGCTCAGAAGTACCCATTCTGGAGCTGCCATGTTACAAGAACAGCAACTCCGTGCCCTGGATTTTCCAGAAAAGTCCTAGTTTTGAGTATTTGGTTCTGTTTGTCAGACCGGGAATCCTGCTTTGAGATTCAGAAAATAAGGTCACTGTGGTTATAGGAGCTCTATAAGTCATCCAGGAAAGGCTAATTTAGAATTCACTCTGCCCTAACTAGTTGGCAGGGAATCCCCACAGGGCCTGCCCCTGGGTCCCAAAGACCCGAGCAAAGTGGCCCTTTAAACCAGCCAAGGAAGTTCTAAGTGCCTCTGGACTCCGTGCCCCTCCACACCCCGATAGCCCTTTAGGGAGGGTGTAAGCAAGAAAAGCATAGGTTTGGACCCCCTTGAGCCCCGAGTTTCAACATGCTTTGCATCAACTCCGTCAACTTGAGCAATGCTCTGAGCCTCAATTTCCTCCTCTTTAAAATGAGAACAATACCCATGAAAGAGGGTTTTCCGAACATCAAATAAGGTGTTAACCTTTCAAGCCTGTACAGATGTTAGCTGTTACAATTCATTCCCCCATTCAACAAATCAGGGTGCCTGGCCAAGGGATACAGCCCAACCCAAGGCCCACAGGAAAGACAGGGTCGAGTTTCTCTTGGTAAAAGTTGAGTCTGGCTGCCCTATAGAGTGAGAGGTGGGGAGACGGAGCTGGAGGCCCACTGGGGGCGGTGGCAGCGCTGGCGAAAAGCAGTCAGATTCTGGATCTCTTTTGGAGGCAGAAGAAATGGAACTTGATGATGGACTGACGTTTGGCAGCGAGGAGAAGGCGAGTAGTTTAGCTAATTGTGTGCCTAGGGCTTGGGCCACTGGAGCCAGAAAGACAGTCCCAAGGCTGCTAGGGAAACCACGTGGAGGCTGC